>NC_045428.1:22115640-22471890 GCF_902635505.1 Sarcophilus harrisii | reverse complement strand
TTATTCTTCATATAAAACTTTCAAAATCATTTTTTCCTGTCACTTGTAGTGTTCACCACTGCAGACATTCAGTGCAATTGCTATCCCTTTTCTTTACCCTAATAAATACCTAGATTTTTCAAATGCCTTTCAACACTAGCATTAACAGTGTTAATTCTTAGAACAATTAAATTAATAGATATTTCAAATAATATAAATGAATAAAAATAAGGGAGAGGAAGAAGAATGAGAGAAGAGGAAATAAAATTGTATTAAAAGCCTACTATGTGCCAATCTCTATGGTAAGCATTTTGCAAATATTATCTCTTTCAATTAATTGTGCACAGTTGAGTGCCTATATACTCATATTTAAAGCTAGCCTTCCTTTCCTATTATTCTCACATTGTCTTAATGGGGGAGAAGTGAAAAAGGAGAAGCAGTAATAGAACTAAATAAAACATAAAACCAATTTGCTTATGTTATAGATTGTATATCAAAGAAAAAAAGTGAAGTGATCACTTCTAACTACTATCCTATTGTCACAGACACTAAAAAGATCTTTAATGATCTTTTTAGTTCATCCTTGTGTTCTTAGAAGTAAAAAGTACAGAAGCCTGTGGCATTATTGTTCATTCAGAAATCCTTCTTCAATGATGCTGGAGTCCAGTTGAGGCTAGGGACAAGCTAGGGTGCTTTGGGGTTCAGGCCAGGCTGGGGCCCGAGCTGGCACTGAACAGGTCCTGCCTGCTTGGACTACATGCTAGGTTCCCATTCTGGTTTCACAGACCTTTTCTGCTGACCATTCAAATGTTTTTGGGGTGTTTCTAAGCTGAGGGATCTGGAAGCCACCAATATTGCTGATTCAGATGCCTAGCTGGGACTGGATTTGGGGGCCAGGACTGGGGCTGTGTCCAGGGTAATACCAGCACAGCATGGACTGGGATTATATGCCAGGATCTTACTCTAATTTTACTAGTTTTAATTTACTACTAATTTACTAACTTTACTAGTAATACAAGTAAAATAATTAGTAGTATTAATTCATGATAGTTTTTTTTTGTTGTTGTTGTTGAACTTTCAGTTCCTCTTTGGTGTCTCTAGGCTGAGAGATCTGGAAGCCACAAATTCAGAATTCAAACTGGGATTGAGGCTGGGGCTAGGGCTGCTCCAGATTGGCCTACAACAGGATTTCATACTGGTCTCCCATCCTGGTGTTACAGACCTTTCCTGTTGACCTCTAACTTCTTTTTGGCTGGAAAATGTTCTAGTCTATCTTTTGGGGTGATCTGATTTTATAAAATTTGGTTAGAATAATTATCTAAAGGAATTTCAAGTGGTTTGGGGGAGGGTTGGCTTACTTCCTACCTTTACTCTGCCATCTTAGCTCCACCCTCTCTCCATATTGCTTTTAATATACTCCATGGCCCAGGAAAATTGATTTTATTGTTTTTTCTTACATACAACCTTCTGTCTCCCATTTTGGTGCATTCTCCATATTTCTGACAGCAATGTGTGATAATTGAATATTTGCCTTATAGAACCTCAACTTTTCTTCAAAGCTCACCTCAGTCATGCTCTGCAAGGAAGTTTTCCTGGTTCCTTCTACCACCTCCAGTTATTTCCTTTCCCTTCCTCCTTTTTTAAGGGGAGGATGATGATGGAGTACATATTTTTCTGCACAATTTACATAAATTTTTTGTTCTTCTAATAGGATATAAGCTCCTTAACTTATAATTTATATTAATTCTATTAACATATAATTTCTATTCTATTTCTGTGTGTATATAGATACATCTATAAATATCTATTTCATCTGCATATCTATCTGTTTCATCTACGTATCTATCTATTCATCTCATCTATGTATCTATCTCATCTATATATCTATTTCTCTATATCTATCTCATCTGTCTATCTCTCTATGTACATCAATATATGTGTGGTCTTCTCATGAAAATATCACCTCTTTGAGGCAAGGGCTGTTTTGCTTTTCTATTTGTTTCATCAATTTCTGTTATGGTGCCTGACACATAGTGGGTGCTTAATATATGTTTACTAAATAGTTGATAGAGTTGTCAAATGTGTAAATATAAAGGAGTACTCACATGTCACTTGAATATGCTCACCTTGATTTGTTTTGTTCATAGTGAAGAAAATACCATTAGTTTTATTCTGATGTATAAACTTCAAGAGCCTTATCAGTCAAAATTCTTCTTCATTCAGGAAATTAAACAAAATTTCCAGTTTAAAATGTGCTTAAGAAATTTCCAACGAAGCATAAATGTAATTATTCTTGATAATTTAATGGAGAAGACAGATGAAGCCTGTGGTTTGCAATGTGAGGAAGTTGCCGCTCAGTGTGGTAGATCCAGCTAAACAAGAACAGCTAGTATACAATTATAGCAAAAGCCTATCAATCATGTGGAGTGATAGAGTGCAGGAGGGGTCATTAATCCTATCCCCTTGAATCTCTTATGAGGACAGCCAAATTTAGACAATGAAAAAAAAAAAAAAGATGAAAATTGTCTTTCGGCTTCCATTGAGTTCCCTCCAAGTTCAGTCTAATTACTATGTCTAGGCAATAAAATTAGTTGTCATTAAAAAAAAACAAATCACTCCAAAGAATTGAAAAGACATTTATGCACCTTTGCTTTCTTTGATTTCATTCTACCAAACATATTACATTAAAAAAGGTATACTTCAAAGAAGCATGAAAATGAACACAATTTTACTGAACCAATTATACAAAACATATTGTGAACATAAAATGCTATAATTTTACATTAGTAGATTAAGATGATCCTGAAAATTAGAATTATGAATAATCTCAGCACTCAAAGACTTTTATTTATTGTAGACTCAATTGTTTCCTTTGCTCTGTCTCTATAAACTTTGCGTTCTTTTGTTGCTATTATTCATTTTTTTTTCAATAACCAGCATGATATTAAAATGCAAAGTTCGTACAACATTTCCATATGTGATCTCATCTGAACCTTAAATATTATCTAATGACTATATTAACAGGTAAGTTGTATACTTTATATACAGTTCTTTAAAGTTTACCAAGGACTTTATATGTTGCTTTATTCCCATAAATCCACCACTCAATAAGCAACAGATCCACAATAAGAATAAACTAAGATTTATATAGAACTTACTAAGCACAATGTATTGTACTAAGTTCATTATAGTTATTATATGATGCTCACAACAACTCAGAGAGGAAACTGCAATAATTGTAATTATTTTAGAGATGAGGAAATTGAGTCAAACAGGGGTTCTTGACTTACCTGATTCCAAACATCTTTAAAACTTAATGTGCAAAATTGATCTTCATAGAATCCTTGATACTTCCAAATAACTATCTTATAATTTATCACATGTGCCAACTGCTAGCTCCATCTTTGGTCTTCATGTTCCAGTGGAGGACATTTTACATAACAGAAAAATGCTCCCATTTTATCATGCTTCAAAATCTTCAGTTTCCTTCAATGCTCCATTCATGTGTCATTTAAAAAATAATGACTTTTCTGACAATCTCAGTAGCAAATGTTTTCCCTAATTAAAATATTTTGGGAGCATGAATAATGTCTATTTTTATATACAATTTAAGTCTTGTGTCCCTCCAATAGAATCTCATTAATTAATACAACTATTGCTTTACTTTTGCCATGGTAGCACAGGTCCTAGGACAATGTTTGACACTTAGCAGATTTTAATAAATTCTTGTTGAAAGATTGCACAATAACTTTATGAGAAAATAATGTTATAATACCCATGTTGCAAATGAAGAATCTGAGGCTTAACCTGTTTGTTAGTCTTCCAGCTAAAAGTGTCTTCCACACTTATTTATCTGTGATTCAAGTGTGAAAACGATTTTCCTAAAGAAAAAGTTTCACTATGCTGTTTTCCATTCCCTTTCTCCTATCAAATCTGAGTGACTCCCTATCTCCTTCTGTATCAAATAAAACCTTCTATTTGATTTTCAAAGCCCTTCACATACTGTCTCCAGTGCTTTTCCAGTTTTATTGTATTTTTCATGCTCCCCCAAAATTGTCAGTGATCCTTTGATAAAGTGAACCTCTTTATTGTTCAAACAGAAACTCTATATCTGAGTGAGATTTCATGCATTTCTAATGGATATTTCAGATGCTTTGAAATTTCCTTGATAATCTTGAATTTTTCTAGATGAATGTTATTATTACTTTTCTAGTTCTATAAAATAAGTATTTTTATAATTGGATTTATATGGCACTGGATAAGGGAAATAAGTAAAATGGAATTGACATTTTAAATATATTGGCTCAGCCTACCCATGAGCAATTAATATTTATACAATCGTTTACATTTGTCTTTTTGTGAAAAGTGTTTGCCTTGACAGGAAAGCAGGTATTTTATATTATCTACAATTATTGTAAGTGAAATTTCTTTTTCCTTCTGAGTTTTATTCATACCATATATAAATGCTGATGATTTGTGAGTTTATTCCTACAACATTATCAAAATTGTTAATCATTTCAATTCTTTTTTAATTTACTCTCTAGGATTCTTAAAGGAATATTATGATATCATCTGCAGAGAATTATACTTTCCTCATTTCCTATTTTTATGTCTTTGTTTATTATTGAAATTTTAAAAACCTACTATTTCTAATATAACATTGCATAATAGTTACAATAATGGAACTCTTGCTCTACTCTGTATAGTGCCAGAACTCTGGAGAAATATACTTGAAACAAGGATACTTACAACAAGGTGTTAACTCAGTGGAATTGATAAGATAATGGTTCTCTAGTATATGTATACTTAGTAAGTAGCATGGTGGTGTAATGGTTCTCTAGTTCACACATAATCAGTATGTTGTAATGATTTAATTATAATAAGGTATTTAAGAGCTGAGAGGACTGGAAATGAGTCATTCCATCTTTGACCATCCTCCTGGTGTCTCTCCTGTCTCCTGTACTCCTCCACTAAGATCAAGGCTGGTTCCAAGATACTTCAGAGAGCTAGTCCAAACTTACACACTCCTATTATTATTTGGAGGATTTAAATTTGTTGGTATTATGTAGTTTTAGATGGATTATTATTATCATTTCAAGAAAGACTGCATTGATTCCTATGGTTTTTAGCATTTTAATAGGAATAAATGCTGAATGTTGTCAAACACTTTTCTACATCTATTGATATCACCATATTATTTTTTGTTGTTGTCATCAATATGGTCTATGATGATGATAATTTTCATAATATTGAACTGGTTTTGCATTTCTCATACAAACCCCACTGAATCATAGAGCATGATATTTGAGATATATGGCTGTAATCCCATTGCTATTATTTTATTTAAAATTTTTGCATTGATCCTCATTAAGAAAATTATTCTGTAGTTTTGTTTTGATAGTTTTTCCCCCACTTTGTTTTCACTCTATTTTAGGTATGAAAATCATACCTTTGTCAAAAATGGTAGAACCCCTTTAACTCTTTCTTTTCAAATAGTTTACATAGCATTAGAATCAATTTTTTTCCCCCTTTACATGGTTATTAGTAGAATTCACTTACAAATTCAACTAGTTCCAGGAATTATTTTTCCTTTGAGAGCTCACTTATGGCTTGTTCAATTTCTGTTTTTATGATATATTATTTAAATATTGTTTTTCTTCTGTTAATCTGGTCAGTTTAAATATATATTTTAAAATATTGAACACTTTTACTTAGATTGTTACATTTTCTGTACTGTTCCTGGGCAAAATATCTCTTAATAATTGGTTTAATTTCATTTTAACTAATGGTGCATTTACCAGTAGTTTTCTTTTCAATATCAACTTAAGCAAGTAATATTTTTACTATTTTTCATAAAACCAGCTTCTAATTTTATTTATTAAAACAATGGACTTTTCCATTTCAATTGCATCAATATCTCATTTTATTCTCAGTATTTCCATTTTGCTGTATAGTTTTTGATATTTACTTTATTGTTTCTCTAGGTTCCTTCCCTTTTTTGTTCCCTCCTTCCCTCCATTCTTCCTTTCTTGCTTCATTCCTTTCTTCATTACCTCCTTCTTCCCTCCTTCCTTCCTCTCTCCCTCCTTGTTTTCTTTCTTTTTCTTTCTTTCATTATTTCTTCCTTCCTTCTTTTCTTTCTTCTTTTCTCCCTTCCTCTCTCCCTTCCTCCCTTCTTTCTTTCTTCCCTCCTTCTTTCCCTCCTTCCTTCCTTCCCTCTCTTCCTCCCTCCGTCTCTTTTCTTTTTTTCTTTCTTTCTTTCTTTCTTTCTTTCTTTCTTTCTTTCTTTCTTTCTTTCTTTCTTTCTTTCTTTCATAAATAACTCTTTCTAATTGATTTTTACATTTACAGATATGAATTTCTTCCCATGTATGGCACTGACTACATCCCCCAGATTCTGTAATGTTGTCTCATTGTTGTCATTCTCTTTAATGTAATTATTTTTGTAATCTGTTTTTTGACACACACATTTTTACAACTGTCAGCTTCCAATTAGCTTTCAATCTATGTGTCCACATAATTTTATTACAGTATAGTCTTTATAGAGGACATTTAATATTTGTGCTTTTTTGTATCACCTTGTAAAACTGTTATGCTCTAATGCATAATATTCTATTCCCATTAAGTTTTTTCTAGATGTCTATCATATTTAGATTTTCTAAGATTTTATTCTTCTCTGACTTATGTCTTGTTTATTTCATTATAAGATTTATCTAACTCTGATAGGGGGACATCTAAATACATCTATGAAATGTTTATGATTCATTTCCTACTATAATTAATTTAACTTTTTTTGAGAATTGTTATTCTTTGCTATTGGTCATTGACTAAAAAATAATTTCTGGAAGAGTCAAAAACTATAGAAAATCAGATAAGTAGAAGTAATGATGAAGAAGGAAATGAGAGTGATATGAGGAAATTATGTAAAGAATAAACAGCTTGGTAAAAGCAGCACAAAAATATTGAAGAAAATAATACCTTTAAAATTTGTCAAATGATTAAAAAAAGGCACTAACATCCATGGAAGAAAAGAAATCTATAAAAAGCATATTTGACTAAAAGAAAAAAATGGTACAAAAGTTCACTAAAAAGTGCTTAATATAAGTTTGGCCAAATGGAAAAGGATGCATAAAAGCTCAGTGAATAAAATCTTAAAATAAATTATAATTGTGCAAGTGTAAAATGGTGACTTTTTGAGACAACATTATAGAATAAAACAATATCAAAACATGAGAAAGAAAATATGAAATATTTTATAGAAAAACAAGTAACCTCAAAGTAGATGAGAGAAAATTTAAGAATTATTGGATTATATGAAAACCACAATCAAAAGAAAAACTTACACAATTATGTCAAGAATTTATCATGGAAAACTGTTCTGACATTTCAGAAGCAAAAGGTAAAATAGCAAATGAAATCATCTACTAATATGCCATCTAAAAGTGATGCAAAAATGAAAACTCTGAAGATTATTATAGCTTAATTCTCGATCTCCCAACTTAAAGAGAAAATATCTCAGGTAACTAGAAAAATAGCATTCTATTACCATGGAGCCACTGTCAAAATCACATAAGTTTTTCAGCTACTACTTTAAAAGAGCACATACTTTAGAAATTAGTGTTTCTACTATTTCTAGTCATATGAAAAGATGCTCCAAGTCATTATTAATCAGAGAAATGCAAATTAAGACAACTCTAAGATACCATTACACACCTGTCAGATTGGCTAAGATGACAGGAAAAAATAATGATGATTGTTGGAGGGGATGCGGGAAAACTGGGACATTGATGCATTGTTGGTGGAGTTGTGAACGAATCCAACCATTTTGGAGAGTAGTTTGGAACTATGCTCAAAAAGTTATCAAACTGTGCATACCCTTTGATCCAGCAATGTTACTACTGGGATTATATCCCAAAGAGATTATGAAGAAGGGAAAGGGACCTGTATGTGCACGAATGTTTGTGGCAGCCCTTTTTATAGTGGCTAAAAACTGGAAACTGAATGGATGTCCATCAGTTGGAGAATGGCTGAATAAATTGTGGTACATGAAAATTATGGAATATTACTGTTCTGTAAGAAATGACCAACAGGATGATTTCAGAAAGGCCTGGAGAGACTTACACGAACTGATGCTGAGTGAAATGAGCAGGACTAGGAGATCATTATATACTTCAACAACAATACTATATGATGACCAGTTCTGATGGACCAGGCCATCCTCAGCAACGAGATGAACCAAATCATTTCCAATGGAGCAGTAATGAACTGAACCAGCTATGCCCAGAAAAGAACTCTGGGAGATGACTAAAAACCATTACACTGAATTCCCAATCCCTTTATTTATGCACACATGCATTTTTTATTTCCTGCACAAGCTAATTGTACAATATTTCAGAGTCTGATTCTTTTTGTACAGCAAAATAACGTTTTGGTCATGTACACTTATTGTGTATCTAATTTATATTTTAATGTATTTAACATCTACTTGTCATCCTGCCATCTAGGGGAGGGGTGGGGGGGGGTAAGAGGTGAAAAATTGGAAAAGAGGTTTGGCAATTGTTATGCTGTAAAGTTACCCATGCATATATCCTCTAAATAAAAGGTTATTAAATAAAAAAAAAAAGAAATTAGTGTTTCTAAAGACGGAAGAGTTGGTATTACAAATTAGAAAATAATAACTAATCAAACCTGAAAAATAAGCTGTAGCCTGATTGTTATGCACTTTAAAAGACAAATCAAGTAATTAATCAATTTGTATGTATTAAGTATTTACTATAAGGCATATATTGCACTAAAAGATTAAATACCATGAAAGCTAGTCAGAAAAGACTATATTTTATCCTAGATGGAAGTAAGGAGTAGATGGGCAGACCTATGATTTTGAAAAAGTATTTTGACAGCAAAGTGGATGATAGATTGAAATAAAGAGATTCAGGATGCAGATAGACTAATTGTTAGATTATTGCCATGAATTTTATAAAATGTGTTAAAGTTTGAATAGTGGTTATAGCATAGTTGTAAAGGATCTATTGTTTTTGTCATATGAGACAATTCCAGTACCTTCACCATATTGGTTAACTTTCCAGTGTCTTTCCTAAAATATGGTATATAGACTGAAATTCTAGTGGATTGCTTTATACGATCTTGTCAGGTTCTTTATGAGTTTTCTCTCCTTCATTTTCCAATATACTAATAATTGATATCTACATTGGGGCTTGGTACAGTGAAAGGAACATAAATTCTTGAGACAAAGAGCCAATCTAAACATCCTGTTTCTGGTTTAACCCAGTGGAACAAATCAGGAATCCTCCTTTACCTAGTTTTCCTACTAGAGTTGGATTAAATGATTTCTAAAATATGTTCTATCTCTAGAACTATGAAACATTTCATATTTGTGATTTTCATGGCTGTATGTTTACCAATTGTCATGAGCATGCCATGAAGAAGTTACAAATGTCTGTGAAAGTATACTTCTTTTTCCTTTTAAGTAAAGGAAGAACTATCTTTGTAGATTCAGACTCACTAAGGTAAAAGTATAAATTTTCTATTTAATTTCAAATTTTCACATCCTGGTTTAATTTATAGTAATCATAATATATGAATGTCTCATTTCAAACAATTGTCCACTGACCCCTGATCATTGTCAGTTACTTATCCTGATTTTCCACTTAATCAAATTGAAATTATTCTTTTAAGATTCTCCATTAGTTTGATTCAGTGGAAAGAATGCTGGATTTGGATTCAGACAATATGGATCATGTCAAAATTCTGTCACTTGCTATCCATATTAACTTTGGACAAATCATGCCCCTTTTTATAATGAGTTTATACATATTAAAAATAAGCAGGGTGGGCTTTAAGATTCATTGCAGCTCTGAATATGTAAATCTTGGAACTGATTTCAGTATGATTTATGAAGATTCTACAACCATCATTCTCAGTTCCATTTTCAGGTCTCCTTGTTATTTGTTGCACATTTAATGCACGTTCTTATACTTGTTCATGTTCATTCATGACTCATTTCACTGCTCATTTTTCATCTAGTGCATATGTTAGTGATGTAAGTTTTTAAAGATTAATTATTTTATTTAATGCTTAGAAAATTATATCATTTTTAAAAATCAAATTGAGATAGGGAATGGAGGTATAAAAAAAGTAAAGTGAGTCAAAAGTTTTATTTTCTCATATAAAATATTTATCAAACAACACTCTTCTTTATTATAAATATTGGAAGTTTTAATAACAGGTTGAACATCTTGGGTCTTAAGGGATGTTTAACATGATTGTAAGACATATGTCAGATAAGATAATGTCAGAGAAAAGACAAGAGGAAATTAATTTAGACATATCTAAAACCTTAAATATTATCCGAGGATTTGGAGATTAAGGGTGATATCTATATCTCTTTATCTCCATCTCTCTCTTTCTCTCTCTCTCTCTCTCTCTCTCTCTCTCTCTCTCTCTCTCTCTCTCTCTCTCTCTCTCTCTCTCTCTCTGTGTGTGTGTGTGTGTGTGTCTATCTTCTCTGATCTTCTCTCAAAATAACAGCAGATTGAGCCTTTCAACTGTTTTTTGGAAGTGACAGAACCCAGAAATATTTGGAATACAACACATTTCCAGAAGATACTTTGGAAGAATTTCAGAAGAGGTCTGTTTTAAATGTGCAGGGAGACAGTCTGCCAAGCCCAGAACCATAGCACAGGGAAAACCAGGCAAGGATCTGGGGATGGAAGCCAGACTGTTGACCCTCCTGCACTGAGAATCTTCAATGAGTTTCTTAGGCTATTCTGCCCTGGTTGCAAGCAGATGGTTTGCCAGATTTGCTGCAAAAAGCAAATTGTCAACCACTGAGCCCAATAAGAATGTGGGACCTGTCTGTAATTATCCAGCACCAGAAGTCAATCAGCAGAATTACCCCAGGGACACTAAAGTAGCTGTCACTCCTTTGTGTTAAGAGCAGACCTGAAGCCTTAAAAATGATCAACACCCCCCAAAACAAAGAAACAAACAAAAAAGAACTCTCACGATAGATAGAATTGACAGAGAGAAAGAAGAAGTGACCTAAAATACTGAGGTTCCTAAAGGCAAATAAACTAAAGATGAAGCCCCAAATACAAACATGAGTTGGTCCCCATTTCAGAAGGCTTTCTTGGAAGATTTCAGAAAGAATCTTAAAAGAGAGTTTGAAGAAAAATGGGGAAAGGAAATGAGATCTTCATAAGAGGGTATGGAAAAGGAAAAACAGAAGTTTTATGAAGAAAACTCCTTAAAAATAGATTTGATAAAATGGGAAAAGCATATATCTCCCTACAAAAATAGATACGAAAAAGATACCAACTTGTTGAAAAACAGAATTTGTGAAATGGGGGGAAAAAAGCAATTAACAAAACAACTCATTTAAAACTTCAATTGGCCAAATACAAAAGGATCTAAAAAAGGTAACTGAAGAAGATAATACACTAAAAATTAGAATTTTAAAAAATGTAAGTAAATTACTCAATAAGACTTCAAGAATCAAAATTTTAAAATGAAAAAAATAAAAGAAAATATGAAAAACTTCCTAGGAAAATCAACAGACCTAGAAAATAGATTTATGAGAGACGATGTAAGGATTTTTAGGAATTTCTAAAAGCCATGATTGGAAAAAAAAATAACCTAGACATTATCTTATAGGAAATTATAAAGGAAAATTATCCTGATATCCTAGAAACAGATGGTAAAATAGCCATTGAAAGAATTCACCAGTGACCTCCTGAAAGGGACCCCAAAAAAGAAAACACTAAGGAACCTTGTGACTAAATTTCAGAACTGTTGGACCAAGAAAAAATATCACAAGCAGCCAGAAAGAAACAGTTTAAATACATGAGGAGCCACAATCAAGATTACCCAGGACCTAACAGTTTTTACCTTGAAGGATCAGAGGGCCTGCAATCAGATATTCTGAAAGTCAAAGGAACTTGGGTTACAGCCAAGAATAAGATATCCAGCTAAAATGAGCATTATCTTTCAGGTAAGAAGATGGACATCCAACCATACAGGTGAATTTCATCTATATCTAATGAAAAGACCAGACGTGAACAAAAATTTAAATTTTCAAATAAAAAACGCAAGAGACGCATAAAAAGGTAAAAGGGGAAAAAAACTCGAGAACTATATGTCTGTTGTGGATACAGTTAGAGAGTACAGGTATAATCTGCTTTTATTATGATAATCTGAAAAAAAGAAACTAGAGATATAAAGGTGATTGTAGTGGGAAAAGAGGAAAAAGGAGGTAAAATACGGAAAATTACATCTCACAAAGAGGCAAAGAAAACTTATTATAATTGAGGAAAAGAAGGGAAGGGAATGAGCACTTTATGAATCTTACTCTCATCAGATTGAGCTCTAAGAGAGACTATCAGATGCATTTGGTTTCACAGAAAAACTTGTCTCACCTTTGATGTAAGTGGGAGGGAAAGGGAGAAAAGAAAGGGATAGACTAATAGAAGGGAAAACAGAAGTATTGGGGAAAGATATAAAAAGAGGGAGGGGACTTAAAAGGGGAAGACTGTTTGAAGGAGGTGATCATCAAAAGCAATATACTGGGGAGGAAGGAAGGGCAAAAGGAAAGAGAAAAGTATAATAAGGTAAATAAGATAGCAGGAAATACAGAATTAGTTGTTTTAACTGAATGTGAATGGGATGAACTCTCTCATAAGATGTAAGTGCATAGCAGACTAGATTAAAAGCCAAAACCCTACAATATGTTGTTTATAAGAAACATATTTAAAGCAGAGTGATATATAGAGATTGAAAGTAAAGGGCTGGAGCAGAAATTATTATGGTTTAGGTGAAGCAAAAAATCAGGGGTAGTAATCCCAAAGATCAAGTAAAAGCAAAGTTAGACTTAATTAAAACTGATGAGGAATGAAACTATATCTTGTTAAGGGGTACCATAGATAATGAAGCAATATCAATACTTCACATAAATGCCCCAAATGATATAGTATCCAAATTCTTATTGGAGAAGTTAAGGGAGATGCAAGAAGAAATAGACAGCAAAATTATATCAGTGGGGGATCTCAACCTTGCTCTCTCAGAACTAGATAAATTGAACCACAAAATAAACAATAAAGAAGTTAAGGAAGAGAAAAGAACATTAGAAAATTTATGTATGATAGATCTTTGGAGAAAATTGAATGGAGACAGAAAGGAGCTTACTTTTTCTCAGCAGTCCTTGGAATTCATATAAAAATTGACCATGTATTAAGGTATAAACACCTCAAAATCACATACAGAAAGGCAGATATAGTAAGTGAATTTTTTTCAGTAAATGAAGCAGTAAAAATCACATGCAAATTGGGAACTATGCTCAAAATATTATCAAATTGTGCATTCCATTTGATCCAGCAGTGTTTCTACTGGGCTTATATCCCAAAAATATCTTAAAGGTTGGAAAAGAACCTACATATGCAAAAATGTTTATGGCAACCTTTTTTTGTAGTGGCAAGAAACTAGAAACTGAATGGATGTCCATCAATTGGAGAATGGCTAAATAAGTTATGGTAAATGAATGTTATGGAATATTATTGCTTTATAAGAAACAACCAGCAGGATGATTTTAGAAGACTTGGAGAGATTTACATGTACTGATGTTAAGTGAAATGAGCAGAATTAGGATATCATTGTACATCACAACAGCAAGATTATATGTGATCTGTTGTGATGGACGTGGCTGTTTCCAACAATGAGATGATCAGTCCCAATTCCAATAATCTTGTGAAGAGAGCCATCTACATCTAGAAAGAAGACGGTGGGAACTGAGTGTGGATCACATTCTCACTCTTTTTGTTGTTCATTTGCATTTTGTTTTCTTACTTATTTACTTTCCTTTTTGATCTGTTTTTTTTTTTATTTTTTTGCAGCAAGAGAATTGTATAAATATGTTTCCACATACAGGATTTAACATTTATTTTAACGTACATAACATATATTGGATTGCTTGCCATCTAGGGGAGGCAGTGGGGGGAAGGAAAGGAAAATTTGAAACACAAAACTATGCAAGGAAAAATGTTGAAAAATTATCCATGCATATGTTTTGAAAATAAAAAAGCTTTAAAATAATACAAGAAAAAATACTCAAGAATTTTAAGGGAATTATTGGGGAAAAAGATAATGTAGGTAGTCTAGCTGTGCCAGACCTAAAACTATATTTCAAAGCAGTGGTCATCAAAACCATTTGATATTGGCTAAGAAATAAAGAAGTTGATCAGTGGAATAGATTAGATTCACAGGAATAAATAGTCAAGAAGTATAGCAATCTAACGTTTGACAAACCCAAAGACCCCAGTTTTGGGGATAAAAACTCACTATTTGACAAAAACTGGAAACTAGTATGACAGAAACTAGGCATTTACCCATATCTAACACTGTATACCAAGATAAGGTTCAAATAGGTTCATGATTTGGGCATAAAGAGTGATATTAATAAGCAAATTAGAAGAATATAGGATAGTTTACCTCTCAGATCTAAGAAGAAGGAAGGGATTTGTGTCCAAAGAACTAGAACTCATAATTGAATACCAAATAGATAATTTCGATTACATTAAGTTAAAAAGTTTCTTTACAAACAAAACTATTATAAACAAGATTAGAAGGGAAGCAATATATTGGGAAAACATCTTTATATTTAAGGTTTCTGATAAATGCCTCATTTCCAAAATAGGGAATTTATTCAAATTTGTAAGAATACAAACAATTTTCCAATTGATAAATGGTCAGAGGATATGAGCAGACAATTTTCAGATGAAGAAATTAAAACCATTTCTAGGCATATGTAAAGATGCTTTAAATCAGTATTGGTCAGAGAAACCTAAATTAAGACAACTCTGAGGCAGAACTAAACACCTCTCATATTGGCTAAGATAACACCCAAAGATAATTACAAATGTTCTAAGGGATGTTGAAAAACTGGAACATTAATACCATTGTTGATGGAGTTGTGAATGGATCAGCTATTCTGGAGAGTAATTTATAACTGTGCTTAAAAAGTTATCAAACTGTGCATATCCTTTGATCCAGCAGTATTTCTACTGGGTTTATATCCCAAAGAGATCTTAAATGAGGGAAAGGGATCCACATGTGCAAAAATGTTTGTGGCAGCCCTTTTTGAGGTGTCAAGAAACTGGAAATTGAGTGGATGTTTATCAACTGGAGAATGACTGAGTAATTTATGGTAGATGAATGTTAATCATTGTTCTGTAAGAAATGATCAGGAGGGTGATATTAAAGAGCCTTGGAAAGATTTACATGAATTTTTGCTAAGTGAAATTAATAGAACCAGAAGAACATTATACACAGCCACATCACTATTATATGATGATCAATTTTGATGGACATGACTCTTTCCAAATAATGAGATGACTGATGCCAGTCCCAATGATCTTTTGATGAAGAGAACCATCTACACCCAGAGAAAAGACTGTGGGAACTGAATGTAAATCACAACACAACATTTTCACTCTTTTTGTTGTTCTTTGCTCACATTTTGTTCTCTTACTCATTTACTTTCCTTTTCAATCTGATTTTTTTCTTGCACAGAAAGAGAATTATATACACGTGTTTACATATATTGGATTTAACATATATTTTCACATGTCTAACATATATTAGATTGCTTTCCATCTAAGGGAGGGAGTGGGAGGAAGGAGGAGAAAAGTTGGAACAAAGATTATGCAAGGGTCAATGTTAAAAATTATTCTTGCCAATGCTTTGAAAATAAAAAGCTTTCAAAAACAGGAAAAAGACATTTTCTGATGTTACATAGCTTATTTTTATCTCAGGGCATAAGATATGCAATTAGATCATTCTACCACAAAATAGTCATGGAAACAAAGGACAGGAGTTGCAAGGTATTCCAAGATAGAGAATAAATTTAATAAACCATTGGAAAATTATCATAGTTGAGGTTCATCTTAGATAAATATAAGAGTAAGAATAATTTTGCAATTTTAAAGGAAAAAAAGTGGGGTATATTTGAAGCCAAAAGAATGGTCTATAGAAAGGTAAATGGACAAGAACTAGTTTTTCACTTGGGAATACTGTTTAGTTTTCTATAAAATAGAGCACTTTAATTTGAGTAATGAAGCTGAAAAGAAAGGCTCAAGCCTGATTGAGAGGACTTCAGTAGTAAACTATGGATGTGTAACATAATTATTCTCATTAATAAGTAGTTTTATAGTTAAATGAAAAGACTTAGCTGACTAAGCTGTTCATATTTTTTATGTTCCATCTTTAAATACACCTCTCCAATTTAAATAGCAAATATGATGCTAAAAGTAACATTTATCATTTAATGATGAACCCTGAACTTTTCTCAGCTGTAATAAAATGCAAGCAAACTCTTCATATAAGGTTTCAACATATGAGCAATATTTTCCAATGAATTAATTTTGCAAAATATATACATTATCTTTGAAATCCCAAAGCAGACAATTCCCTCAAGGTCTTTTTTTTTTAATTTGAACTATCCTGCATCATTATATAGACACAAGATCTAATTGAAAAGTCCTTGTTTGGGAGCAAAATGACCCTGTGCTGATAATTTTGACAATTTGGGGGCCTGGAATTTGAATTCTATTTAAATATGGTCTCAGAAACTTGAGACACTCTTTTTTAAAATTTTCTCCATAGTAAAATGAGGGTGCTAATAGTTCCATCCTTATAATGCTTCTATAAGGATGAAAAGAGCTGTATTTGTAAAATGTTTAGCATAGTGCCTAGTTGTTGCATATATACTTGTTTTCCTTTCCTCCCCTTTCCTTTAAAGGATTTGGGAAAAGTAACCATTTCACCTGTAATATATGAATGATTTAATCAAATAATAGATCATGATATATCTTACTGCCATATTTAATTGTTTATATTTTTTCCTGACTTTTATGAGAAGAGGAGCTGTAGCCAACAGAGTAGATGTAATGGGCTGAGGCTTGAGTTGATGCACTGAGGTCCCAAGCACATGAGGCTAAATAGTAATTGGACTATACTCTATTAATATACATGCTTGGATAAAGAATGGCCCCCGCCCACTCTCTGTGCAAGTCCTGATGTGCTGTATAGGAAATGACGATTTGGGTGGGTGGAGGCAGAGAGACAGGAAGAGAGGCTAGGAGAGATTGAGCCTGGGTTCTATGCTCATAGCTGCTGGTTGTGTGGCTGCTGGTCTAGCTAGCTGCTTGACTCAGCTGCACACATTGTTATCAGCCATTCTCTTCCACCTCGGATCTTCACTGAGAATAAAGATTGACGATTTTCCCCTAACCTGAATTCCTGACTCCGGCTGATTTTAAAATACGCGGTCTTCACAAGTAGAAACACAAGTTCAATCAGAGCTATATTCTTTACTTTGAGAATTGGATGTAAAATTCAGAGTAAAATGAGGAGTCTTTTTCTTCTCTATATTGCTAAGGCTATGCTCATTGCACAGTAGAAAATTAAACACCTTATATTTTATCTGACTTACTATGTTCTCAGTATTTCTTGTGGAGATGGGTGGACCTCTAGATATTTTACTTGTATATGTTCACTACTTTTTGCATAATTTTCATTAGTAATGAGGCAGACTACTTGCTATTTCATGTGTTCTGGAAAAAAAAGAATTAGGAGATTCCATATTCAAATCGCCTTGCACTTCTTGGTATTATTCATCTCATTAGCATCACTTTTGGAAATCAATACAACTATTCTTTAATAAAAGATCAGATCATGAATATTTTCCTCAATAACCATTTTACCATTACTAAAATATACATTCTTTTATATTTGTTATATAATTTTGTCTATATCTTGTTTTTTATGTAACTTTTTTGTTTGTATATATAGTATTGCACCATCTGAACCTTCTATTTTAGTGACTGAACCACATTCTTTGGAATGTATAATAACCTAGTATAGATTTTTTAAAATCATAAATATAAAATTTTCTGAGTTTTAAAGTCTTTCAAGTGTTAATTTGCACCCATGAGTAAAGTTTACTCATTTTTAATTGTAAGCAAGTTTTTAACCATTTTCATGCTTAAACAGTCATGAAATTGAGAGAGATTTTTGACTCTGGTAAATCATATACATTTTACATTCTTCCTAAGGTTTCTTCCTTTAAGGAATTGAGACATTTCCCCAAGTAATTACTAAAAATGCTCTTTTTAGAAGATGGGAATCCCAAAACTGTTATTAAACGAATTTATTTTCAAGCTTGGAACCAAAAGGATCCAACTGTTGCTTCAATTTAAATTAAAGTGTTCATGGCATAGTGCAACCATTAAAATGTGTTGTATGAAAAAGTTAGCTCATTCTTTGGGGTGTCTTATTGGTAAGAAGATATTTACCATAACAGAAATTTCATCAACTTTGTGCAGCAGTAGACTGTCAAATAAAAAGAATGAATTCCTATATCAAACTTATTTCTTCTTTTATATGTAGTGAGTTGAGTAATTCATTTTCATTCTCTTAGACTCAGTTTCCACATCTATAAATGATGGGTGAATTGTACCATATAACTTTAAGTGCCCTTTTAGCTGAAAAATCAATATAAGAGCCATAGACATAGCATTAACTGCCATTTTTAGAGTTATGCTGGTGTCATATTTGTGTTTGTTTTTTTAAGTTAGTATTAGTATTATTACACATATCCAGACCCAATCAATCTTTGTGAAAGAGTTTCATGTCATGCACACTTATTAACCTTTGTTTGGAAGAACACAACTTCCTTCCATAAACATTAATGGGTGTAAGGGAAAATACATGAATTTAGCCTTGCCTAAACCTCAAAAGTTGGTAAAAATATCCCTTCTTTGGCATGAAGATCCAGGTTTCCCATTCATAAAATATATGCTTATGCCTAAAGGACTGCTTAAAATATTTCTAGAGAGAGGATGTTAAAAATAAATTCCCCTAAATGGAATAATCTAATCCATAGTAAAAATGAACACTTCTATAGAGAAAGGAATAGAATACTATTCAGTGGCTTTTTAATCTTTCCCTGTATTCTCAGAAAATCCCAAGAAAGTTCCCAAACCTCCTTTAATGAAGCATCCTTCATTAAATGCAAGACATCCTCAGCCTGGTTTTCCAATCCTCCCATATAATAGCTTCTGTATCTGGGATGATGTATCTACAATGCCTTCCCTTCTGGTCACAGGAGCACAATCTCATTGCTTTAAGTTTGTGGACTACACTAATGTGTTTCCATTTTAATAAAAGAATGTACTTCCCTGGGCAATGATTAGTCTGTGTAATTTTCAAAGGCAAATGTTCTTATTTGAAAAGAATCATTTAATAGTTCTCTCTATTATACTATATATTGTACGCTTACTCTTGCATATTATCTTGTATCTTTTTTCTATCTCTTCTCCTAACTTCTGCATTGAATGATGTTTACATTGGGAAGGAAAGAAGGAAAAATGTTAGATTTGTAAGAAAATCCTTATTAGAAAACAGATAATGTCTACATATTTACTAAAGAAATATTTCAATTCTAGAAAGAATAGAGATATATGTGAACATACATTGATCAAAATATTCCAATAAACAAACATTTAAAGAAATTTCCTGTTTTATGATGACTTTTTTTTTTTTTATTCTTTCAGGCACAGACACAGCAGATTCACTGGTATACAATAAAGACAACTAAATTGTCAATTGGAATAGTTCCTCCTTGGCCAGCTAAATGTATTGCTTACAGTAGGCAAAATATAACACAATAAAATTAATGGGGATGACTGCATACATCTGTTAGACAAAGGGTATACCAGACTTGAAAGGTAACAGCTGCATGTGGTGTAGATGTGCAGATTTCTGTAGCTAGTAGTTATCGCTTGAGTAACAAATGAACTTCAAATCTTCCCCTGCCTTTTTTTTTTCCTGAGGCAATTGAGGTTAAGTGACTTGCTCAGGGTCACATAGCTAGGAAGTATTGAGTGCTGAGGATAGATTTGAACTCGGCTCCTCCTGACTTCAATGCTGGTATTCTATCCACTGTGTCACCTAGATGCCCCTCTCCTGCTTGTTTGTGGAGTCAGGTGATTAGATAATATAGACCTATAAAGGGACTCAGAAATCATCTTGTCCAATTCTTGTAGTTTTACAAAAAGTAGTTTTAGGCAAAGAGAGGTTAATTGACTTGTTTATTTTATAGATTGAGAACCAAAGGAAACCTTAAAGGTTTATAGCACACTTTTCTAAATACTTTACAACACTTTATAGATAAAGAAAAGGAATCCCAATTGGAATAACTGACTTGACAATGAGAGTAAAGAATAAAAAACTGAAAATCAACAAAAGGCCTTGACAAAAAAAAATAAATAAATGAAAACAAGTAGTCATTTTGTATATCAGTCATAGTTAGAATTATAAGCTCACCTGTACAACATATGAAGAAATGTAAATAGAATGAAGATTTTGTTGCATGAATATATTAAGATCTTGGGTGATAATAAAGCACTGCACTCAGAAGTAGTAGAAGTACAAAAGAGTCTGTCAGTTCATAAATATTTGTTAAGGGATTATTATGTCTGAGGTGTAGCACTAATTGCAGGGGAAATAAAGGAAGACAAGAGTGCACTCCATGAGGAAAGTAACATTTTAATTGAATCTTATCTTTAACATTTACTAGGGGATGTGGTATGATCAAGGTTGTGGGAGAAAAAATAATGACATCTCTTAGACAATAATAACTGTAATTTTTTCATCAAATTACATAAAATACATCATTTATTTAAAGTGCTTTACAAAGACTAAAGCAAAATATTTGTTGGGGTCCCCAGCTAGTGCAGACCTGCTGACACCAGCTGGAGTCTGAGCACTTGCCCAATTAGCATCGCCTCTATGACCTTCAGAGACAGAAGTCTCTGTCTCCGGTTATGACAGAGTAGTTCTGACACCCTTTATGCAGTTAAAGGAGCTTTATTGCTTGGTTACATCATTTTGTCTCTCCTCCTGCTTTCTCTCTCTCCTGCTTCCCTGCATCCCTGCTTCCCTACTTCCCTGCTTCCTTCATCCTTACTTCCCTGCTTCCTTCATCCTTACTTCCCTCATCCTTGCATCCTTACTTCCCTCATCCTTGCATCCTTGCTTCCCTCTTCTTCCCTCTCCCTCTGCTGTCCTGTCCTTATGCTCCTTTCATCTCCCCTGCCAACGTGCCCCAATAACAAGTATGTATTTAGCTTGTGTATTCAGGAGTCTAACTCCTGAGATGGTGGAAGCGATCTCGATATGGTGCATGCTTGATGCCTGTTCCTGGCATTTCCACAGGGTGTGTACCCCGGACCTTTAGCCAATGAGGCAGAACTCACACCCAAAGCCTCAACATCCATTTCCAAAAGTGAGCTGACTGAGATCTATCTAGCCAAAGACCACAAGGGTCAAGTTTACACAAGACTTGTCTTTGCACAGACTTGTTGCCTATGCAAATGGGGCATTGTGTGCAAGGTACATGATGAAGAGTCTCAAGATTAAAGCAGACTGTTGTTATTCTGTTCCCTAGCATTCTTGTTGCTAGGTACCCTAGCAAACATTGTTATAACTTTTGCTCCTTTCATTCTTTTTTCTTCTTCCTCCTCTTGTTCTTCTAATTCTCATTCTTTTTATTCTACACTTCTTCCTCTACCTCCTTATCTTTTTCCCTCTCTTCCTCCCTTTTTCCTTCTATTTCCCTTCCTCCTCATCTCCCTCATTATCATCATTATCATTTAAAATAACATGCTTATTTGGTGACATGTATGATATTTATCTTATTAGGTCCAAAGAGTGTAAAGACCAGAAGGATATTATTAATATATTTTGTCAATTGATACAATATTTATATAAAGATCACCTTTGAGATTAAAAAAAAAACAAACTTAGATTTCCATAAGATTGGGTCCACTTCAACATCATCCTCTTACAAAACCAATATAAGGAATATACAAGAACATTTTTTGTCAGGTAAATTCTCAGATTTATTTTAACCAAAGACTTTTGGATGCCAAAATTTATCCCCCAAACTAAGAATTTGGTAATACTCTCCATTAGCATCCCTGAAACCATTTCCATTAAAAAAAAAAAGTAACTCTTTAAAAATAGCTCATAATGCCAATTCTTTCTTTGAACATCATGTTGCATTTTCATGTAAAAATTGATGAGATTTTATTCTGTACCACAATATGATACATGAAGTGTAGAATCTTTATCATTAAAATGTTGATTCTCCCAGTTTAAATAATTAATTTACTTGAAATGTGCTGTTACTCTATTTCAACTTTGGTACTGGGAAAAGACTAAAGGACTAACATTGTCCTCACTCCCCTCCCCCCATAATACACATACACTTCTCAATTTCTTTTTTCTGCTCCTTAATAAAATTTTTCATTATATTTTTATTGTATCATTGGGGAGACACTGTCTCTACAAAAATACCACTTAGAGATGCAATTATAGAGAAAGAAGACAGATTAACCAAATAAAGTTATGTTTGGAGCAATCTTTCCTGTGGATTTGTAGACATCTTTTTATAAAAGGATGTGGACACCTTTTCAGTTGATAATTGGATATAGTTTCTTGACAGCATGTAGATTAAATAGCCTGGTGAACTATAAAGGTTAAAGGATGAATCCTTCCTTCTTGCCTTTTTCTAACAAGATTTAAAGTATTTCTTTTATAGGTGTTAAAGAAGTCTCTTACTCTGGGTACTGAGTGGCCTATCAATGATAATTGTTTAAATCGTGATATTTGATTAAGTGATGATCTTCTGAACTATATCTTTATATTTTAAAACAAAGAAGACATATCTAGAGAGATATGAGTTGTCTCATGTCTCTCTATGATATGAGAGACCAGAGCATGGACCTAGATCTCTAGACAAAAAAAAAAATCCTATATGACTATCCCTCTTTAATAGAATTGCTTGGCTTAGACAATGCATCAATCAGAGGCAGGTTATAAAATTATCTCAATGGCAGAGTCCATATTTTGTTAAATGAGATGTCTTTAAGTCATACTAAAGACCTTTACCTTTTTTCATTCCTCTTGGTCACACTTTGTACACAAAGGTGACTTTTGATTTGGTATTTTGATATCATGTACAAATATTACAGGAATGATTAAGCAGCTTTAAGCAGAGTTATCTACTGAAAGAAGGTTATTATATATCTTATGCAAAAGGATTGCCAGGCATCAATATCTCATACTTGTCACTCACTTATTCTATGTGTTATTTTTGCCAGGAGGCTTATATTCATAAAGGCTTACTAAAATTGCATTAGTGATATCTCATATGTGGCCATTACTTGGAGTAATGTGGTAGAAACAAGTGTCACTTGATTGATTGAGATCCAAGTACAAAAAGGAAATTCTCATCAGTAACATAAATATTCCCTTTGCTATTATTTGATGTTTATTGTCAAATAAAATGGAATAGTCAATGGCATGAATCATCACAGAAAATAAAACTCATCATTGCCAACATCGTAATAGAACAAATTGACTGATAACTGTAATACTAACAGTCACTGAAAGTCACTTTCAAATGGATGAGAATAAGAAGTGTGCCTTCAGTCAAATTGATTTCAAACATTATTTTAAAAATTCTTAGGAAGCAATATATTTTGATAATCTGAATTAGACAGAGAACTTATCCCGAGGATCATGAGAAAGTATTAGTTGCCATTAAAGATAAACTACCTCCAGTAAATATGGGAGGTAAATGGACTCAAGGATATTTTAAAAAGCATTAATAATAATAATTATAAAATTGAAGACATTGGTATTCTTGGATTTAGTCAGAAAGATGAGGTAAAATCCAAATGAATCTAAAATTAAATATATTTTGTATTTAGATTTAATGATAAATAATTCTTGAACATTTTTTAATTTAATAAATTATTTTATATAAATATAAATCATGGAAATGAATTTAAAAATATTACATTTTCTCTTCATTTAAGCCAACTAATTTTTGGATTAAACATCATTATTAAATTATTGATTTAAGAACAAAAATAATTTTGGTCTAATGATTTCTATTTTCATTGCAAAACATTGTGGTTCCTAGTTATTTATGGGAATGTACATATATGCATGTATATTTTCTAGATTGACATAGCCCTTTTTCTCCAAAGAAATAACAGCCACTCACAAAAACATGAATTTTTCACATCGTGAGTGTTACTTTAAAAACGCACATTTTAAATCACCATCTTTCTTTCAAAATTCATTAAAACTTCAATGAAAATATGTTTCATGACAGACAATTCTCAGATGACGAAATTGAAACTATTTCTAGTCATATGAAAAGATGCTCCAAGTCATTATTAATCAGAGAAATGCAAGTTAAGACAACTCTAAGATACCACTACACACCTGTCAGATTGGCTAAGATGACAGGAAAAATTAATGATGATTGTTGGAGGGGATGCAGGAAAACTGGGACATTGATGCATTGTTGGTGGAGTTGTGAACGAATCCAACCATTTTGGAGAGTAGTTTGGAACTATGCTCAAAAAGTTATCAAACTGTGCATACCCTTTGATCCAGCAGTGTTACTACTGGGATTATATCCCAAAGAGATTATGAAGAAGGGAAAGGGACCTGTATGTGCACGAATGTTTGTGGCAGCCCTTTTTGTAGTGGCTAAAAACTGGAAAATGAATGGATGTCCATCAGTTGGAGAAAGGCTGAATAAATTGTGGTATATGAATATGGAATATTACTGTTCTGTAAGAAATGACCAACAGGATGATTTCAGAAAAGCCTGGAGAGACTTACACGAACTGATGCTGAGTGAAATGAGCAGGACCAGGAGATCATTATATACTTCAACAACAATACTATATGATAACCAGTTCTGATGGACCAGGCCATCCTCAGCAACGAGATCAACCAAATCATTTCCAATGGAGCAGTAATGAACTGAACCAGCTATGCCCAGAAAAAGAACTCTGGGAGATGACTAAAAACTATTACATTGAATTCCCAATCCCTATATTTATGCACACCTGCATTTTTGATTTCCTTCACAAGCTAATTGTACAATATTTCAGAGTCTGATTCTTTTTGTACAGCAAAATAACGTTTTGGTCATGTATACTTATTGTGTATCTAATTTATATTTTAATATATTTAACATCTACTGATCATCCGGCCATCTAGGGGAGGGGGTGGGGGGGTAAGAGGTAAAAAATTGGAACAAGAGGTTTGGCAATTGTTAATGCTGTAAAGTTACCCATGCATATATCCTGTAAATAAAAGGCTATTAAATAAAAACCAAAAAAAAAAAAAAAAAAAAGAAAAAAGAAAATATGTTTCATGGCACTCCTGAAAAGAATGGCTTCAAATTTCTCAACCCAAATTGAAATGAGAAGTAAAAATGTAAAAACTGAGTGCAATGATCCAGCTGCCTCAGAAAATTAAATAAAATAAATAAACAGCCATATATTTAGTCTAAAGATTTTAGTAATTTTAGTTAGTTTTAGCAGTCAGCCATAAAAAAATTGAAAATGTACTATCTTTCACTACCAGTAGAAATAAGTCATGGTGAAGAGATTGGGGGTTACCTTTATAGTGGAGAAAATCTACTTTCAAATCCCATCTCAGTCTGGAATTAGGTGTATATCCCTGTAGAAATCATTAAGCCCTGAGTTTTCCAGAAAATACCTTAGAATTCTTCAATAAATTATTAACAGTGCGCAATTGGTAAAAATATCATCTACATCCAAGGACACGTGGGGCACTTCACCATCCATAAAAAATGTTCCCTTCAAATAGTCTATGTATATCCTCCCATCCCATCCCAAGTAGTAGCCTTTTTTTTAAAAAATAACTTTTTATTGACAGAAAGCATGCCAGGTTAATTTTTTACAACATTATCCCTTGTACTCACTTCTGTTCCAATTTTCCCCTCTCTCCCACCACCCCCTCCCCCAGATGGCAAGCAGTCCTCTACAAGTTAAATAGGTTACAGTAGATCTTGGATACACTATATGTGTCCAGAACCAAACAGTTCTCTTATTGCACACGGAGAATTGGATTCAGAAGGTATAAATAACCCAGGAAGAAAAACAAAAAGGCAAGCAGTTTACATTCATTTCCCAGTGTTCTTTCTGTGGGTATAGCTGCTTCTGTCCATCCTTGATCAATTGAAATTGAGTTAGATCTCTTTGTCAAAGAAATCCATGTCCATCAGAATAGATCCTCATATAGTATTGTTGTTGAGGTATATAATGATCTCCTGGTTCTGCTCATTTCACTTAGCATCAGTTCATGTAAGCCTCGCCAATCCTCTCTGTATTCATCCTGCTGGTCATTTCTTACAGAACAATAATATTCCATAACATTCATGTACCACAATTTACTCAAACATTCTCCAATTGATGGGCATCCATTCATTTTTCAGCTTCTAGACACTACAAACAGGGCTGCCACAAACATTTTGGCACATACAAGTCCCTTTCCCTTCTTTAGTATCTCTTTGGATTATTAGCCCAGTAGAAACACTGCTGGATCAAAGGGTATGCACAGTTTAATAACTTTTTGAGTATAGTTCCAAATTGTAGTAGCCTTTTCTTATTGGGGTGTATAAGTATTCAAGGAAGACTATAGCCCATCTGGTAGAAGAGTTTACCGAGCTGTTTTCAGGGCTGTTCATCCATCTTTCGTGTTTACCTTTCATTCAATTCTTATATGTGACTCCAAGAAGCTTTTTGCATATTCAATGAAGCCACAACTAAAATATTTGCAGTTCAGTATCTTATTTTAATGAAAATGACATCTTCATAATACAATAACTCAGGTGCATTCTGTGGATCTTGGGGAAGGGGGTGTCACACTTATTAGACTTATGGGAGGAAGTGGGAAACCAGGATAATGGTATAAGCCTAGAAGACTCCATGGATCAATAAGCAAAAAAAAAAATTAAATATAGAAAATTTTTGAGTATTAGTTTTTATTTTTTATTTCATTCAAATCATTGAAACATGAAAAACCCTTAAGAGGACATCAGGTCAGACCTGGAAATTAGATATTGAGTCAGAGAAACATCTTGTCAACTTGCTAGCTGCATGGCTTTGGACAATCACTTAAATTGTTTTCTGATAATTACTAAATTTTATATGGTACCTATTATGTGACAAGAAACTCTGTTAAAGCCCTTAAGATAATATTTGATGCTCATTATTTTCATTCACTCATGAAGATTTCCTGATGTTCTCTTTAGACTAATTTTAAGTGTTTCTCTTCACCTTTGGGAGGTGCACATTTTTATTTTTAAGCAGAATCAGAAGCTACATATCTCTCCTCCTCCCCATATAATAGACCATAAAGATTTTGCTCAAATCAAGGACACCACAATGATCTTGATTCCTAAATGGTTTGACTAATTATTTCATTTTTTTAAAGTGAAACCAAATCTCTGACTATTGAAAATCGGCTTTGACAGTGAGTACCTTTAGCAAGTCACTCACTTTCCTGAACCTCAGTTTTCTTATTTGTTAAATGAAGAGTAGATGAGTCTTGCCCGCTTTGAACTTTAGATTATACAACCCTACTAATTGCTGAGTCAGTGCTCAACATAAGACGTTTTATGAGGTCATGTGAAATTATTCATTTCTTTTTTAATGTTGACCTTTCTCTCTGATGATTTTCTTTTTTTTTTTTTTCCCTATCCTTCCTCCCCAGTTACTATTTAAAGCTTTCACTTCTATGGCACCCAATAGGTATCCATTTCCATTCTATATCCTATGATTTCTAAATGCATATCTTTAAAATAAAAAATAAAAAAAAACTGTACCTGTAAAACCTTCATTAGGGCACTGTTACCTTGATAAAACATGTATTATAATTTTGGTAAAGGACACCAAAGAACCAATCACTTACTAAGTACTTATATGGCTATTGGAATCTATTCAATACTGTCAAAACCAACCATATTGTGTTCTTGTGACTAGAAGATAGGTAGATCAATCAGAGAAACATTTGTTAAATCTAGCTCATCATTCTCCTCTGTAGCTAGGTCTACATGCATGGGAAGGAAAAAAGTTTAAAATCCAGAAGCTGTCTGAATACCAAGAGGATAGTTGCCTGGACAAAGAAATGTTAATCTTACATAAATGAGAAGTAACTTTTGAAATGTGGAAATCTGCAGGGAACTGAAGCTGCCAGGTGGAGGCATGCATGGTATTGAACTACATTTAATGATGCAATCTTTTCATGACCCAATGACCTCATCATGCCTGAGCTACTTCTGGATGCTTGTCCAGAAAAAAAAAAAAAAAAAGACTTCACCATTCTTCCCTGGTACTCCCAAGTACACACAGAAACAGCACCTCTGCCATTATTTCAATCTTCCTTTTCATTTTTGCTCTTTTTTGTGGAAGGATAAACAACCAACTAAGTTTATCCTTAAGAAAGAAAGAAGGAGAGGAGAGGAGAGGTAGAGCTAGAAGTAGGGGTAGAGGTAGAGGTAGAGGTAGAGGTAGAGGTAGAGGTAGAGGAGAGGAAGGAAAGAAGCAAATACTTAAAATTTGAACAACATCATTCATGGATAAATGGCTTTAGTATTTTGGAACAGGGTCACTTGGAAAAGTTTTCTTTAAGTTATATTGGGTCTCTTTTGGAAAAAAAAATTTAATACATTAAATAATCTGAATTTTATTCAAGTGATAATAAATGGATACTGGGAAGCTTTTGGTGTATGTGTGTGTTTGTGTGTATGTATATGTATGCTGTTGATGTATGTGTATATACATATACACAGGTTCCAAATATGTTTCTTTATGAATCTGTCCATCTATCTATCTTTCATTATACCTATCTAGATAAACATATTTAGACCCACATTATATGTGTATGTATGTGTATATATATGTATATATATATATATACATATGGAGGTAAGTATGCATGCATTTTGTGAAATATAAGTGTATGCATGTACATGTGTATATATCTGTGTGTATACATACAAATGTACATATGAAAAAAGTATTATGCATTAGGTAGAGTGCTACATATCCATGTCATTCCAAATCAGTTGACATTAATATAATTTCTTCTATCCCAGTTTTCTTTCTCACATATATTCTCAGATATTCATTTAAAAGCAAATAAACCTACTTTATTTGCCCATTGAGTTCAATGTCTTCATTTTTTATTCCCATTATTACCTATTTCATGATATATGAGACTCAATAGGCTGTTACCACAATTCAGGGAACCAGTTATGTTTTCACTTTACATTTAATAACTTAAATGCCAAGAATTATAAGATAGTATAGTTGTTAAAAACATAATCAGATTAGATGGGCATATAACATAATCTGTCCAGTAATTTTCCACTGAGTTATATTGACTTCATTTATTCATTTTTCAACCTATCTCCAAGTCCAAAAGCAAATTCACAACGTAGTCCAATCTGCCCCTGTATCTTTAATTCTATCTATATAGAGAAATAATAAGATACCCAAACACATGTATGCATGCAGATAACTCAGTGTCATAAAATACTTTTTTTTGCATTATGCATGTTCATGCATCTTTTGGTTAAAAGGAATATGGTAAACATTTGTTCACTTCTATTATATTGCAGGCACAGTGCTAAATGCTAGTGATACAAATTTTTGTTATTCATCCTTTGTTTTTGAAGAAGGCAAATGACATTATGAGGTGATATCTTGACTTCTTTGTGAATTGTGTTTAAATAAGGAAGAGTTGCATAGAGTTGTCAGCCTTAGTCTCTCTTCTAGAGTCATCAAAGTCGAGTGACAAGACAAAAGTCAGGATAACTGGTGGTGACCCAGAAAATATGGATTTCCAGGCTGTAAGCCTGTTTCAGGTATAGAACACCTGTTTCAGCTGCCATCATGTCTATTGGGGGGAAAGGAGGAAGAGTATTCTCATCCTTCCATTCCACCAGGTAAAAGTTTTTCATGCTTAGGGTAGTCATCCCTCTAATTCACCAGTAGGTTTCAGACCTGTCAGTTGCCCTCAATGTCATTTAGCCCATATTCCAAGATGTTTTTAGTGGCATATGGCTGCTACTCATGCCATAGTTTCTTGGAGACATAGGTGAAACTTGAGTTTCAGGTGGAAACTAAATATGCATAAGCAGCCCTAAAAAGGGCTCAGCAAACCCTCCAACCAGAGAAACTACTTTCCCTTAAACACTATGAGTGATATAAATATAAGAAAAAATAAAGGTCTACTTTTCTCTTCCATTTACATTGTTTTAGGGATATTCTAAAAATCACCTGGCAAAATAAAGTGCCAGACATTAATATCCTTTCTTGAGCTAAACTGCCAAGCATTTAAACTGTATTGCATACAAAAATAACTCTGATGAATTCATTGTTCAATTTACCAAAAATATTTTTGCCTAATAGACTTATATGGAGAACTCAGGCAAACAGGCAGTTGCATAGTGCTAAGAAGAAGAGTCACTAGAATATTCTCAAGATCTTATGGTAGAACTTCAGAATGAAATGTGTGATATGGGAGATGCTGTCAAAGGACCACTTAGCATGGCATAGATGCATCAAAGGAGGGACTGTGCTCTATGAGCAAAGCAGAATTGCACTAGTTCAAAAGAAACATGAGATGCAAATAGTAGACTCCATTTCTAACTATTCATATGGACTATTTATGTCCAAACTGTTGTAGAGCAGCCTAAGCTTGTTTTGGTATGAACAGCCACAATTGATCACTCTCTATCATGACTCCATCATAATAATATCACTTTGTTCTTCAAGAATGAAGAACAACAATCGACCAATAGAAGGCAATATCCAAACTCAAGTCTTTCTATCCACTCATTGTACCATGCAGTCATTTATTTTAGACTTCTTCTGTTTGTCCTGAAAGGACTGAACCAAGTTCACTATTTTGAAATGACAAAAGAAGGGCACAAAATGTTTGAAAGAAAAATGTATTTAGTATATGATCTATTCAAAGTGAAATGAAATTTTCAACTTCCTCACTGAAAGGCTTCAAGTAAGGTCTACTTGAGTACTTATTTGCTGTGTTGTAGCAATGGATTGCTTTACTGGATAAGGGTTACCTAAGCAGGGGTCTGCAAGCTATGATGAAAGGGCCAAATCCAACTAACCATATGTTTTATAAAACAGTTAAAATGTTTTTGCATTAAAGTCAATTAAATTTTGTTTATAAAGATTGAAAAAAATTCTGAATGTGTAGGCAGTATAAAAACAAAACAAAAAACAGGTGGTAGGATGAATTTGGTGTAACAGCTATTGTTTGTCAGTCCCTAGACTAAATTATTTCTAAGTCCAGCTGTAAAATTATGTATTACAAGTACCAATTGTAAACTTTGATAAAATTAAGAGACATATGGTGGGGGACATTGTTGAAAAACAAAAAAATAAACCCTGTGCAGGCATAGGACAAGATGTTAGCACTGAACTCTGGAACTACAGAGTGAGTGGAATTATATAAAGAGAAAAAATGATGGGATTTAATCTTCAGATATTTTTCAATTTTACTCAGAGATAGCACAATAGAACAGAAACCCTGAAATCAATCAGTTGTGTTCATATACCCTTGTATTTTGGCCTCAAAATCACCATTATTATATCCAGTCATATTTTGTATCAAACAAAATGCATTTACAATAAGCAATTATAGGAAAACAGTGAAGCATTAGCTTGTATAGGAAATGTGCTTGTCACTAAGAGAAATGAGAGATGTACTATGAAAATAAACAGAGTAATTAAATAAAGTCAATTTTTACATAGAATTAAAATGAATCAATGGAAAAAGAAATCACCTAAAAACTTTGTAGGGATACCATAACAAAAGTATTTCCTAGTAATTGAAAAGGTGAATATACAATACAATGAATTAACTATTTTTATCTTCTCCCCTAGCCAGAAGTAAGAATTTATGAAGGAAATATGTATTCATTATCATTGTCTTTCCAATCTGAAGACCAAAAAATATGATGATGAAGTCAATGTAAAGTGTGTCTTGCTGTGGTGGCTGAGCTTGGAGCACCCTACAACCAGTTGGGTATAAGTGTTCCATAAAAATATTTGGAAAGAAAATATCTCTAAAATTTCAAATCATATTCCTTTTGAAGCTATTCAAATTATACTTTTTTCATAAAACATCTTTTTTGATATGGGCACTCCATTATATGCATCTCTTTTGCCATTGATTCTAAGATTCTTCAAAGATACCTTGAAAGTGTCCTTATTTTCCTTCTTCTAACCTCCACATGAGCACTTGCCTTATGTGAGTTCTTTGTATATTATTTTAGGCAAATGTATATTTGGCATTCAAAAATATGGCTACCCCACGGGAATTGTGCTTTTCACCACAGACTGCCACCACAAGCTTGGCATTTCAGATTGAGCCTCCCAAATACTGAACTTGCTCATGCAAATGTGTGTATCAGACTCATTCTCTGTGTACATACATCCAAAAGGCAAACTGTCAAGGTAAGTGCATTTATTCATAACTTTTAATATTTCTTCATTTTATGTAAACTGCGGTTTCATGTATGGATTGTGCAGTGCTAACTGAAGAACAACCTATTTTCTTAGCATTACCAGGTTAAAATTAATACAATGCACAATCAATGCATATTCTGTGGCATTTCAGTCTCAGGATGCACTGAGTGCAGAATCATCTGTGACCAAAATAAATAAATTGATAAATAAATTCATTAATTAAAATGGTACCAGAATTCCCTCCATTTTAGTTTTATATTGCCATGATTGACTGTTACTCAGACTTTTCAAATCTATGCTAACTCTCAGGTAGATGACTATTTTCAGTGGAAAAAAAATCAGCCTATTAAATGAGAACTCTGGAAGAATTTTGCTAGCAATGATGAAGAAAGAAAAAACTGTTGTAATTGTCACTGAGCAATCTGTTTCCTATTACTTTGTAGAAATGGGCAGTGGAGGAATCCTTGATTTCCTAAGAAATTATCTCCTCTTGCCTCCTGAACACATAAGAATTCATCGAGCTTTTCAATAAGAAGTGGACTTTCTGTCTGGTAAATCTTTATTGGTTTGTGTGCTTTGTCACCTGGAAGGAGCTTAATGCCAGTCAAGACCTCTTCTTGAATTGGTGGTTTGGTTAGGAAGGGATTGACTTCAACCTGGGGTAAATGGTCAGTAGCTTTGGTTTAGCATTGGATGATGTAATTGTTTTTGTTGTTGTTGTTGTTGTTGTTGTTGTTTTGTTTTTGATAATATCATGAAAGTATCCAGCCCATCTCTCCAGGAGCATGTCCTTATTACATATCATTGTGGTTCCACCAACACTAAGTAGTTGAAGTGCACTCAAGGTCTTTTTTTTCATAAATAGTCTTCAGGAAACTGCAGAAGTTTTGTAAACTGAATCTCATCAGCCTTCTTAGTGAACCAAGATTTCTGCATCTCTTTTAGCTTCCTTTGAACTTTGCTTTTAAAGGAGTTAAAACACTATATTCTTATATATTTGACAAATTAAGCCCTAAGGAGTTCTTATTTGCTTGTCTGATTTTAGAATACTGGATTATTCACATGGCTTCTTCATGTTGTTTACAAAATCATTAAATATTGCTTTTCTCTCATCTTTACATTAAGCAAATGAACATAGTTTAACCCCTCCAATTCAAAAGACTGTAATGAATATAATTTATAAAGAGATATAGCATTTATACTATATGGCTTACTAGAAACAAGAATTAAACTTTTTTCTGAATGGTATGATAAACATATCATGAAAATATACTCTTGGAAAAAGAAAAACAAATAAAACAATATATAATCTAACAAATTTACACACACACATATATGTATGCATGTTTTATATATGTTTATGTTTTATGGATATATACATATAAACATATATATGATATATATATATATATGTTTATGTTATATACATAAATGTATATGTACATATAAAATATATAAAACATATTTCTTTATTCAAGCGGGATTTTCTTGGAAACCAAGAGTAATTTGCTTTTGGCTTACTTCTATATTATCTTCTGGATTCACAGAATTATCATTTTGGAAAAAGAACATAGATACTTCACAGTATATCTTCTCTATTCTTTTATTTTATATATGAGCATACTGAAGCTCAGAGGAGTTACTTCCCTATAGGAACTTTAAGATGGGATTTGAATCCCATGTTTTCATATGCCAAATCAATGATCCTTTCTACTGTATCTCCTTTTCAATGGTTATGGGATATTTGTTTATATTTCAAAGACCCATATAGTGCTACTAATATCAAAGACACTATGAGAGCGGGAAACCACCCACTCTTCCAACAAATTAATAATACTTTCGTATTAATTATGATAATGATGATAAGTACTAGTGTTTATCATTTAATTGTTTGCAAAGCACTTTATATATGTTATCTGATTAGGAATTTAGTCTGTCTCAACCTTGAAACTTCCTGTAGGCAGGAAGGAAAAGGTAGGAGAGGTAGATGGAAGTGCTTGAACCTTACTCTCATAAGAATTAGTTCAAGGAAAGAATAACATACACACTTAGTGTGATAGAGAAATCTATCTTACCCTACAGGAAAATAGAAGTGGAAGGGAATAAGAGGAGAAAGAACGGTTAATAGATGATAGGACAATGTTGGAGAGTTCGAAGTTGGAAGTAAAATACTTTGGGGGATGGACAGAGTGGAAGAAGAGAGAAGGAGAAATAGGAGGAATAAGACAGAGGGAACTATAGTTAGTAAATATGACTGTGAAAAAATTTACAAGTATCTCTGATAAAGTAATTTCCCCCTCAAATATGTAGAAAGTTTAGGTAAAATTGAGAAAGCAATGCTCTTCTGAAGAATGTAATTTTCATTCTTATAGATTTGGGGAGATTCTCATTTCATACATGTCATAATATTAATGAATGACAAATAACAGATGATCTTTTAATATTCTAATTAAGAAATTGATAAATGATATGAATGGCAATTTTCAGATAAATAATTCAATCTCACCTATATTCACAAGAAAAAAAATGCTTTAAACCATTATTGATTGGAGAAATGCAAATTAAAACAGTTCTGAAGTACTACCTTACATGTATTAAATTAGTTAATAATGAAAAATGCTATCAGTTTTCAGAGGTAGAACTGATTAAAGTCTGAACACAGTTCAAAATATATTTTACCTTATTTTCTTACGTGTTTTTTTTTTTAATCTGTGGTTTCTTTTGCAACGTGACTGATGTGGAAATCTGTTTTGCATGATTGAACATGTATGACCTAAGTCAAATTGACCTCTGAGTGAAGGAGAGTTCAGAGAGAGGGAGAAATTTACTATTAAAATATTTAAGAAAAGAATATTAAAAGTATATTCATGTAATTGGGAAAATATTAAATAAATGTAAAAACTTTATCAAAGCTCAAAAACAAAAGCTAGAGAATACAAAGAGATGTACAAGATATTTGTGATATTGAATAGGGAACATAAGGGAACTTGTGATGAATGGCATTTTTACTATGATGATCAAATTAATTATATTACCAAAATATAAATTAACTCCAAAATCCATGGAAGACACACAAATAAAACCTTTAAAGCTAAATCTTGCATTTATTTTAAAATTAGTACATTACAATAGTATAAGAAAAAAAAGTAATCTGAAACAGAAGCCATATTAATCTCCTCTGGATACCTGAACAAGAAATACATGGCCATTTATGGGTAAATTATGAGCCAACTATCTCTTGGGCAATCCTCTTAAGGATGTAATTTTCATTCTTACAGGTTTGGGGAAGTCTCATTTCATAATATATGCCATAATATTAATGAATGGAGAATAATGTAAATGATCTTTTGTTTTGGTTGGCTTGAGGAACCCCCAATTAAGAAGCTGTCACAAATATATAAGACAATATTTAGCATTTCATAGTGTAAGTCCCCAGGGATTGACTGAGGTACAAAAATTCTATATGCTTTAGGTTATATAACCAATAAGTGTTCAGACATATGACTTGATCATAGCAATGTGTCTCCTATCCCACACTGCTTCTGGAAGAATACAAAAAGACCACACACATACATAGTCACATACAAAATATGACAAAAAAAAAAAAATCTACAATGGAGATGTGAAGAAAGCTTGTTCATTTGACACCGATTTCCAATTCATATTTTCCCCCTTCCTTCCTATCTACATAAAAAAAAATCTCATAAAATATTTTCACCCTTAAGAAGTACAGGGAAGCCACTAATTCTATATTCCCTTCTACTCTCAAAGCACCTCCAGATGCTACTTTTCCCTTAATTACTGACAGAAGGTGCTTCTATAGTCAGCTCAGATTTAGCATGTGCTAGGAAGTGAAATTAACAGCTGAGGTTAGAAAAAGAGGGGGGAAAATGAAAAATCATCTCCCTTCAGAATTATTTTCTCAAAATCAACAACTGCCTAAATGGTATAAATAATACTATTCTAAATGACTGGTTTTTAATATTTTAAGAAAAGATAGTAGGTGCAATGGAGGTTATTTGATCCTTAACCCATAAAAGTGATCACCTGTAATAGAGTCCTTCACTGAGCCCCAGGATAGATTACACAGGCTTGAGTATGGCCAACAAGTAGAGGGAACAGAAGTTCAGTCAAGGACTTGCCACCCCAGTTACTCTATTAAGATCCCGCTGAAACAAATCTGAATTTAATTTGATCACCCTGGGAAATGGTGCTCTTTGCCTTTTCCTTTGAAACTTATTTCAAAACACACAGGAGAGAGACAGTATCCCTTTTACTTGTTAATCTATAAAACTGTCCTAACTGAAATGAAAATTTTACGGCTTTTCATTCCCCCCACACAATTTTTAACAAATACACTGGTGCTTTAGTACTACTACTAAGACATAGGATGTAAATATGGGATCTTAGCTGTCTCAAAGTATTAAATCAGCTTATGCAGATTGGGAGACTATTCTGTTTTGAAACAATTATTTGATATATTATAAGGGGCAAGATAGGACCCAAACCAACTGTACCTTGGTCCAAGATAGATACTACTTTTTATTTAATAATTAAATTCAATTTCAGAGGAAGATAAGATGACAACTTAATTAAAAAGCTATTTACTTTTTCACAAGAACTATTTATAAGAAAAATGTCATAGATCTTATGAGAATTTCATTTTTGTTTTTAATCAAGTATTTCATTTAAATAAGCATTTATTGCTTGCCAAACGTTTGCAGTTCCATATGCTAGACACTACGAATACAAAAGGTTAGTTGAAACATGCAATTCACTGTAATTAAAGGTTTTTTTTTTTGTCTTACTTCCTACATAGCTATGATATTTTAAAATTATTTCTTCCCAAATTTCAAATTAGCCTCATATATATATATATATATATATATATATATATATATATGGGGTGGGTGGGTGGGTGTTATATTTAATTCTTGTCCAAGACTGTAAGTACTAATGATTTTTAGAGCCAGAAGTATTGAGGTCAGGAACCAAATGTTGAGGTGTAGACCACATGTTGAGGTCTACATTTGGGGTACCTAAATAAAATTAGGGTTTAGTTAAGGTCTAGTGGCAGGTTTGGGGTACAGGGAGTCAAACAGAGTCCCCCTGCAACCCCCTTAGATTCGGCGCAAGGATACAGCTGTATATGAGGTCTAGTAGCTGTGTGGGATTCCCAATAAAAGCATTTATTGGCCCGGAGAGCTACATTGATAAAAGAGGTTTATTACTGAGTTTAGAAGTAGGAGATAGGTGAAGGTAGAGACAAGGAGGGCACTGGACAGAGGGTCCAGTGGACAGAGGGTCCTCACATGGCGTCCATGTTTGGAATCTCTGCCAAGAGGGGTTCCCAGTGTGGTCCTTTTAAGTCAAAGACTTAGCTTGAGGGGCTTTGGGGTGTAGCCCCAAAGTTGGCTCAGATCCGGGTGGGGCTGGGACAGGTCGGGATCTTCTATTGGAATTCAAAAGAACCAGGATTTGTGAGTCAAAGGGTAATTTACATTAGCTAGGGGGGGTTGGGAATCAAAGATTGGAATCTTTCCCGCATCAGAAGGTATAGTTTCAATACAACTTCTGCTATTTTATGTATTGATCATCCTTAGTTTCCTCATCTATAAAATGATGGGGTTGAAATAGCTGGAATAATTTCCAGCATTAAAGCCATGATCCAATCACATTTATTAGAAGTAGTCACATTAGGAAAATGAGACATTTTTTCAGTATATCTCAAGTTAAATTTAAAAATGACTTTGGTAAAATGGTAAATTTTGCTACCAAATGATTTTTTTTCTTTTTAAATTTGGCCTGTAGCAAATAATAGTGCATAACAATTATGTGTTTGCATAATGATTCATTAGTTTTGAGATAAACAAATTATGCATCAAAATTACATTATAAAATACTATTATTGCTGGACTATTTCATGGACTTCATTGTAACATGTTAAACAAAAATTTCCTTATCTGTCACATGACTAAATATGCCAGAATAATTTATAATCAAGATTTCGTTGTTGTTGTTCCATCTACACCAGTGGTCCTCAAAGTGATATGGGAAAGATTCCAATCTTTGATTCCCAACCCCACCTAATTAATGTAAATTACCCTTTGACTCACAAATCCTGGTCCCTTTGAATTCCAATAGAAGATCCGGACCTGTCCCAGCCCAACCCGGATCTAAGCCAACTTTGGGGCTACACCCAAAAGCCCCTTGAGCTAAGTCTCCTACTATAAATGGGCCATGCTGGGAACCCCTCTTTGCAGAGATTCCAAACATGCCAGCCATGTGAGGACCCTCTGTCTACTGGACCCTCTGTCCAGTGCCCTCCTTATCTCTACCTTTACCTATCTCCTACTTCTAAACTCAATAATAAACCTCTTTTATCAATCTAGCTCTCAGGCTAATAAATGCTTTTATTGGGGACTGGTGCCGCTACTAGACCTCATTTACTGCTGTATCCTTGTGCCGAATCCAAACGGGTTGCAGGGGAGTTCTGTTTGGCTCCCTGTACCCCAAATCTGCCATTAGACCTTAATTAACCCTAATTTCATTTAGGTACCCCAAATCTAGACCTCAACAAAAGTGTAGTCCAAAGAATTGTTGGGGTATCTGAAACCCTTTCAGAGGGTCTACAAATTCAAAATTATTTTTATTTCTAATATAGTAAATAGCTATAAATATAACCCATGTGAACAAAAACTCTTTGAACAGATCCTCGATAGTTTTTTTAACAACATGAAGATACTGAGAACAAAGGTTTGAGAACCACTGATCTATACAATTGTGAGTAGCTAATTTTACTGAAAATTTCCCAAAAACCTAGCCGGTCCTTTCCTTAGGAAGAAGGAGAGATTTATATAATTGTTTAATCTCCATGTTTTTGCACAGTTGTTTCCTGGTATCTGGAAATCTCTACTACCTCATTTTCATTTTTAGATTGCATAGATTCAATCAATGTTCAAATCCTATACTTTTTGTTTTATGAGTTTTATGCTGATCACCCCAAGTATTAATGTTCTCTTCTACTCCAATTAATTCAATTTACTTTTGTAAATTTATTTTTTTCCATCTTGTATCAGAAAATAATGTATGGTATAGAAGTTGGAGTTATTTCATTTTTGCCTATGAATTATCAGTTCCTGCAATTCTGTGTCTGTTTAATCAAAGTTTGTTACATTGAAAAGAAATGATGTAAAAACTAGTAGTTGCCATTGTGAAAGTCTAAATTTCCTAATGTTTTTCATGAAAATTACAATTAAAAAAATATCTCAAGTATTATACATGGATGTATCAGTATGCATCAATATATGTTGTTATTCAGTTATTTTAGTCAAGTCTGACTTCATGCTATTACCTGTACTGCTGGTAACTACATCCATGTTACTGTTCTAATTTATATCAAAATTAAGCATATTTGTGAGAGGAATTAATTCTGAGTATCAATCCTGTCATCAGTTTCTATTCATTTCCCAATTGATTACTTGGATTCATTTTGCTTTACTACTTCATAAGCTAAGTTCTCATTATAATTCTAGGAGCACATTCTTGTCATTTCCCCAAAGCTAATTTTTCCTTATAACTCTTCTTTCCAAGATCTTGTAAAAGACATGAATAGTGATAAATTAATTAAAATTTCAAAATATATTGATATACTTTTAGTCAAGAATTAAATGTTACAGATGATTAACTTCTACCACTGTCCTGCTTTAAGAGTTTGTAAGGCAATTGGGGTTGGGTGGGGTGGGGGGAAACAGAGCTAAGTTGGTGGAGAGCAGACAAAACTTTTTGTGACTTCCTCTGACCTTTTCTCAAACAAACAGGAAATTAAGCCTCCAAACTAGTTTTAGAGTCAATGAACTCACAAATATTTGGAATACAACACATTTCCTGAAGAAGATACCTTGGAAGAACTTCAGAACAGATCTGTTTCAAATAGGCATGGGGACAATCTGCTGAGCCTAAACTGTAACACAGGGAAACCCGAGCAAGGGTCTGGGGCAGAGACTCAGAAGGGCTTCCAAGCACCTGGGAATCTTTTGTGAGTCTCTTAGGCTATTCTGTTCTTGTTGGAAACAGGTGGTTTGGCAGATTTGCTACAAAAGGAAAATTGTAAACCACTGAGCCCGCCAAGAATGCAGGAGCTCACCTCCATTACCACACACTGGAAGTCAACCAGCAGAACTGTTCCAGGGCAAACTAAAGAAGTTGTCACTCCTTTTACTTAAGAGCAGTTCTCAAGCCATAAAGAATGAGCAAATTAAACAAAACAAAACAAAACAAACAAACAGAGCTCTCATTATTGACAGCTTTTATATAGAGAGAGAATAGACCCCAGATCCTGACATTCCTAAAGTCAAATCAAGTCCAGATGAAACCATAAAGGGAGATATGAGCTGTTCCTCATTTAATAAGGCTTTCTTGAAAGATTTCATAAAAGATCTTAAAAGAGAGTTAAAAGAAAATTGGGGAAAGGAAATAAGATCTGTGCAAGAAGGGATGGGAAAAGAATATAATTCCATAGAAAAAAGTTTTGATGGAATGGAAAAAAAAAACATATAACTCCTTAAAAATAGATATAAAAAGAAACCAATTTTTTTGAAAAAAAAATTCTGAAATGGGGAAAAAAATGCAATGGACAAAACAATTCAATTGGTCAAATAAAAAAAAAAAAAAAAGGACCTAAAAAGGTAACTGAAAAAAATAATACAATAAAAATTAGTATTGAAAAAATGGAAGGACCTAAAAAGGTAACTGAAGAAAATAATACACTAAAAATTAGTATTGAAAAAATGGAAAGGAAACAAAAAAAGAAAAAAATAGAAGAAAATATGAACTATCTCCCAGGAGAAACAACTGTCCTGGAAAATAAATCTAGGAAAGACAATCTAAGGATTATTGGACTTCCTGAAAGCCAGGATTAAAAAAAATTAAACATCATCTATACAGGAAATCATAAAAAAAACTGCCTTGGTGTCTTAGAATCAGAAGTTAAAATAACCATTAAAATAATTTACCAATCACCTTCTAAAATACTCCAAAATTAAAATTCTAAGGAATATTGTGCACAAATTTCAGAACTATTGCACCAAGGAAAGTGTGTTGCACGCATTCAGAAACAAATAATTTAAATACTATGGAGTCACAATTAGGATTACCCAGGACCTAATAGCTTCCACTTTAAAGGATGGAAGGGCCTGGAATCAGATATTCCAAAAGGCAAAGGAATTTAGATTATCACCAAGAAGAAACTCTCCAACTGAAATGAGCATAATCTTTTAGGCAAGAAGATGAACATTCAATGATATAGGTATGGTCAGGTATACTTATTGTGTATCTAATTTATATTTTAATATATTTAACATCTACTGGTCATCCTGCCATCTAGGGGAGGGGGTGGAGGGGGTAAGAGGTGAAAAATTGGAACAAGAGGTTTGGCAGTTGTTAATGCTGTAAAGTTACCCATGTATATATCCTGTAAATAAAAGGCTATTAAATAAAAAATAAAAATAAAAAAAAAATGATATAGGTAAATTTCATCTATTTCTAATGAAAAGACCAGAACTGAATATAAAAATTTGATCTCCAAAGACAGAACTCAAGAAAAGCATAAAAAGGTAAAAAAGAAAGAACAACTATATTTCTGTTATGGGGATACTTAGAGATTTGGATAATAATTTGATTTTATTATGACAATATAAAAAGAAACTAGAAGTAGAAAGGGGAACATACTAAAAAAGAGGAAAAGGAGGTAAAATAAGGGAAATTTCATCTCACAAAGAGGCAAAGAAGAACTATTATATTTGAGAGAAAGAAGGGAGGGAGATAAGCATTGTGTGAATCTTACTCGCATCAGATTTGGCTCAAAGACAGAATATCAGACATATTTCGGTTCACAGAAAAACTTGTCTCACCTTATAGGGAAGTGTGAGAGGAAAGGAGAAAAGAAAGGGAAAGATTAATAGAAGGGAAAAAAAAGAAATATTAGGGGAAAGGTATAAAAAGATGGAGGATCTCTAAAAGATGTATAAAAAAGAAAGAGGATTGTTTGAAAGAGGTGAGAGCATCAAAAGAAAAAAATGTATTGGGGAGAAGGGAAGAGGGAAAGAAAAAAGAAAAGCATTACTCAGAATAAATAAGATAGCAGGAAATACAGAATTATCTATTTTAACCATGAATATCAATGGGATGAACTTTCCCATAAAATAGAAGCTGATAGCAAACTGAATTAAAAGCCAGAATCCTATAATATGCTGTTTACAAGAAACACTTTTAAAGCAGTGATACATACAGAGCGAAGGTAAAGGACTGGAGAAGAATATACTATGTTTCAGGTGAAATTTAAAAAAAAAAAAAAAAAAAAAAAAAAAAAAAAAAAAAAAAAAAAAAAAAAAAAAAGCAGGAGTAGCCATCCTGATCTCAGATCAAACAAAAGCAAAAATTGATCTGATTGAAGAATATAAGGGAGGAAACTAAATCTTGCTAAAGAGTACCATAGATAATGAAGTAACATCAATGTTAAATATATATGTACCAAGTAGTGTAGCAACTAAATTCCCAGAGGGGAAGTTAAGAGACAAGAAAGAAGAAATAGACAGCAAAACTTTACTAGTGGGGGATCTCAACTTAGCTCTCTCAGAACTAGATAAATCAAAGCACAAAATAAATAAGAAAAATTAAGGAGGTAAAAATGTTAGAAAAATTAGGTATGATAGACCTTTAGAGAAAATTGGAGTCAGAAAATAGTTTACTTTTTTCTTGGTGGTTCATGGAACCTATTCAAAAACTGACCATGTATTTGGGCATAAAAATCTCAAAATCAAATTCAGAAAGTAGAAAAAGTAAATGCATTTTTTAAAAATCATGACACAACAAAAATTAAAGTGAAAAGAAAATAGAACAAAAATTAATTGGAAATTAAATAATATAATCCTAAAGAATGAATGGGTGAAACAACAAATTATAGCTATAATCAACAAGTTCATCTAAGAAAATGAAAATAATGAAACAACATAATAAAATTTGCCTGCTATGCAGGCAAAGCAGTTATTAGGAAAAAATAATATCTCTAGATGCTTACTTGCATAAAATAGAGAAAGAGAAGATCAATGAATTGGGCTTACAACTTAAAAACCTAGAAAAAGACCAAATTAAAAACCTTCAATTAAAGATAAAATTGGAAATTCTGAAAATAAAAGGGGAAATTAATAAAATTGAAAATACGAAAACTATTGAATTAATAAATAAAACAGCTGAGTTTCTGAAAAAAAATCAACAAAATAGATAAACCATTAGTTAATTTGATTAGAAAGAAGAAAATCAAATAGTCTCAAAAATGAAAAGGGAGAACTTTCCACCAATGAAAAGGAAATTAGGGCAATAATTAGGAGTTATTTTGCCCAACTATATGCCAATAAATTTGATAATTCCAAATGAAATAGAGGAATATCTACAAAAATATAGATTGCCCAGGTTATCAGAAGAAGAAATAAATTATTTGAATAGTTCCATTTTAGAAAAAGAAATAAAACAAGCTATTAAATCAACTCCCTAAGAAAAAAATCTTCAGGACCAGATGGATTTTCATGTGAATTTTGACAAACATTTAAAGAAATATTAATTCAAATACTATATAACATTTCAAAAAATAGGTAAAGAAGGAATCCAACCAAATCCTTTTTACGACACAGATATGGTCCTGATAGCTAAATCAGGTAGTGTGGGAAAATATAAAGAAAATTATAGAACTATCTATTTAATGAATATTGATGAAAAAATCTTAAATAAAATATTAGCAATGAGATGTTAGAAAGTCATCCCCAGGATAATACACTATGACCAAGTATACCAGGATTGCAGAGCTGGTTCAATATTAGGAAAACTATTAGGATAAATGACTTTACCAATAATCAAAACTAACAAAATAATATGATTATCTCAATAGATGAAGAAAAAGCATTTAATAAAATCCAAAACCCATTCCTATTAAAAACACTAGACAGAATAGGAATAAATGGACTTTTCCTTAAAATGAGCATCAGCATCAGCAAGAAGCATGTGTAGGGGGGACAAAATAGAACCATTCCCAATAAAATTGAAAGTAAAACAAGGTTGCCCTCTCTCACTAATACTATTCAATATTGTATTAGAAATGTTAGCTTTGGCAATAAAAGAAGAAAAAAAGATGAAAGGAATTAGAGTAAGTAATGAAGAAATCAAATTCTCGCTCTTTGCAGATGATATGATGGTATATTTAGAGAACCTTAGATAATCAACTAAAAAACTATTAGAAACAATTCACAACTTTTGCAAATTTGCAGGATACAAAATAAATCCACATAAATCATCAGTATTTTTATATATCACCAACAAAATCCAGCAACAAGAGATACTAAAAGAAATTGCATTCAAAATAACTGTTGATAGTATAAAATATTTGTGAATCTATCTGCCAAGAGAATGTTAGGAACTATATGAACACAACTACAAAACACTTTCCATACAAATTAAGTCAGATCAATTATTTGGAAATATGTCAAGTGCTCATGGGTAGGCCAAGTGAATATAATAAAAATGACAATATTACCTAACTTAATCCACTTGTTTAGTGATGTATAAATCAAACTCCCAAGATACTATTTTGAAGACCTAGAAAAAATAATAACAGTTCATCTGGAAGAACAAAAGTTAAAAATTCTCAAGGAATTAATGAAAAAAAATGCCAATTAAAATGGCCTAACTATGCCAGACCTAAAACTATATTATGAAGCAGCAGTCATCAAAACTATTTGGTGCTGGATAAGAAATAGAGTAGTCATCAGTGGAATAGGTTAGAATCACAGGACAAAGTAATAAATAACTATAGCAATCTCGTGTTTGACAAACCCGAAGAACCCAGCTTTTGGGATAAGAACTCAATATTTGACAAAAACTGCTTGGAAAATTGGAAACTAGTATGGAAGAAAGTAGGTATTGATCCACACTTAACATCATATACCAAGATAAGGTCATATCATGGGAGAGAAGATAGCATTCAGTTACTAATAAATGCATTGAAGTTTTAAAATTACTTAGAAAACATTAAAATAATATATAAATATTAACTAGTGACTATTATTGGGAGCAACCTTATAGGATTTAATGTCAGGTGAATTGAAATATTACTGCATATTATTATTTATATTGTTATTATTTAATAATGTTTTGGATTATGATGAAAATTCCCAGCAATGTCCTAGATCCAGGAAATTTATGAGAACAGATGAGTTGGGCAGTTAGAAAGGTTCCAAATGAATAGGACATGCATCAGAGATCAGTAGTACATTTAGCGTTTCAGTCACATGGAGATTTATGTTCAGGAACAGAAAAAAAAAAAAGTCAGGCAAAAAGTTGACTCCTGAAAGGCCAGTATCCAGTCAAACAACTTCTCATGAGCAACAGATTTCCACATGGTACCTCAGATATGGAAATATATTTAAAATCATAGTATAATGATAACCTATTTAACTCTGCTTAAAGCGTTGGATAGGGAAAGGCATGGGGGGGGGGAATGAACCCAAAATTTTATGAAAATGAATGTTGCTACTTATCTTCGTATGTAACTAGAAAAAATACTATTATACAAAACAGAAACAAAAACACAAAACAAAATTAAAGCAAATAAAAACTGGAACTCGGGGGAAGGACTAATATATTAGTCTCTGCATATCCAGAATCAAGAATACAAAGGGTCATGAAGTTATGAATTTGAACATGGGAGAGAAGATAGCATGCAGTTACTAATAAATGGATTGAAAATTTAAAATTACTTAGAAAACATTAAAATAATATATAAATATTAACTAGTTGTTATTGAGAGCAACCTTATAGGAGTTAATGTCAAGTGGATTGAAATAATACTGCATGTTATTATTATTCAATAATGGTTTGGATTATGATGAAAATATCTAACAGTATCCTAGATCCAGGAAATTGATGAGAACAGATGAATCAGGTAATTAGCAGGGTTCCAAGTGAATAGGACATGCATCAGGGATCAGTAGTATACTTAGAGTTTCAGTCACATGGAGATTTATGTTCAGTAATAGAAAAAACATAATTTTTCTAAGAAAATTGTACTTTGCCTTCATTAGACCATACAGGAAAATTATGAAGGAAGTGTTAACTTGAAAAGGTATTTATGATAATAAAAAGATAATGGATTTAGTTTTAGAGGGGTATTTAGAAGTCATGCCATCCAATAATTAGGAAAGTGATTCACCAAGGTGATGTTGATTATCAACACCATACAATTAGTGTATGATAAAATTAAGAAATAAACTCAAGTCATCTGATGCTACATTCTGTTCTCTGATGAGTTTCTTCCATCTCTTCAAACATGAAACAAATTATTCACCAGCTGATTCTTTCTTTATTAGCTAACAAAGATACACACACACAAATATATACATGTACATGTCTAGAACACTACCAGAGAATAATTTATTTATTTTCTTTGAATTGTTATAGCTTGAAGAATTAAGAAAATCAAACATCTTTTAATTTTTAGTTGGTTAGGCATATAACAGTAGGATAATAATATTAAGATTCATAAAATCAAAGGTCAGAGCTGGAAGCAAACATCAAATATCTAATCTAATCTTTTCATTTTATAGACATCTATCCAGATTAGATGGATCATGAAAATTTGGTTTGTGGGAAATAAAATATTAAATAATTGCTCAAATAATTTGAAGGACATCAAGTCAGATATTTATAAATGCTAATGTATCCCTATGCCTTTTGAAATAATTAAAATTTTATAAGTATAACAATAAAATATTGAATTTCATATTAATAAAAATTGATTCATACAATCTAACAAGTATTTATAAATTGTTTACTGCTTTTTATTTCAGAAATTCTCATTAGAATTCTTTGCAAAAAAGTCAATAAATAAATAAATAATACATATATTGGCATTGATTTATAAGATTTTAAGTACCAAACTATCTTTGTGATATGTAATATATTGTTTAAATATTAATAGAGATTAACAGTATTAATATTAAGTTAAAGAGGCATTTACACTTTCCAGTTAGTAAAGTTTTATTCCCTGTAATTTCTGGAAGGAGACCTGGCATATGAGTTTTGTGAATTTAAATAACTAAATACAATATTACTTGTCAAACACCATAAACCAACTCTTCTTAATAGAATTTCTCAGATTGGGAAGGGAAATTAGAGGCGATCATTGCAAACCTGATACTCTTAGCCTCTAAGCAAGTGTTAGGTGATTAGAAATAGCTTTGCCAACTTGTCTCTGAATAGATCAAAAGCCCCTACTAATTGTATAAGCCTACAACTTATAATACTCACTCTCCCTACAAGTACCTTTGTCCAAATATAATGCAGCTGGAAAATGATTTTCCTTTCTATACACATTTTTGTACATACTCCTCAGCTGGAATTCAACTTTTTTATGAAGTTAACCATTTACATGTGTTTTAATTAATTTTAAACATTTCATAAAATAGAATAGGTTTGTAAAAGGGAAGAAAACTAATGTCATTCCCCTTGGTATATGGATATGTTTATTGGGTTTATATTTTGATAGTGTCAGCTAAATCACTACTATATGTACACTAGCTAATTCTTGGAGGGGCAGCATTGTATAGACTTAGGATTGTTATTTTTGGAGTCCTTAAGAGATGCATTCTAATTTTATGCCATATAATAATAATGCAATCTAGAGTGACTACCTTATCCATGAACTATGTTCAATTATGATTTAAGTATCTCTGTCACTGTTATTAGTGAAATTTACATGATACCATGCATAGAAAAAGAAATTCAATAATAATTTACATAAAAATAATCTTTAGCATTGTTGAAAAGAATAATAAAATAGCTGCATAACAATGTAATATTGTACAATGATTATATTATGATTGATTTGTATCATGATATTACTGTTAGTAATGGCCCCAAAACAAAAATCAAGAAGCACACAAAGGAAAATGAAATGATACATAACATCTCTGAACAGACTGGAATGTATTACAAATAAGGAATCTTAAAGTAATCTACAATTGGACAGTTATATAGGTATGCCATCAAAATAATGGTGGGCTATTACCTTGAGAATGAAGTCAATGAATTATTTAGATAAAAATGAAAGTCAATCCATGTGACCCAGTGCTAGAGATATCAAAAGAAATTAAGAAAAAAAACACACACACAATTTTGGGTGAACTTTCTGGAAATAATTTATAAATGAGGGATATAGGTAAGATTTAAATAAAATGGGACAATGTGCATGGGGTGCTGTCAGGGCAAAACATATGTCAGAGTCCTAAGATAAAACATCTACTTGAGCATTTGAGAGAAATAACAACTAACATTTCTAAATCAATTAAAGATTTTGAAAGTTCATTTAAGTCTTATAGCTACAATGAAGGTGTGTGTGTGTGTGTGTGTGTGTGTGTGTGTGTGTGTGTGTTTTACTATTACTGGTTATTTCCTCTAACTTAAAGTCAGAGAGCTGCCTGAAGGATAAGAAAGATATGTAACTTTCTCAGGATTATAGAGTCATTACAGATCCGGTGTCCAGACTTGAATGAATGATTTCCTGACTAGAAGTAAATTCTCTTTTAGAGAAAAATATTTCAGATATTTTGGCTGTCTTTTATAAATGAGATAAACAACTCTAATTGTTAGCTGTTTGGCAACAAATTAAAATAGCTTTAGACATCAAAGGTAAGACCAGTTATCTCAAATAAATAATAATCAGTGAGGGACTAATATAAATTAAACCAGATATCTCAAGCATTTCCCCTACAGTGTCAAAAGGTTAAATTGAAAAGGGAAATCCTAGACTCATAGATCACAAACTCACAGATTTCATATTAGAAATATTCTTTAGCTAGCCTATTTAGTCCAACAATTTCATTTTACAGTTTAGGAAACCAAGGTCCACAGATGTTAAGTGCTTTGCCCAATTTCACTTCTGGTATGTATTTTTGAGGCAAGATTTGGACCTAGGTTTCCTTGAATCTAATCCAGCATTATTATTTACCATCCCATTCTGCCTCAAACTAAGTAGTTTCTGTATGACATAAAAACACATAGTCAGTTTCATTGTTTTTCAGAATGTACAAAAGGACAAACCATATGAAAACAAACAAAGCAAAAATTATCTGAGTGTACTGGACTGAGAGACCCTCTGCTTTCAAATGTTTTGTTTCTAGGTTAAAAACTAATATTATCATACAATTTAGAGTAGGTCCAAATATATTCAAAACAGGAAAGTAAGTATATGACACCTGAGAACCAATCTGTGAATAAAGAAGGAAATTCATGAAGTTCACCATCTGGTGGTGATTTGGGAGACTCTGGAAATCCATATATGTTGGTCTATTTCATTGGCATATTTTAAGGACTCCTGAGGCACAAGAATAAAACACTAGATTTTTCAATCTGTGGATTTAAATCCCAGCTCCATTCTTTGTTGGTTGTGTGACGTTTAACAGGGTCCTTAAACATGTGAACATTTGTTAACTTGTCCTTCCAATTGGACAAACTTTGTAATCTTTTTATCCCTAAATTCTAGGTAAGACTCCTATCTATTAGAATTCTAACTCTCCTTCTCAAAAATAATATTGTTCTAGCTTAAACTTAATTTTTAAAAAGGAATATTGGTTAGAGTCAATAAAAGCTCAAAAGATAATAATAGTAAATATAATGCCTCTCAGCTGGAAGCTTGGTAATGTAGAAGTAATATAGACAATTTCTATAATCGTCACATCCTATCATGCTTGGCAAAAAGGAGCTACATTAATATGCTTTAAATGAAGTGGTCACTGCCAAGAAGCTCTAATTTCTTTTCATTAGTTGGAAATCTAAGTTTCTAATTTAAGAGTAACCTTTTCTGTTCCTAAACTAGCTTAGGCTAGTTCCACATTTTTATAATAAGCTTTATAATCTTCTTTTTTGACGTTAGATATTCTCTCATCAAAATAATGTTACCCTTCTTTGTTTTCCTCGAAATGCCCCAGAGTTTAGTCACAGGATAAAGAATTATCATTTACTTTAAGAAAATGCAAAACAAAAGTAAATGTCCTTATTATCATTTATTTTCTGTATTGTGATGTGCTAATTAAATAAAGAATAACATTATTTGCATTCAATTTATCTGCACATTTTCTTGAATTCTTGCTATTTAATCATTCTATTTTAAGAGGATCTGAGACAAAATATTTCTTTCATACACTAACATAAATTGTTAACATTGATATTGGTCAAATTTCAATTAGGTATAACTATCACTATCACTCAGCTATCACTGAACCCTGCTGTGTTAGTTGTATAGGAAAATTTTTCAGTTGATGTGCAGTGTTGAAATCTGAAAAATCGCCCTTCAGATTTTTTCAGTAGAGGTAAGAATGTCATTTACTTCTAGCTTTCTTAGACCTATACCCGAAATGGTGCAATGAATCTCACAGGGAAAGCTCAAGTAAAGCCAATGGAAACTCTTATTTAGTGCTTAAAAGGGCCCTTTGAAGTCATCATGCTCAAACATATCATTTAAGGGTGACAGAATGAATACCCAAATGGTTCAACTTCTTCAATTAAAAAAATGCAAATTGGCATTTGAATCAAGTCTTTTGACTCAGCATCTTGCTTACAACTATATATGGAATGGTATGGCAATTAGATTATTTCTTTGTATTATGTCACTCCAAAACTTCTCAGACTGCTTTTATCTTAGCTCCAACTTTTCTGATTCTACTTTGCCTATAACCTAAAGAAGTTCTCTCATTTCTAGCTCCCTGGATTCTGAATGATATGATTTCTTAGAGTCTACCTTTTGTGGAAATTTTCTTTTTCCATATCTTGGCAATATTTCACCCATCAATCAACTCTAAGCCATGCCAGGTCCCTATCCTCCTTCTTCTAATTCTTGTTCTTTCCCCTGTTTTGTCTTCCCTCCTTATAAAGACACTCTTTGAGTTCTTACTTATAGTAACATACCTAAAACTTAGCACCATGGCTTGTATGTAGGAGTAAATAATAAATGCTATTTCATTGGCAGAGTCATGAAAATCATAATCTCAAAAGGTTGAGCTGATCATATCTACTCATACAATGAACGGGCAAATTAAAGCTTAGAGAATTCATGTATTTTCCTGTATTTATGAGGAAGCAAATGATTAATAGAAAAGATTTCAACCCATGTCAACATGATTACAAATGTGCATGTCTTTCCATTATATCATTTTGTCTCTAGAACAGGAAGATAAGTTGTCCTTCAAGTCCAACATATCTTAGTAGAAAAAATCTACGTAGATATGAACCAATCTATAATTATGAAGGAGGCAATGGGTACTTTGTCACAATATAGTGAAATTTAGAGGATGCTAACAATAGCTATTCACATTCAGAAATCGAAAACAACTGAGACACTGGTTAGCAAGAGAACTGAGGTGTGAGAAACCACCAAAAGCCTAAATTTCTTTCCTTTCTCCAATCTCAAGAAATCTACACTTCAGGTAAGTTTCCTGCATCACAGTTTAGCACACACATTTTTCCTATAGCATCCTATTCTCCTCTCCCTACCTCAGATGAATTTGTGCTAAAAATTTGATTTAAAGGTGCTTGCCCACATGCAAAAATAGCTAATCACAACTCTATATATGTTACTGTATCACTGAAGTTTTCATCATAAACTAATAATATAACAAGAATTTTAGGAGTATCAAAGAAAAGCTTTTCATGATTAATAATTTTGTGTCTGATTAATTCTGATAAAGCCATCATTTTTAATTAAGAAAGTATCAACTGATCAGAGATATTTTAAAAAAATCTAAGAATTCAGAGTAGAAGTAGAGATCTCAAAACATGATAGAATTTGAATCTATGTAATTAGGAGCTGATTTTTCAATTGAGATTAATGATTAATTTCAATGTACCTTTTTTCATTCTTTGCTTATGTGAAATCTTTCTTCATTTTTAGGGACTTACCAGACAAGTTCCAGTATTTCATTCACACAAAGAAGTAATTAAAGCTATTTTGAAGAGAGATCCCATTGTGACTTTATAAAGATATAGTGATCTTCAAGTTCTAAATATCCTGAGGAAACTGTATTTATATAATAAAATTGAAACAAGGAGTGTGACATGATGAAATCAACAATGGGTACCTGTTTTTGCCAAGATTTCAGACAGATAACTCATTGGTATCTAAGGATTGCTGAATTTCTTATATGGGCTTTGAATGTCACTATTTACGTTTCTTTTTTTTCATAATTATAACTTTTTATTGACAGAGCCCATGCCTGAGTAATTTTTTACAACATTATCCCTTGCACTCACTTCTGTTCCGACTTTTCCCCTCCTTCCCTCTCCCCCCTCCCCCAGATGACAAGCAGTCCTATACATGTTAAATATGTCACAGTATATCCTAGATACAATATATGTGTGCAGAACCGAACAGTTCTCTTGTTGCACAGGAAGAATTGGATTCAGAAGGTAGAAATAACCCGAGAAGAAAAACAAAAATGCAAGCAGTTTACATTCATTTTCCAGTGTTCTTTCTTTGGGTGTAGCTGCTTCTGTCCATCATTGATTGATTGAAACTGAGTTAGATCTTCTCTTTGTCGAAGAAATCCACTTCCATCAGAATACATCTTCATACAGTATCATTGTTGACGTATATAATGATCTCCTGGTTCTGTTCATTTCACTTAGCATCAGTACATGTAAATCTCGCCAAGCCTCTCTGTATTTATCCTGCTGGTTATTTCTTACAGAACAATAATATTCCATAATATTCACATACCACAATTTACCCAACTATTCTCCAATTGATGGGCATTCATTCATATTCCAGTTTCTAGCCACTACAAACCGGGCTGCCACAAACATTTTGGCACATACAGGTCCCTTTCTCTTCTTTTCATTATTCATATTTCAATCATGATATCTTACTCTTACCCATCTCTCTGCATATTTAGATCACTTGACATTTTTTTTCCCTTTTAAACACCTATTTACTGTCACCCAGGCTATTATGTGCCTTGAACTTTGATCATTTGACAGAAAAAAATGAGAACCATCTGTCACTATTAGATTCTATCTATTTTTACAATATTTCCTGGGTCTGTAAAATTCCTTATCTTCTCTACCACATCCTTCCCATGCCCAAGCAACTTCTTTCCAAAACCCATGAGAATTTTTAGAAAAAAGAAATGAGAGAGAAGAGATTGTTGTGAGCATAAGAGTTTGGTAGAGAAGTTAGGCACTGACAACAAGAAGCAAAATGGAAATAAAGAGTTGCAAGTTAGATAAGATAGGGAGAAGCTGTATGATGCCTGCTTCTGGGCCATAATATATGAGGTGAAACTGAGGAATTTTCAACATGGTGTTGTAGATACTAAATATCTACAATACTTATTCTCCCTATTAATCAGGTGTAACTAAGTTATCACTGTGTACTAGATAACAATGTTTAAAAGTCAAGACATATAGACACTTTAATAATTCCACATAACATTTAATCATAAAAGTATCACCAGCAAAAATCACCATTATTACCTGTTTTTATATTAAAATGGCTAAGAAATGAAAAGCTGTAGGTTGAGATGTTACCTTTAAAATCCTTCCTTATTAACCTAACGTCTGTATATATTGCCCCATGTAATGCAGACAGATACTTAACCACTTCTTCATCCATATCAAGACTTTTCCCTTTCATGAATTGTTTCATAAAAAATTCATTAAAAACACTTTTTTGTAAGAAGTCTTATCCCTTTAGAAATCCAAGTAAATTATGTTCACCAGCTCACATCTATCTACCAAGGTATTAACTTTCCAAAAAAATTGTTAGGTTAAAGAAACATTTTTTTCCATGAAAAGAACTGTACTACTTTGATTGTCAGGTCATATGTTTGACCAACTGTTGCAATCTTTATTCAGGTTTTCACTCAGTTTATTCAGAAATTAGAAAATATTTAATATTGCTTTAGTGACTATTATCTCAGATCTTGATCTCTAGTCTCAGTATCTTCACTGAGCTCTATGTGAATATTCCAAACTGTCTTCTGAATACAATCAGATGGATGTCATATCAAAATTTCAAGACAACCATGGATCACTAAATTCTCCTTCATCTATATGTTGCTTGTACTCTAATTACAATAAAAAGAAATAATAGATCTCAGGAATTTTTATTAGATTTATAGTCGGAAAACTTAGGTTGCAATAATTGATATATCTTTACTATTATAACACTTCTCAAGACTTTTTGCTTATACTGAGTCCTTGAGAAAGCTACTAGAGGATCCTTCCACTAAAAATTATAACTTATGAACCTCTACTATGTATTAATATTTCACACTAGTCATCTACAGAATATACTTAAACACTCGTATGGAATAAGACATAGTTTTCAGAAATGGAAGTCACACAAACACACACACACACATACATATGCAAACACATGTCAGTGTTTGTGTGTATATGTGTGTGTGTGTGCCATTGGTCAGAAGAAGGCACAATGCACACATACAAGGATCACTAATGAGTAATTTTCATGTTAAAGAATAAATCATACCCTTAATATTATAGGACTCCTGATGTCTTCTGTTGATAACAATGTACTGTTCTAGATCAGTCTATTCCTGAATGGACATAGTATTTTTTCCAGATTCACCTAACTACTAAAATCATAGGAGTAAGTAGGTCACGATTTCCATAAATCACTGGGTTTTGGATAGAGTAGACTTGAGTATAATTTGGTTCAGGCACTTACAAAATATTGTGACCTTGGGCAAGGTGTTCTTAATGACTGCTTACCTCAGTTTCCTCATCTTTGGAATAATGGGGATAATAATAACTACCTCCCAATGTTACTGTAAGGATCAAATGAGATAATGTTTGAAAAGCTCTTAGCATATGTTAGGTATTACTGTTATTAGTAGTGTCATCTAATCATCTAATACAGTAACTAAGATTTATATACATATGTATATAGTGTAGACATATATACATAAATACAAATCTACATATATATGAATATATATATATATATATATACACACACATACATAAGGACATATGTGTATAGAGATATATATATATATAAACATATATATATGTATATATGGTTTATATTGGTATGTAGGTATTTATGTTTATATATGTAGATATGTGCATTAGGATGTATATATACCTATGTTTATATGGATTATGTGCTCATAAACATGCATACATACACAATTTTCATATGTGTGTATATTATTTGTATATATGTGTGTGTTTAAATGTTCATGTGTATGTGTATCACTATGCCTTGGAGATAATGAATTAAAAGTAGAATAGTCCCTGTTCTCCTCACAAAACTTATAGATTTATTCTGCCCTTAGTATAAAATTTCAAATGTTTGTTAATAGATTTAATCCCAATTTTATTGTTTTTTTTCCTTCTGCTTACTTCTTTAGAAACTTAAATTATGACTATTTTTTAACATAATGTTTCTTTAAGAATATACTAAATAATTCATGCCTAAATGATTAGGGCATTTCCTCAGTTTGTAAAATGAACCCATTAACATTTAAAAATATATCATCAGTATCTTATATAGAAATAAGTCAATTGACTATGGTAATCCAGTGTTTGAAAAACCCAAAGAGTTCGGCTTCTAGGATAAGAGCTCACTATTATACAAATATTGCTAGGAAAATTGTAAATTATTATGGCAGAAAATAGGTATTGATCCATACCTAATAGCCTATACAAAGATAAGGTCGAATCAGATTCATGATTGAGATATAACAAGTGATAGTATAAGCAAACTAGAAAAACACAGGATAGTTTGCCTCTCAATCTGTGGAGAAGAAAGGAATTTTTGGCCAAAGAAGAACTGAACTATATAGTTGAATGCAAAATAGATGATTTTGATTATATTAAGTTAAAAAAAAAAAAAAGTTTTGAACAAACAAAATCAGTGCAGACAAAATTAAAAGGGACGCAATAAACTAGGGAAAATTTTTATATTCAAGGTTTCTGATAAAGTCCTAAATTCTAAAATGCATGGAGAATTGACTCACATTTATAAGAAGTCAAGCCATTCTTTAATTGATAAATGATCAAAAGATGTGAAAAGACAATTTTCAGATGAATAAATTGAAACCATTTCTACTCATATGTAAAGGTGCTCTAAATCACTATTGATCAGATAAATCAAAATTAAGACAGTTCTGAGGTAGCACTTCACCCACCTCTCAGATTGGCTAATATGACAGGAAAAGATAACGATGAATATTGGATGGGATGTGGGAAAACATTGTTGGTGGAATTGTGAACTGATTCAATCATTCTGGATTGCAGTTTGGAACTATACCAAAATGTAAAGGCTGGGCTAGCTCCCTGGAGGCCTCAGAATCAGCTGGAGTCAGGATAAGCAAAAAGTCTTTGGTCGTTAGGGGGAAAAGTGAAGGGGATGGACAAAACTGCCACAATCTAGCCACCAACCTCCCTTCTCCTGGTCCTCCTTCAAAGTGAGTCTGGCTTGTCTCAGTCTACCCTCTAATCCCTCCTAGGATTATCTGTATATACCAAAAGATCAAGCCAGCAGTGAATAGTGAGAAGGGCCATTTTTCCAAACATATGCTAATAGAGTTATTGTCCAATAGGTAATTAGCCTGAAGTGCTTGGTTGTCTGATTCAAGCACACCTTTTAAGAGTTTCAGCCCTTTACACCAAAAGGCCTATCAATTGTGCATACCCTTTAATCCAGCAGTATCTCCACTGAGCCTACATCCTGAAGAGATCATAAAGGAGAGAAAGGGACAAGTGCAAAAATGTTTGTAGCAGCCTTTTATAGTGGCAAGAAACTGGAAACTGAGTGGATATTCATCAGTTGGAGAATGGCTGAATAAGTTATGGTATATGAATATCATGGAACATTATTTTTCTATATAAAAACAAGCAGCATGATGATTTCAGAGAAGGTTGGAGAGACTTACATGAATTGATGCTAAGTGAAGTGTGCCAAATCAGAATATCATTGTATACAACAGGAGCAAAATTAGATGATGATCAATATGTACAGAAGAATTGCATGTTTTCCTAATATTAAATCACTTGTCATCTAGAGAAGGGGATGAAGGGAGGGAAGGAAAAAAAACTGGAATGCAAGGGTCTGCAAGGGGGAATGTTGAAAATTATATATACATATGTTTTGAAAATAAAAAGCTTTAAAAAAGAAAGTAAAAACAAAATTTAAAAAGGAAATAATTCAATTGATATATTATTGGGATTTTGTTTCTTTAAAACATTTACATTATAAAAAGAAATATACTTTTAATGGATAGATATAGAACATTTTGTCATTTGCAGGAACCTCAGTGAAAATCTCTACTGAAATCTTTTTATTTGTCATATAAGTTACTGAGAACCAAAGAGGTTAAGTAGATTGCCTAGAACACACAGGATAGCTGGCCTACAGTAGGTGAACCAGGACAATACTTAGATTTTTTATTGAATTCTTTTCCCCATCTATTGCACAAATATGTCTTCTAGATCTTTTATTTTACCATGAGATGTTTCACTGCTTTAGAGATTCAGAGAAAGGATAAAATGTTCATTAATTCTCAAGAGAGTTTGCAGTGTTTGCAGGAGGTAGTTAATTGAAAGGTCTCCAGCAATGTCAAAGGAAATGATATGTAACTTTGTCAAAAGGCTATGAATGGAGCAGAAATTTTAATTAGTCCCCCAAATGTTAAGCAATCCAAACATTAATTGACTCACTATATCTATAACCTCAGTCCTGGGTCTTGTGCTAAAATCAAAAACAATTCTTTCTTCAGAATGTTATTGTTTTTTCTTAGCATGCTGATTTATATGAAAATAAAACTTATATAGGAAATGTAGTTTGATTTTTGAAATTTAACAAAGAAAGCAATTATCTAAGGGAAGAAAAAATATCCTGGAAACAACAAAAATATACTTGTCAATAAAGAAAAAAATATAATGAAACTCATCTTTCTTAAATTGATTAATATTTGAATTATGTACATTTTAGGGACCTTGCAATTTCTAGAAACAGCATGAACAATTTAAAAGGTTATTCCCATTTGTCATAAACACTGGTTGTACCATTTCCTCTCAATGGGAAAGATGAACATGAAGAGACATTAACGAGAAGTGATGTAATTGCTCTGTGCTCAAAAAAAAATGCAGAAGGAAATAAGAATGTTGTATGCACATTACTATTTAATAGCATCGTATGCTAAGTGGCCAATATTCATCTCACACCTGCAAAGCCAATTTCATTCCTTTCAAACATACTTAAAAAAGGAAAATTTGATATGATTTATTTTAGTAACAATAAGAAAATTACCTAGAGAATATTGCTAGAATAGAATGTTGCTATCACAAAGATTTTTGAAGGTGAATTTAATTTATAAAATTCCTTTGTGAATTTTCTTAAAAGCAAACTACTTACCTGCAGCTCAATTGAATTCAAAGCAAAATATGACTCATTTATTAAATGAAGGGATAGGACTAGGTGTTCCACAATGTCCCTCCTAGATCTACACATATCATTGTTTGTATCTAGACATATGCTGAGTGCTATTTCAAAATAAGTATATCCCTCAAGAACTTATAATGCTTCATTCATGGCATAGGATACATAAATAAGCAAACAAAGAATACCAAAGTAATTTCAACTTAGGAGCAGGGTTATTTGAACATATCAAGAAAGGCTTCATGGAATAGGTGGTACTATTACATGTGTTAGTAAGCAGGAAAAAAGCTTTTAAAAAGTGGGAAGCAGAGAGGGAGAGAAGTAATACAAGATTTTGTTTTTCACAAAGCAAAAAGAAAGTGCAGTGTCATATGCTAGGACCGTTGAATAGGTCACTTTTAGTGGAAGAAGAAAAATGAAGGACAATAATTTGAAATGAGACCATATTGTTGTAGACTGTTAATGCTGTGGATTTAGTATTTGATCCTAAAGATAATAACAAGCCAACAAATATCTATGTATTCAGATCTATTTCCTAGAAATGTCAACTTAATGACTTTAAGGATATATTGGAAATGAAATAAAATGGATTGAGGAAAACAAGAACATTGATATAATCTAGGAAAGAAGTAATAGGGGAATTAACTAGGCTCAAGGCAATATGCATGTAGAAAAGGTTGAGGATTTAGATAATATTTTGGCAATAAAATGAAAGATTTCATAATTAATTGGATTTCTGTGATAATAAGCCAAGTGTGTGTTGCACTGAAGGAGATGGATTGGAAATGGTTCCTTCAACCAAAATGGAGATATTTAGAAGACAAATAAATTTCGGGTGTGAAGGGAAGATATGATTTTAAATAATACTGATTATACCCAATATTAAGCCATATAATCAAGAAAAAACTCAATTGTTCACAATTAAAAAAGGTTAAAGTTGATTGTGTTGAATATGCCTTTGAATATGTGTGTGAACCTTGAGATAAAAAAGTATCATTGACTTAAAAGACTGTCAACATCAGTATCAGAACAAGCCCATAAAGCAGAAACAAATATTTTTTTTTCCATGAATTGTTTGCAAAAAAATCAGCTGTCGTTTTCTTTTTATTTCCTTTTGCTTTGATTTGCTACTTGACAAAGATAATAGTCCTTGAAAAAAAAGTACATATCATGGAGATATAGCTTTCAGATTGCTGTCAACAAAAGGTGAAGATATCTATTTCCTGTAAGGTTGAGAATCAATGGGGGTCATCTTTTCCTTTGCTCTTTACCATTAACAAAGGCATAAACCTTATTCTGCTATCACCCCCATTCATTTTCATGATAGATATGTAGAAAAAAATGCAACTTTTTTCTGGCTGACAAGTTATATGATTATACATTCAGCCAAGCTTTAGAATTTGTTTGCTTGTATGGTTGCGTTTTTGAGGAAGAGAGTGATGAAATTTGATGTCCTGAAGATATAGAAATAAGGGAACAGGAGTAAGTTGCTTTCCCTGAGCATAGGAGCACTCAGATCCTTTACTGTGATTCCCCTTCTCTTGAGTTCCTGAATGATTATTATTACTTATGTTGTTTTTAGGTTAGTTCTGGTACAAATCAGTGAAGTTCAGATATTTGTCCAAAACAAATAATTTCATAGTATTTTTTTCCTGAGGCAATTGGAGTTAAGTGACTTGCCCAGGATCACAAAAAAGAAAGGGTTAAATATCTAAGGTCAGATTTGAACTCAGGTCCTCTTGATTTCAGGGCTAGTCCTCTTATCTACTGCACTAACTTGCTGCCCCAATTTCATAGTATTTTAAGGGATTCCAATGTGGGACACTTACAAGAAACTTCTAATAAGGACATTTTCAATTTTATTTGTCTCTAGAACATTTAGTTTGAAATATCCAAAAAGTAATTATTGAATCAGTATTGGAGTTCAGGGTAGAAAATGCAGCTGAGTATATGCAAATATCTGATGAATAAGTAATATTGCAATGATCATTTAAAAACTCAGAAGGTGATCTTGATGTGTGTGTGTTTATATATATGACAGAGAGATAGACAGAGAAAGAGAGAAGGTATCTCAGGATAAATAGAACAGAGCATTAGGGACATCCTATATATATATATATATATATATATATATATATATATATATATATTATACACACATACACAGCACGATTGTAAGCCTCTTGAGAGAAGATATTGTCACAGAAACTTAGCTATAGTTTAAAGGAATCTTAAACAACATGAAGTTCAATACCCTCATTGTATAGATGAGGGAAAGTTGTTGAATGTATCTCTTATGCTCATATAGTTAGAAAGTATATGAAATGTAATTTGAACTCATTAGCCTAAATGCAAGTCCATTTGTTTCTTCATCTTTAAAAAAGTAATCATTTTATTTTCAAAATACATGCAAAGACAATTTTCAATATTCACCCTGCAAAACCTTATGTTCCTGTGAAGATCGCATATTTTTAAATCAGCAGGAGTCAGGAATTCAGGTTAGGGGAAAATCGTCAGTCTTTATTTTCAGTGAAGAAGGATCGGAGGTGGAAGAGAATCGGCGATAGCAATGTGTACAGCTGAGTCAAGAAGCTAGCTAGACCTGCAGCCACACGACCAGCAGCTAGGAGTATGGAACCCAGGCCCAATCTCTCCCAGCTTCTCTTCCTGTCTCTCTCTGCCTCCACCTACCAAAATCGTCATTTCCTATACAACACATCAGGACTTGCACTGAGAGTGGGCAGGGACCATTCTTTATCCAATCATGTATATTAATAGAGTATAGCCCAATTACTATTTATCTTCACGCACTTGGGACCTCAGTGCATCAACTCAAACCTCAGCCCATTACATGTTCCAAATTTTTTTTTCCCTCCGTTCCCTCCATCCCATCCCCTAGACAGCAAGTAATCCAATGTATGTTAAATCAGTACAGTTCTTCTATGCATTTTTCCACAATTATGCTGCACAAGAAAATTCAGATCAAAAAGGAAAAGGAAAAAACATAAAGGAAACAAACAAAAACAAAAGGTGAAAATATTATATTGTGATTCACATTCATTCCCCATATTCCTCAATCTCGATGCAGGTGGATCTCTCTATCACAATTCTGTTAGAACTTACCTGAATCACCTCATTGTTGAAAAGAGTCATGTTCAACAGAATTGATCATCACATAATTTTGTTGCTGCATACAATGTTGTCTTGGTTCTACTCCACTTAGTATCAATTCATGCAAGTCTCTCAAGGCTTTTCTGAAATTATCCTACTGATCATTTCTTATAAAACAATAATATTCCAGAAAATTCATATACCATAACTTATTCTGCCATTCTCCAAATGATCATTATCCACTGAATTTACAATTTCTATGCAAGTCCCTTTCTAAAATCATGGCAACACAATTTCTTATCATCAATTCTCCTTCAGAATACTGTCTTCTATGTAATCAGGTTTCATTAATTATTTTAAAGAACTTATATTTCATTAAATATTTCCCAATCACATATTAAAATGCCCTTTTTAATTTTAAATTTTAAATTATCTGTCTCCTTCTATCCCTTCCCATTCATGTAGAAGGCAAATGATTTGATCTTGATAATACAAGTGAAGTCATATAAAACATATTTGCACAATAGCCATACTACAAAAGAAAGCACGAACAAAATAAGATTAAATATAAATAAATAAAACGTTTCAATTTGCTTTCAGAGTTCATCAGTTCTTTTAAAATTATTATTTTAATTTTTCTGGTCCTACATGTATATTGACTTTTTAAATACATGTATCTTTATGAATCATGTAGGGAGAGAAAAATATTAGAACAAAAGGAAAAAAAGTTGTGATAAAAAAAAGAAAAAAGAATATGACATATATTGATTTACTTTTAATCAACATTGTTCTCTTTCTGGATGCAGATGACATTTTGAATCCAAAGTTTTGGGGAGTATGTTGAATCACCAAACCGTTACTAAGAATCATGTCTTTCATAATTGGGCATCGTACAATCTTTCTGTTTTTGTGTACAATCTATTCCTGGTTCTACTTGTTTCACTCATCTTTAGAGCTCATGGAAATCTTTCCAGGCCTATCTAAAATGAGCTTGTTCATCATTGTTATATGATAATAGCATTCTATTACACTCATATACTACAATTTATTCAGCTATTACCCAATTGATGATTCTCCATTCATTTTCCAATTCTTTGCTACCTCAAAAAGCTGCTACAAATATTTTTGCACATGTGGTTTCTTTTCCCTCCTTTATGATCTCTTTGGGATATAGACCCAGTAGTGGCATTGCTGGGTCAAAGGGTAAGCACAGTTTGACAATCCTTTGCACATAGTTCCAGATTGCTGTATATAAGGATTGGATCATTTCACAATTCCACCAAAAATGCATTAGTGCATCAGTTTTCACATATCCCTTCCAACATTTATCATCGTTTTTTTTCTTGTCATGTTACCAAATCTGAGAGGCGTGAAATAGTACCTCAGAGTTGTTTCAAATTGCATTTCTCTAATTAATAGTGATTTAGAGCATTTTTTCATATGACTACAGATGGCTTTAATTTACATCATCTGAAAATTGTCTGTTCATATACTTTGACCATTTATTAATTGAGCAATGACTTGTATTCTTATAAATTTGACACAGTTCTTTATGTATTTTAGTAATAAGACCTTTATCAGAAATGCTGGCTGTAAAGGTTTCCTTCCTCCCCCAGCTTTGTACTTCTCTTTTAATCTTGTTTGTGTTGGCTTTGTTTGTGCAAAGGCCTTTTCAATTTAATATAAACAAAATTGTCCATTTTATCTTTCATAATGTTCTCTAATTCTACTTTGCTCATAAATCTCTCCCCTCTCTAAAGGTTTGATAGGTAAACTATCTTTTGCTCTCCTAATGTGTAGAGCTCATCAGTTTTCACTCTGATGAGAGATGACATTTTTAATTGTGGGTTCTTTGGAACCATCTTTTATTATTTTTTTGATCAGAATTTTAAAGTAATTCACAATTGATCATGTTAATATTGTTGCAATTCCTGGGCATAATGTTCTCATGGTTCTACTCTGTTCATTTTCCCTAGTTTATATAAGTCTTTCCAGGTTTTTCTAAAATCAACCTTGCCATTATTTCTTAAGATGTGGTAGTATTTCATCACAATCATACAATGAAGCTTGTTTAGTCATTGCTCAATTGATGAGCAAAATCTTAATTTTCAGTTCTTTGTAACCCCAAAGATAGTTGCTATAAATATTTTACAGCATATATAGGTTATTTTCCTTTTCCCCAAATCATCTTTGGAAATACAACTAGTATTTGTGAGTTAAGGGGTATAGGCAGTTTCGTGACTTTTGGGGCATAATTCCAGATTACTCTCCACAATTGTTGGATCACATCATAATTCCATCAAGAATGAATTAGTGTCCCAATTTTTCTACATCTCTTCCAACATTTGTCATTTTCCCTTTCAATCATGTTAGACAATCTGGCAGGTGTAAAATGATATCTCAAGGTTGTTTTAATTTGCATTTCTTTAATCAATAATGATTTAGAGCATTTTTGATGTGACTATAAATTATTTTTATTTCATTAAAAAAACTATCTGTTCATATCCTTTGACTATCAATTGAAGAATGACTCATATTCAAATAGACTTGACAGTATAATTTATATATTTTAGTATAAAACCTTTTTTTTTCCTGAGAAATATTTATATTCTGACAAATTCTGGGAATTCTGAGAAATACATATTTCCTTAATTTTCTATTTTCCTTCTGATTGTGACTATATTTTCTTTAATTTGTACAAAGATTTCTAATTTGGTATGATTAAAATTATTCATTTTATGTCTACCTGTACCTTATATATCTTGAATATTAATAAATATTTTATCTATCTATAATCCTCTATATATATCTGCATATGTAATTGCAAAAATAAAAATTAACCAAGAATTGAAAGAGGAAGAGCATTTAGGAGTCACCCATTTTTTAACCCATTTATTTTCAAAAGGAGAATAATTAAACTTAAACAAGTGAAGTTCTTTGCCCATGGTCATACAAATAGTAAAGTAACAGCCAAAAAAAATGAATTTAGGTACTTTGACTCAAAGTGTATTGCTCCTCTTATAGTACTTTAGTTTTCCTCCCTCTTTTGGTTTCATAGTTTCTTTGCATAGAAATTTGTTCAATGGTCTAATGGAGTGATTTAAAAGAAAAACAATATTGCTCATTTCAAAATGAACCAGAAAAGTTCTTTAATTTGTGTTGCTCTTTTTTGAATAGCACATTTGTATTTCTTCAAAACAGTTTGTATATTGACACAGCCCAACCTTCTTTTTGTTAAACTTATTTATTTATTTTTCATATACATTGCTTTATGAATCATATTGGGAGAGAAAAATCAGAACAAAAAGGAGAAACCATGGGAGAGGGAAAAAAACAGGAAAAAAAAAAAAAAAGAATTGAACCTAGGATATGTTGATTTACATTCAGTCTCTATAGTTCTATCCAAAGCCTATTGGGATTGCCTTGGATCATAGAACCACTGAGAAAAATCAAGTCTTTAATAATTGATTATCTCACATTCTTGCTGTTATTGTATAAAATGTATTCCTGATTCTGCTTTTATTTTACTCAGCATCATTTCATGTAAATCTTTCCAGGACTTTCAAAAATCAGCTTGTTCATCATTTTTATAGAACAATAATATTCCATTACCTTCACATACCACAAGTTATTCAGCCATATTATAATTGAGGGGCATCTATTCATTTTTCCATTTTTTGGTACCACAAGAAGACATTTTAGACATGTGGGTCCTTCTCCCTCCTTTATAATGTCCTTGGTATACAGACCCAGTAGTGTCAAGGCTAGGTCAAATAGTATGCTCAGTGTGAAAGCCTTTTGTGCAGAATTCAAATTGCTGTTTAGAAGGATTGGATCATTTTGCAACTCTACCAACAATGTATTGTTTAACAGTTTTCCCACATCCTCTCCAACATTTATCATTTTGTTTTCCTGTCATCTTATCTAATCTGAGAGGTGAGAAATAGTAGCTCAGAGGTGTTTTAATTTGCATTTCTTTAATCAATAGTGACTTAGAGCATTTTTTGATATGACTATATATGAATTAAATTTCATCTAAAATTTTTCATCTAAAATTGCCTGTTTTATATCCTTTGACAATTTTTCAATTTAGGGATGACTTGTATTCTTATAATATAATATAACATAAAGGATTTTCATAGTTCTTAATATATTTTAGAAATTAGATTTTTATCAGAAACACTGGTTGTAGCATTTTCCCCAGCTTTGTACTTCTCTTTTATTTTGTTTCTGTTGGTTTTGTTTGTTCAATTTTTTTTTTATTTAATGTAATCAAAATTGTCCTTTCATAATGTTTTATAGTTCTCCTTTGGTCAAAAATTTCTCTCTTCTCCAAAGATCTGATAGGTAAATTGTCCCTTTCTCTCAAATTTGTTTAGGGTATCATTCTTTATGCCTAAGTCTTGTACCCATTTCGACCTTATGTTGGTATGGAATGTGAGATGTAAATCTATATAGAGTTTCTGACATATTATTTTCCAGTGTTCCCCTGAAATTTTTGTCAAATAGTGAATTCTTATCCCAGAAGATGGATGTTGAGAGCTCAAGCCTTCTGATTACCATTCAAAGTAAAACATTTTTACCACATATTTAATTTCAAACATTATCAGACTATTGGCACCACTTTTTCAAGATCCACCATATTAAAATCACTTAAAAAGAAGGGATCAATTTCAAGCATGAGGGACAAGTGAAACGACATAGAATTGATAGATGGAGTTACATATGAAAAAAATATTAATATGATGTATTCAGCTTGATAGGAAAGATTTCCCATTGTGTTATCCCACTTCTTAAAATTCCTCCAAAATGCATATCAAAAATATTTTTAAAGGATATACATGAACAAGTAGTTGAGTGTTTGATATAAAGTCAAAGGTACTATAAATCTAAATCATTTTTTCAACATGAATCCAGTTTTATAACCTTATTGGCACTTATGGCCACTCAAAAGACATAGAGCCAGTTATCCATTAAATGAAGCCTCTATTTGGCATAGTGGATAGATTCCCATGTCTGGAATTATTAAGACTCATTTTTGTGAGTTCAAATATAGCCTTAGATACTTACTAACTTATTAGCTGCGTTACTCTGGGTATATCACTATTTGCCTCAGTTCCTCATTTGTAAGATAAACTGGAAAAGGAACTGTCAAGAAAACTCCAAACGAGGTGACAAAATGATGGATATCACAAAAAAAAAAAAAATCAAGTTAAATTTGTGCAAGGTGAAACAAAACAATGTATAGAGGAAGAATTTATTACCTAGATGATGTACTATCTTAACAACAATGACTTTTGTCTAAATTTTATTGTACTTTGTTTCCATTTGTTTGTTTGCATGCACTCTCTTATTTACTTTCTCTTATTTACTACCATTTCTTCTATCCATTTACATGCATATTTAAAATCTAATTTAAACAAAGAGATCCCCGAACATTTCTATTAGATTCTTTAGGCTGTTGTTCCTTGTTGGCCTTATTACAGCTATTTGTGTTTCTGTCCTCAGGCTCTCATTTTCAAGAACAAATCACTCTATCTACCCTGTTAAAGGTTTGGTCACAAGTTTCTACATGTAGGAACATGTAGGAAAATCTCTGAATTCTTTTTAAAAAAGCTCTTCTAAAAATTACAGGGTCATATTATTATTAACTCATTCCTCCTCAGTTATTATAAATTAAAATATAATTACCATTTTCTACCAAGATTTCAATTTTTTCCCTTCATCTGTGGTAATGCTACCTTACTGGTTCAAATCACATTCAGAATAATAACTCTCTGATGTAATGTCCAGGCTAGCTTTCTGGAGGATCTCTAAATAGGCTTTGGTCTTTAGGTGGAGACATGATAAAGGCAGGAAGACCACCACAAGGCAGGTCCAAGATGGAGTCCCGAATCTTCTCCGTGTCTGTGTTCTGTCTCCATGGCTGAGAGCCCTCTGTGCCTATGACTGAGAGGCTCATTCCTTCCTAGCCCTTAAATACTTCAGTACAATTACATCACTACAGCAACTGAGCATGTGCAACCATTACATCACCACATCACATTTACTATAAGTTTAGAGAACCATTTTCTTACACTGAGTAGGTGCTTAACTTTAAGCATCCTGCTGTCCTTGATTCAAGTATACTTTTTGAGTTCTGCCCTCTACACTCTGAATTGCTTCCTTATGTCTAGTAAGATAAGTGTAAGGTATCTGGAATCAGAAAACTTAGGCTCAAATACTGATTTTCTTCCTCCTACTTAATAATTTTAAAGGGTCTTGGGTTGTCATACTCTCATTACTGTCCCAAATATGTTGCTGAATTTGTGGACTTCAAAACCATTCTTTCTCTATTTCTGACCCTTGCCAGAATTTTCTGCTAAGTCTTGAGCTTCCTTATCCCAAAATAGTCTACTACTCCTCCACTCTCTTTACCCAGAACAAATATATAGATATGTGTACACATACATATATTGTGTATTTGTGTGTGCATGTATGTGTCTATTCGCTATAGATCATTTTATTATATGTATGATTCATGTATTTACTGTAGATTGCAATTTATATATATATATATATATATATGTATATATATATATATATAGTGATGTATTTATATACATATATATACACAAAAAACCCATTAAATTACAAGGGAAACAAAATGACTATGTTGAAATATATTTATGAAAGAAGAATTATCTAAATCAAGATAAATAGAGTAAGGATAATATATAATGAGGATAAATTAGAAACATTCCCAAGAAGATTAGAGGTGAAACAGTCGTCCATTATCACAACTGTTATCAGTGTTGTACCATAAATGTTAACTTAAGCAATAAGAAAAGAAAAAAGAAATAGAAGAATTTATGATAAAGAGGAAATAAAATTATTGTTTTTGCAGATGATATGATGATATATTTAGAGAATCCTAGAGGATTAAAGAAAAAAACTAATAGAAACAATTAAGAATTTTAGCAAATGTGCAGCATAGAAAATAAATACAAATAAATCATCAGAATTTTATACATTACCACCAAAGACATGCAGCAAGAAACATAGAGGCCAGCTAGATGGCGCAGTGAATAGAGCACCAGCCCTGAAATCAGTAGGACCTGAGTTCAAATCTGACCTCACACACTTAACAATTGCTAGCTGTGTGACCCTGGGCAAGTCACTTAACCCCAATTGCCTGAGCAGAGAGAGGGAGAGAGAGAAAGAAAAACACTTTAAAAATAACTGTATGAAATATAAAATAAGATAAACCCAGCAACTTCATGAACACTATTACAAAACACTTTTCACCCCAATAGAGTCAGATCTAAAGAGTTGGAAAAAAAATATCAATTGTCATTGGAAATGGGTGAAATAGGGAATCATACATACATACATATATATATATATATATATATATATACATATATATATATGCATATACATGTGTTTCTCTCTGTGTGTATGTATCTGTATACACAGGTCAGTTCTGTGAGAGCCTCCACAGCTGTGTATCATAGCATCTGACACAGGTGTTGTGAACTGGAAATGAGATAAATTGGAGGTAGAGGGAAAAGGAGAGAGGGTCAGATAATGCAATGGCCTCTCAGTCAGAGGTCAGAGAACAGCAACTGCCACTCAGTCTCCTTGTATCATCCTCTCACAAGAGGAGATCCATTCTGCAGGTCTGGATTGGATCTTCAGCAGCCACTTTCAGGTGGCTCTCATGTATTCCAACAGGTTTATATACATGTAAGTATGTAGGTGCATAGTGCATATATGTATAAACATATATGTGTGTATATATACACATACATGTGATTGTATGTATAAATATACCCATGCTTAATAGCAGACTGCTTGAAAGAGGGGCAGGACATGAAAAGAGAAAAAAAAAAGAATAAAGTAAAAAGTATACAGCAGAGAACAAAGGAAAAGATGGACAGGCATGAATATAATCTCTTCTATTATTATATTTGCTTTCATGTGATTTTTTCTCTTAAAACTTTTTAGTGATATGTGTTTTATGTTTTAATTTAATAGAAAGAAAAGAAAAGCAGAAAAGAAAAAATAAAACAAAATAAAGGAGAATATTGACATGCTCAGCAGAATGTCAGGGAAGATTCAAATATAACAATGAATTTCTAGTTCAAGAAAAATATATAATAGTAAAAGAAATTATAGTCATGTGTCCATTCTTTTCTTTATTTTCTGCTCTAGACTTTTGTTTTTTTCCCCTTTTATCCCCTCCCCCATGCTCCCCTCTAATTAAGCACAGCTATATTTAATAGATATACACACAGAGACATGCATATTAACAATATATGCTTTCTTGAAATGAAAATATATTGTTATATATTTTGAATGCTCCTTGATGTTCTGTTGGGCACATGACAATGTTTGTTTTAATTATTATTTAATTTTCTGTCTTTTTCTATTTTTTATTTTGAATTTAGTTTTATATAAATAAATATTTTTAAAAAATAAAAATATAAACTGATAATAAAACAAAATTGATATCTCTATTTGATAGACCTTTTATTCTGGCATCAGAGTGGCATTTATATTTGACATATATGTCTTGGCTTCTCTGGGCCTCAGTTTCATTTTCTGTAGTTTAAGACTTCTGGACTGAATGAACCCTGAAGTTCCTTAAATCTTAAATCAATAACTTTATATCAAAGTCAGTTGTGTGGATTATATGTGTAAATTTCTGTCATCTAGTAGGATCTTTACAGAACTCTGTTGTTCCTAAGTTTCAATCAAAAAGACTATTCAAAGTCATTATATAATTAATGCCTTATTCCAACCTTCTCAAGTCGAAGGAACGATGGTTAATCAAATGATGTAATGACAATACATGTTTTTCTTTCAGTGAACATTAGTTGTCAAAATGCCCTTCCAAAATATCTATTATTAGGAAAAAAAGAAAAACTTCTTGCCACTTAAATACTCCTTCCTATGCATGTGTATGATTGAATTAACTTCAGACTTTAAAATATGCAAACAACCCATTTAAAAAAACCCAAGCATATGAATATTGGTGCCAAAGAATTAAATTGAATTGATTGAAACTGACCTAGTGCTTTGGCATAGCTTCTGCACAACTTTCCAGGGACCTAGAGAATGAGAAAGCCAACTTAAGTTGAGGTCCTCTAGGTCAAACTCCTCATTTTATAAAGAAGAAACTTCTATAAATGGAAGTGACTCAGCTAAGATATGCCAACTCAGTTGGGAAAGAAACACAGATCCTCATGATTTTTACTAAAAAGCTGCATATTTGAATGGTTTTTTTTTTGGTAAGGAAAAGAAAAAAAAAAAGAATGACAAGTAACATCTTTTTTTTCAAAATAAAATGTATTTTTCTGGTTAGCTTTTTTCCACTTTTAAAAAATGTTTTTATTGATATTTTTCTATTTAATTTTAAGTTGGAATTTTTCTTCCTGACAATCATCATTAATTTGATCCTTATATGTTGAATAGATGGAGTACCCTAAAATAAAAACTAAAAAAAAAAAAACCCTCAGGTTTGGATAATTCACTTAAAAATAGTTTGCTCTGGTTTCTAGAGCAAGTGTTCTTACACAGCTGTCTATTTATTTAATTGTTTTTTGGCTTCATGATGACTCTTTTGGTTATCTAATATAACCTAAAGATCACCTCTCAGAGTTTTTTAATGAATAAAAATTAGTACATAGAATTATAAAGCAAACCAGATATATTGGGAAAAGCAAGTGAAAAATAACCTGCTTCAGTTGGCATTCAGTCAATATCAGTCCTGTTTCTTCCCTCTCCCCCTCCTCCCGGAGATATGATTCATCATTACTACCTGGATATTGTTGAATTGTTTTATTGCCCAGAATAGTGAAGTACTTTACAATTGTTCATTGTCCAATATTGTGAGGTTGTGTACAGCATCCTTGTAGTACTCATTTCACTTTACATCATTTCATTTGTTTCCAGGTTGTTTTCTCTGAAATTATCCTGCGTGTTTTTTTTTTAATATAGCAAAATAATATTCCATGACAGTCATTACACTAATCACTGTTCCCAACAGTTATTATTCCTAATTCTGTTTATATGATTTTTGCATGGATAAATCTATTCTCTATTCCCACACATATTTTTTTCTTTTCTTTTTTGTTCTTTACATTTGAAAGTGTTTATTTTTTCCAATTATATGTAAAGATAGTTTTTAATATTCACTTTTTCTGGCTGTCAAATAACTTTTATTGAGCATCTATTGTAAGCAGAGTACTGTACTGGATACTGTAAAGAAGATACAAAAAGTAAATGACATGATCACTGCTTTTGAGGAGTTTACAATCTAGTGCAAAAAACAGAATGCATATACATCAAAAGAACTGAAGAATGCTTTTACAGAGCAACACATTAACAAGTGCTACAATATTCCTTGAAGATTCATTTTGGATTTCTTTCATGACTGATTAGTGGATTCTTTCAATGATCATTTAATCCTCTGGTTATAGGATATCAAAATCATTTTATTTTTGATACATCCTTCAAAGATGCTCTTCAGGTTTGGTTTTGTTGTTTTGGTTTTTTGATGATATTTTTGAGGCAATCAAATAATTCTTAAATAATCTATTTTGGATTTATTTTAGATCAATTGTTTTATATGTATGTGTGTGTGTGTGTGTGTGTGTATACGTACACGTGCATGCTGTGTGTGTGTACATATCTAAGGGTCTATTAGAGAGGTCAGGCAAGTGCAGTTGGGATGTAAAGCAGGCCAATGGCCTGGAGATCCCTGGACGTGATTTGCTATGAGCACATTGGGTCTTCATGGGTGGGACCTCCAGTTAAGGTGGGAATCCTACATACTCTGAAATTGAGTCAAGAATGGGAAATTATCTCCATCTCTGATTGGCTTGTGCCTGTGACCTCATGGACCTGATATAAGCTCAGTGGAGGAAAGGCTTGACCCTTTTTCCACCCTTTTCACCTGGAGCTCAGCGTTGGGGAGAGATACTAAAAGAGTACAGGAAGTCATAGAATGAGGTGTAAACCATGTGAATAAAGTTTAAGCTTCTCTGCTAAAACTCTCGGGTGCTCTGTTGTGCTCAAACTGCATTCATATGAGATAGCAGCCAGAGGATTTCTGAGGGCCTCAGTAAGAGGTAAGATTGATATTAATATATACCAGATGTTTCTCTGATAGCCCTGGGAATTGGGAGAGATTAACAGTAGCAAATGCAATAATAGCACTTTGCATACATATATACCCACACACACATTTATGTAATGAGCTGAGGTTTGAGCTGATGCACTGAGGTCCCAAGTACATGAGGCTAGATAGTAATTGGGCTATACTCTATTAATATACATGATTGGATAAAGAATGGTCCCTGCCCACTCTCCATGCAAGTCCTGATGTGTTGTATAGGAAATGAGGATTTTGGTGGGTGGAGGCAGAGAGAGAGGGAGGAAGACAAGCGGGGAGAGATTGGGCTGGGTTCGAGACTCCTAGCTGCTGGTTGTGTGGCTGCTGGTCGAGCTAGCTTCTTGACTCAGCTGCACACATTGCTATCGCCGATTCTCTTCCACCTCCGATCCTTCTTCACTGAGAATAAAGACTGACGATTTTCCCCTAACCTGAATTCCTGTCTCGTGCTGATCTTAAAATACAGGATCTTCACACATTTACATATACATATATACACATATATCATGAAGGGTAAAGCACGCTGCAAAATATATAAAGAAATGAGGGAGGATGGGTAGGCAGGGAATAAAAGAATAAAAGGATGAGGGGGAAACATGAAGGACAGATCCATGAGTGGAAGGAGGGGAAGTAAGCCAAATTAAGGAGCAAAATTAAAGAATCAGCAGGCATAGGAAAGAAATGTGTATGGGGGAGGGGGGGCAGGGTAGGTCTGCATGTGTATCTATCTACATAAACATAATATATGTGTATTTGGGGGCATATGTGTATATGTATTTGTATATATTTTCATATACATAAATATATATGTTATTTACGACAACCTGCTTGAAGTGGAGGGGGATGAAAGGGTGAAAAATAAAGTCAAAAAAGGTTCAAGCAGAAACAAAAGAACAATCTACAAGGAAATAAAGAAAAGATGGTCACTCAATATAATTTCTTTTAATAATATATGTCCTTTTTTGAACTGGTAATTTGTTGTTACATATTTTGACTTCAACCTGATATTCTGTTGGGCACATGACAATGCTTTATTTATTTTGTATTCCTTTTCTATTCTTCTTGCCATATATATATATATATATATATATATATATATATATATAATAAGTTTTAAATGAATCATTTTCTTTACTTTTGTACCTCCTTTTCCATTTGGCTAATTCTATTTTTAAGTTGAATTCAGCTTTTTTTTTTTCCCAACACATATAGATATTTCCTCAACACACATATACACACACACATACATATATACCTATATAAATAAACACAGTTTTCTGCTTCCTTTCTACTGCTGTTTGCATTGGTTTTGTTTGTATAAAAACTTTTTAACTTAATATAATTGAAATAATCCAATTTGCATTTAATTATGTATTCTAGCTTTTTTTGGCCATAAATCCTTCCTTCTCCACATATCTGAGAGACAATCCTTTGTTCTTCTAATTGCTTATAGTAATGCTATGATGTCTAAATCATGAACCTATTTCGATACTATCTTGGTATAGACATTTAGATATTGGTCAATGCCTAATTTCTGCCATAATATTTTCCAATTTTCCCAGCAATTTATGTCATATAGTAAGTTCTTTTTCCAGAAAATGGGCTCTTTGGGCTCATGAAACACAAGTTTACTATATCCATGTATTGTGATTGTGTCTTGTGAACCTGACCTATTCCACTGATCAACTATTTTATTTCTTAGCCACTACCAAATGGTTTTGATGGCATCTGCTTTAAAGTTTTAGATCTGGTTCAGCTAGGTCACCTGCATTTGCATTTATTTCATTAATTCCTTTGAAATTCTTGACCTTTTTTCTTCCAGATGAACTTTGTTATTATTTTCTTTAGCTCTTTAAAGTAATTTCTTGGCAGTTTGAGTCATATGGTAAAGAATATGTAGATTCATTTAAATAGAATTGTCATTTTTATTGCATTAGCTTGGTCAACGCACGAATACTTGATATTCTTTTCCAGTTATTAAGATCTGATGTTATTTGTATGGAAAGAGTTTTGTAATAGTGTTAATATAATGCTTGACTTTGTCTTGACATGTAGAGTCACCCAAATTTTACATAATCTACAGTTATGATAAATTAAATTTCTTTTTGTAACTAGCTACTGGATTTTGTTGGTAACATATAGAAAAGCTGATGGTTTATATGGATTTATTTTGTATCCTACAAATTTGCTAAAAGTGTTACTTATTTCTAGTAGATTTCTAGGATTCAATAAGTATACCAGTATATCATCAGCAACAAGTGATAATTTTATTTCCTTATTACCTATTCTAATTCCTTTAATTTCTTTTTCTTCTCATTGCTAAAGCTAACATTTTAATGCAATATTGAATAGTAATGGTGTTAGTGGGCAAACTTGTTTAACTTCAGATCTTATTGGAAATAGTTCTAGTTTACCCCATTACATATGATGCTTGCTGGTTGCTGATGATTTTAAATAGATACTACTGATCATTTTAAAGAAAATTCCATGCATTCCTATGCTTTTTAGTTGTTGTTGTTGTTTTTTTTTTCAATAGGAATTTCGGCTGTTGGATTTTGTCAACATTTTTCTTCATCTATTGAGATAATCTTATGATTTCTGTTAGTTTGATTGTTGCTATAGTGAATTATTATACTAGTTTTCTTAATTGAACCAGCCTTGCATTTCTGGTATAAATCTTGTGGTCATGGCATATTTTCCTGGTGATAACTTGCTGAAACAACTTTGCTAATTTTTAAAAAGAATTTTGCACTAATCTTCATTAGGGATTTGGTCCATGGTTTCTTTCTCTGTTTTGACCTTGCCTGGTTTAGGTATCAGCACTATATCTGTGTCATAAAAGGAATTTGGTAGAACTCTTTCTTTTCCTATTTTTCTAAATAGTTTGGATAGTATTGAAATGAATTGTTCCTTCCTTAAATGTTTGGTAGAATTCACAAGTGAATTCATCTGGCCATCGAGATTTTTTTCTTATGAAATTAATCAGTAACTTGTTTAATTTGTTTTGCTAAAATGGGACTATTTAAATAATTTATTTCTTCCTTTGTTAATCTTGGCAATCTATATTTTTATAAGTATTCATGCATTTGACTTATATGATCAGATTTATTGACATACAGTTTGGCAAAATCACTTCTAATCATTTCTTTGATTCCCTCTTCATTTTTGAGACTAACAATTTGATTTTCTTCTTTCTTTTTCTAATCAAATTATTTTGTTGATTTTTCATAAAACCAAGTAATTTGTGTTTATTAGTTCAGTATTTTTTATTTTTAATTTTATTAATCTCCTCTTTTATTTTTCAGAATTTAAAATTTTGTATTTAATTGGTGGTTTTGAATTTGTTCTTTTTTCTAGCTTTTTTAGTTGGATGCCTGATTCATTGACCTTCCCTTTTTCTATTTAATCAAGTAAGACTCTAGATGTATAAAATTTCCCTAAGAGCTCTTTTGTTTGCATCCCATTAATCTTGGTATGCTGTCTCATTATTGTCATTCACTTGGATGAAATTATCAATTGTGTTTGTGATTTTTTTTCTTTCACCCACTCATTCTTTAGGATTAGATTATTTAATTTCCAATAATTTTTTGTTTATTTTCCTTGTCCCTTTATTGAATATAATTTTTTGCTTCATAATCTGAAAAAGATGCATTTACTATTTTTGTCTTTCTGCATTTGATTTTGAGATTGCTATTCCCTAATACATGTTTAATTTTTTATTCCATGTACTGCTAAGAAAAAAGTATATTTCTTTCTGTCCCTATTCAATTGTCTCCAAAGTTCTATCATATCAAATATTTCTAAAAGTCTATTTACCTCCTTAACTTCTTTCTTGTTTGTTTTGTGGTTCTATTCATCTAGTTCTGGTAGAATAAATGTGTGATCCTCCACTTACATGGTTTTACTATTTATTTTTTCTTATAGCTCTTTTTTCTTCTCCTCTATGAATTTGAATGCTATATATTACTTGAAGCATATAGATTTAACATTGATATTTCTTCACAATCTATGGTACCCTTCTGCAAAATAGTTTCCTTCAGTATCTATTTTAAATAGATGTATCTTTGCTTTTCCTTGATCTGAGATCAGGATGTTTACCCCTGCTTTGTTTTTTGTAGTTCAGATGAAGCATAATAGACTCTCCTCCAGTTATTTACCTTTTCTCTGTAGTAATCGATCTGCCTTAAACATGTTTCTTGCAAACGAGATATTGTAGGATTTTGGCTTTTAATCCAATCTGCTAATTGCTTCCATTTTATGGAAGAGTTCACCCCATTCACATTCACAGTTAAAATTAATAACTCTATATTTCTCTCCATCTTATTTTCCCCAATATACTTTTTTCCTTCCTTTCCCCCTTTCTCTCCTCCCCAGTGTTTTGCTTCTGACTACCCCCCCCCATTCAATTTGCTCTTCCCTTTTACAGGCTCTCTTCCCCTTTTTCCCTATTTCTGTTCTCTCTTTTATTAGCCGCCCCCTTTCCTTTCTCCTTGCCCCTTCAACTTTGCTATAGGATAAGGCAATTTTCTCAATGAAAGTAAATATGTCTGACACTCTCTCTCTGAGCCACATCTGAACTCAAGGTTCACACAATGTTCATGCCCATCCCTTCTTTCTCTCAATTGTAACAGGTCTTTTTTGCCTTTTCATGTGTTGTAATTTAACCCATTTTATTTCTCTTTTCCTCTTATTCCCCTAAAACCCTTTTCCACACTAGTTTCTTCTTTATCATAACAATAAAGTCAAATTATATCTATATCTTCAAAGTATATGCTTAACAAAGATTTGGTTCTCAAGAGTTAAATATATAATCTTCCCATATAGGAATGTAAACATTTTAGCCTTAAAAAACAGAGGTTTTTTCTTCCCTTTTTTTCCTTTTTATGCTTCTCTTGAATTCTGTATTTGAAGATCAAATTTTCTATTCAGATATGATGTTTTCAAAAATAAATGAAAATCCCTTATTTAGTTGAATGTGCATCTTTCCCCCCCAAAAAAATGGTTAATTTTTCTGCATAGTTAATTCTTGGCTGCATTTTAAGCTCCTTTGCCTTCCAGAGTATCATATTCCAGGCCATGCTCTATCCTTTAAAGCAGAAAACTGCTAGGTCCTGGGCAATCCTAATTGTTGCTCCTCAATATGTGGATTGTTTCTTTTTGGATGCTTGCAATTATTTTCTCCTCAATCTAACAATTCTGGTGTTTAGCTAAAATATTCTCTGGGATTTTCACTTTGGGGTCTCTTTCAGAAGGTGACTAGTGGATGCTTCCAATGGGTATTTTACCCTCAAGTTTTAGGACATAAGCAAAGTTTTACTTGATGACTTCTGGAAATATGTTGTACAAGTTCCTTTTTTTTAGTCATAATTTTCAGGTATTGCAATAATTCTTGATTACCTTTCCTAGATCTATTTTCTCAATCAGTTGTTTTTTGATGAATTATTTTGCATTTTCTTCTATTTTTTTTTTTCATTTTGGAGGGAGGTTTGTCTGACTGTTTTTTGAAGTCTCATTGAGTCATTCATTTTCATTTGTTCAGTTCTGATTCTTTATGAACTATTTTCTTCAGTTAGTTTTTTTAATCTCCTTTTTTGTTTGGCCAATTTGAATTTTAAATGAATTGTTTTGTTCTTTTGGATTTTTTCCATTTCACTAATTATTCTTTTTAGTGAGTTGTTCTCTTTTTCTTTTCAAGTTGTTCTTTTCTTTTTCCATTTCACCAAATCTTGTTCTTAAGGAGTGGTGTTATGCAGACAATTTTTGTGTTTCCTTTTCTAAACTGTCCTACAAAACTTTCATTTTCTTTCTATATTTTCTTCTATTTCACTTTTACAATCCTTTTTGAATTCTTCCAAGAGAGCCTTGTAATATGGAGAACAATTTATATTTGCCTTTGAGGCTTCATCTGAAGTCATTTTCCTTTATTTTCCTTAGGGTTTGAAGTATATTTTTCCTCGTTTTCAAAATAACTGTCTGTGGTCAGAGTTCTTTTTGTTTTGCTTTGTTTTTTGCTCATTTTTAAAGTTTGAGGTTTGTTCTTAGGGTAAAGGAAAGATTATCCCAAGCTTCCTCCACAGGCAACAGTGGCATCATGTTTTACTGGGGCCATTACTTCTGGCTTCCTTTGCCTGCTGGTGGGCATGGCCACATCCTGCTTGTTATGCTAGAGTTCAGGTACTCACTATTTGCTTTCTATAGTTGTGTTGCAGTCATCACAACTAGTCTGATGATCCACTGGCTCTGAACCACGACAAAGTAGTAAACACTTAAGTATTTTGCCTAATACCCTCCCAGTAGATTCCCTCCTTCACAGAGCATCTCTGCCCTGGACTTCCCTGCTGTGTGCCTGCACTGGGCCGCCTTCCCCTCCACCTCCAGTCCCCTACCTTCCCCATTCCCATGCCCCCCCCCATCTCCACTCTATTGAGACAGACTTTTCCTGAAGTTCTTCTAAAATATCTTCTACTAGAAATGTGTTATACTCCAAATAGTTGTGGGTTTTCTCATCCCAAAACTCATTTGGAAGCTCGATCTCAGATCTCATGTTGATCTGAGGGAAGTCAGGCATAGGTCAAAGTCTTTTCTGCTGTCTCCCTCTTGGCTCCATCCCTTCAATGTACTTCTCCATAACTTTTCCCTATTATGATTCCCACCTTTCTTCAATTCTTTCTATATTGTGCTCCTTGATAGCAAAAATTAATTTCTGTTTTTTTTCTTTCTTTGAAACTCTAGTGCTTAACACAATATGTTGTGAATATGTTTCTTGATGTGACTTAACTTAGGTATCAACTTTCAATTAAAACAATAAATGTTTCTTGGTTTGAGTTTACTTAGGCTTCACTTCCTACACTTGATCTTTTCTGATTTGTTCTTACTATTCTATCCCTCTTGAAATTACTCTAAAGGACAATTTATATGCAGAATCAACATTGCAGAGTCTCTAGTGAGCTTGCCTTGGAATCAGGAGTAAAATAGTTGAAATCTTGCCTCTGAGAAACACTAGATAAGTGATCTTGAACTCATTGCTTAATTTTTGCTATGCCCAGTAATTTTCTTTTTAAAAGTGATAATAATTACCAATATACATTGGTAGAGGGAGTTTTATCACTTAGATTTCCTCAAACTAATGAAAGTTCAGGCCCTGAGAAATCTGTATTTTCTTATCTGAGCAATTTGTGGTATATTTCTTGGGCTGGGGGCAGGAAGGTGGAAAGTAGGCTTTTGAGAGAGAGGTTTGTTGTCATTATTGCTGTTTTCTCTGTGGAGATTCCTAGTAGTTGGTTTTGTGGCTGAGAAAAAGAGCAATTAAGAAATACTCATAAATTTTAATTAATTGAAATATTTAATGGAATTGAATGGATGATTGAAAAGGAGCAGTTGTGCTTATATATGAGGGTGAAAACTAAATAGAAAAGAACTAAATAGAAAAGTATTCATAAAACATCAAGACATCTAAATGAGGGCCCAACTTCATTGGGCTGATCCTCCATGGAAATAAAAGGAATTTGGTAAAAGAATAATCTCAAGATTTTATAATCATCATTTCTTGCCATAATTTCACTGGCCCAGGTGTAGAAACTAATTAAATAGCCTAATTATTGACCTTGGCTAAGAATCAAATCATCCTTCTGGTTATTGTCTAGAAACTTTGCCACTGAAAATGGAAAATGAGTGTGTGTATGATGTATGTGTATGTATGTATGTATATATGAAAACATGCATTTACAATAACAAAAAAATGACAATAGCATTATTAAGTTAACTAGAACTTTCTTCTGTACTACAGCTGAAAACAGAGAATGAATACGGTGATTTAATTTGTCAATGAAAAAAAGATAAATATTTCTGTACCAACTGATTAAATGTTTGACTGAATGAATGGATGTAGGAGTGTTCACAATGATGTATTTGATTATGTTAAAATAATAATATTTATAATGTTTAATAACATTTTTCTAGTGGGATTGTTGGTATCATAAGTTGTGTACTATCCCAAAAGTTTATTTTCATTAATTATAGGAATACACAGAAATGATGCAAATTTGATGTGATATCATTTACCTGACAATGGAATTCTTTCATTGAATTGTACAATATTTTTAAAAATAGTATCATCTCATCCTTTGACCAAATCCCATTTTAACATCAACATTGGGTACAAAAAATGTTCTATATTTTTCCAGTTACACTGGGGAGAAAATGTTGCCACAGAGGACAAAATAAGAGTGATGTGGTATGGTTTGGGTTAATTGTATAAGAAAAGACTTACACCTTTAAAATGAAATGAAAAACTACATTCTTAAAAATAATACCTAAAAGTAATAAAGGTGAAGGGATCACCTCTAAATGTGATATCAGATTGTGTTTGAATCCATTGCTTGTGTCTATAGTGATGCTTCTCCATATTAAACCAGGCTACCTTCAGATCAAGGAAAATACATTTGCTGATTCAGAATCACTGCACAAAAATCACTATACTAAGCACTAGAAGTGCAAAGCAAAGCATTTTCTTTCTTTTTATTTTCTTCTTTCCTTCCTTCCTTCCTTCTTTCATTCATTCCTTTTTTTCCTCTTTCCTCCCTTTCTCCTTCTTTCCTTCCCTCCTTCCCTCTTTCCTTCCTTGCTTCTTTCTTCTTTTTTCTTTCTTTCTTTTACTCTTTCTCTATTTTTGGGTTGTAAATCCTTTTAACTAATATATTTTCACATAAAAGTCTGTTAACTCAAAGTTTTTTTTTAATTCTTGGATCTTTCTCACCAATTTTTTTCTGGAGTAAAAATACTCATTTGTGGAAGGAAAAGGGCAATTATACAGTGAAATGTTACAGGATTTTCCACACACAGCTCCTAATAAATTATGTCTTTTTTTTTTTTTTTTATAAAACGCAAATGAAGGTGGCCTAGCTATGCCATATCTAAACAACAGTGGTCATCAAAATCATTTCACACTAGCTAAGAAATAGAGTAGTTGATGAGTGCAATAGTTTAGGTTCACAGTACAAAAAACCTCCAATAAGTATAGTAATCTAGTGTTTGACAAACCCAAAGTCCCCATCTTTTGGGATAAGAATTCACTATTTGACAAAAATGCTGGGAAAATTGTAAACTCATATGGCAGAAACTAGGCATGGACCCACACCATATACCAAGATATGGTCTAAATGAGCTCATGATTTAGACATAGTTATATTATAAGTGAATTAGAAGAACATAGGATACTCTACCTCTCAAATCTATGGAGAAGGAAGGAATTTATGACCAAAAAAGAATTTGAGATCATTATTGATCACAAAATAGACAATTTTCATTATATTAAGTCAAAAAGTTTTTGTATCAAAAACAAACAAAAAAAAAACCAAATCTAATTCAAACAAGATTGAAAAACAAGCAATAAACTGGGAAAGCATTTTTAAATTCAAGGCTTATGATAAAAGCCTCATTTCTAAAATATATAAAAAATTTACTCAAACTTATAAGAATTCAAGCCATTCTCCAATTGACATGTGTTCAAAGGAAATAGACAATTTTCACATGAAGAAATAGAAAATATTTCTATTCATATTAAAAGGTGCTCACAATCACTATTGATTAGATAAATATAAATTAAGACAACTCTCATGTACCAATACACACCTGTCAGATTGGCTAAGATGACAGGAAAAGATAATGATGAATGTTGGAGGGAATATGGAAAAACTGGGACACTAATATATTGTTGGTGGAACTGTGAAAAGATCCAGCCATACTGGAGAGCAATTTGGAACTATACTCAAAAAGTTATTAAATTATGCATATCCTTTGATCTAGCAGTATTTCTATTGGGCCTACATCCAATGAGATCTTAAAGGGATGAAAGGGATCCATGTGTGCAAAAATGTTTGTAGCAGCCATTTATGTAGTGACAAGAAGCTGAAAACTGAGTAGATGCCCATCAGCTAGAGAAGGTTGAATAAGTTATGGTATATTAATGTTATGGAATATTATTGTTGTATAAGAAATGATCAGGAGGATTATTTTAGAGAGTTTTGGAGAGACTTTCATGAACTGATGCTAAGTGAAATGAGCAGAACCAGGAGATCATTGTACATGGCAACAAGATTATATGATGATCAATTCTGATAGACATGGCTCTCTTCAACAATGACATGATTCAGACCAGTTCCAATGATCTTATGATGAAGAGAGCCATCTACACCCAGAGAGAGAACTGTGGGAAATGAGTATAGTTCACAATATAGCATTTTCACTCTTTTTGTTTGCTTGCAATTTATTTTTTCTCATTTTTTCTGGTTTGATTTGATTTTTCTTGTGCATTAAGATAATTGTATAATTATGTTTTCATATATTGGATTAAAGCTATATTTGTATCATGTTTAATATACATTGGACTATTTGCTATGTAGTGGAAGAGGTTGGAAGTGAGGTGATTGGAATACAAGGTTTTGCAAGGATAAATGCTGAAGTGTAAAATACAGGCTAGCTCCCTGGAGGGCCTCCGAGGCAGCCAGAGCCAGGATAAATTAAAGTCCTTGGTCTTTAGGGGGAGAAGTGAAGGAGGCAGACAAGCAAAATCCTGGATTCTCCAGTCCAGAGTCACCAGTCTCTCTCCTCCTTGTTCTGCTGCCAAGTGCTTCTGGCCTCTCTCCCTCTGCCCTCCAATCCTTGCCTCTGACCAAACATTCAGTAAGCACCCAACAGTGAGAAGAGCCATTTATCCAAACATATGCTAATAGAGTCATTGTCTCACATTGAATAGGTAATTAGCCTTAAGTGTTAGTTGTCTGATTTAAGCATACCTTTTTGGAGTTTCAGCCCTCTATATGGAAGAATTATCCAGGCATATGTTTTGAAAATAAAAAGTTTTAATAAAATAAAACAATATATTTTGTTTTTACCCATCCACATATCCAAATCCCCTTTTATATCAATGTCTATTTTTTCAGGTATATATGTCATCCAACCCCAGTATTTACACTGAACTATGCCTTGTAAGAAAACCAAGGATGAAAATCATCTTTGTAAGAGTATGTGAGGTTCTACACTCATATTCCCTCACTTAATCAAAAAAATAAAATAAGGAGTGATATGTGAATGTATCAATGTTTCCTTTGCTGCTAGAATTGCATAGTATAATTATATAATATTGGCTTACTTATACTATTCTTCCCTTTTTATTTTTTTTAGTTTTATATGACATTTTAAGTAGAATGAATTGCATTGCATGCACACATATATATATATATATATTTATTGATAATACATGCATGCATATATATATACATATTCATTGTGCATGTATGTATGTGTCTAAGTGCATACATGTATGTGTCTTCAGTGCATGCATGTGCATATCTAGTGATCCATCCATTATCCATCTATCTATCTATCTATGTTCAATTATTTCAGACATGTTAAAATCTTTGTGATCTCATTGAGGTTTTCTTGGCATAGAGAGTAAAGCGATTTGCTATTTCCTTTTCTAACTCGTTACAGATTAGGAAACTGAGACAAACAGGGTTAAAAATACTTGCTCCGAGTTGCACAGGGTACAGATTTGAACTCAGAAGGATCTGTTGTCCTGACTAGGGCTGACACTATACTCTGCTGTCTACTTGTCCTTCAATTTCTCTATTTATTTCTATGTAAATGGAGGAAGCAATGACCTTAGAGATCATTGAATCCATCCACCTCATTTTCCAAATTATAAACCAATGTCAAGAAAAGTTAAGTGATCTGTCCAAAGTGAAGCACACCATATGGATTGGAACCTAATTTCTCTGGCTCCAATATACAGGTATTATTTCCATAATATCATAATGTCCATAGATGTATAAATGTGACTCTAAAGTTTTAGCTTAAATATCAGTTCACTCATATTTTATACACATCTGCATTTTCCCATTATGAGTAGAATGTGCATCCAAGGTAGGCTTGACCAGAAATACTCTGAGGGGTTCCTTATTTACATATGTATAAAATTTTATTCTATTATATATATGCCTTTTGTTATCAAACATAGCACTTACAATATCTGATAACATGTAATTATAAAACTGAAAATCATTTTTAAAAAATGATTATCATTTCCAATTAATCATCCTTTTTTCTCAGCCCTGCCCCTATGCCAATTGAGAAAGAAAGGAAAAAAAAAACTGTTGCAGACAGGTATAGTCAAGGTAAAGAAAAATCTCTCTATGGGCTATGTAAGTGTGCACAGTATCATGCTTTTATAAAAATATAGAGACAAAATGATGTATATGTCTATGTATATATGTGCATTGTGATATGTGACATTTTGTATATGTGATTGACATGAACTTTAAAAATGATGAAATCATTAATATCCAATGTTATTAGTAGTTATTGTTTGTATTTTATAGTATTTAAAGTTTTGGAAATCATGGCAATCATAGCAAAATCCTATAAAACAATTACTAACAAATTAATTTATAAGCCTTTATCTAACATTTATTATGAGGTAGACAGTGCACTTGATGCAGGGAATACTCATGTAGTGAATGAATCTTTCTTTGCCCATAAATTTCACATTCCTGTTATGGAAATGTCAAACACACAGACACACACACATATATATGCATATGTACATAGATATAGACATGTAATTGAGATTGTGGCAATGTGTATTCAGTGGTAATTTACCTGCTAACAACCAAAAGCTTGATAACTCAAAGTTTATATGCTTTGAAGATGAAAAAACAAATCTTCTCCATCACTGAACAGGAATCACCCATAATGCTACCTATGCCAAAAGTATCCAACGACTGAGCTCATACAAATGGTATGAAAGATATTTGCAATGAAGTTCTGGTTTTGACTGTGTGAGTGTGTGTGTGTGTGTGTGTGTGTGTGTGTGTGTGTGTGTGTAAAGTAAAAGATGTGTTTAGGGATCTATGTAATAAATGGGTAGATTAAAAATAATCAGGTAGCAAAAAAAGCAGGTAGTACCATAATACTAAAATTGATCTAAAGGAAGATATATTCTTTGAAATAAACATGCAGAAGGAATACAGTTCACCCATAGGGACAATGAGGGCAAAAGCAAAGGTAAAAGATGGATTAATATGATGGGTAATTGTTGTTTTCTGTATTGTTGAGATGATGAAATTGAAGCTCATAGAGATGAAATGACTGTTCCTTTTGTTCTAAAATTGACATGTGGTATAACTTGTCTTCTTAGAATCAATTTATACAATGAGCATCTCATTGGAATTCTTCATTATTTTATAGAGTGTGATTCATAAAACTGATTTTGCTTTACCTAGCATTTTCAAAGTTTCTTTCTTAAAGTTAGAATTGTTACTGATGAAGTTTTCCTGAGTAGCATTTATTCCAAAATACAAATTCACTAAATCTGACAGGACGTAAAACTATAATTTAGCTCTGGTCAACCTTTTTTCTTTCATAGTCCCACTAAGACTGACAATGTGCTAGAAAGAGACAGATTTTGATAATTTGGGACAGGTGCAGGAGTGTGCACATAATAAATCTGTGCTATGCAGACAATGATGTGGATCTGATGAGCCAGCTGCCAGGAGCAGACTAGCCAGCATCCACTAAGATAGCAAGGTTTGGGGAAAGGGGGCTATTTGAGCAGGTGCAAAGTACCTCCACGTAGAATAATGTCTATCTATTGAATGGAAGGGGGCCAATTGGAATCGATACTGATTTGTAACAGATGAAGAAAGTCATGGAAACACCTGTCAGGTTTTTAGAAGAAAATATATATTGGTGAAATTAACAAGTTTGGTTGCAGAGAATTGTGAAAAGCTATTATGCAACAATTAAAATGTGCTTTTATGCAGTGAACCATTCCATTAGAATATTTTTTTTGCTCCTTCTGCAGAATAATCTTGGACAAGCTAGACACAAATAGATTTTTTTTCTAAAAGACCACTTATCTATTTCAGGTAATGCTTAGAGATTTTTAGTTATGAGAAATCACATTTTCAATATTTTCTAAAAATGGAACAAAAGAAAAAGAACATTGTTTTTCCCATCAACTATATATTAGCTTAATGGTTCTGATTGAGTTGACATGTAATTACAGATTTATCAATGGTGACTTTAGAGCTCAAAACTTTTATTTTATGGTTCAATGAATTGAGAAAAGCAATGACTGTCCCAAAGTCACATGGGTAATATAGGACAAAATGTGATGACAGATTCTCTAGCTCTAAATGCAGATCTATTTCTACTATATTTTATGTGTTCAGAATTTTTTTGCATCTAACTAAAATAGCCAATGAGTCTTGAGTTGTAGGTGGATAAACTTGTTGTTCAGGACAGTATGACAAGTGAGTATTTGTACTTTTTTACTTTTCAACTTGCCTGTGATATTCTTAACATTAGACATCCTGTCAAATCAGCCAAAATCTCATGAAACCAGATGTTACCTAGAATCAGCAAGTGTTTTGATGGAACTGACCTGTCATTCAAAATGGTATAAACACATTTGAAGGCAATAGCTCATAGACAGGCACATCGATTAAGAGCTGAAATGAATCATAGTGATCTTCTTGAGCAGTACCAATGTGTGAATTGAACTTGCTGTTTGGAAGAAAATATGACACAAATGAATTAGCACTCTGGAAAAATTAAGTTACAAAATGACACTATGGAATTTTAACCCCACTTGTGAAATAAAAGCAACTTGGAATTGTATAAATTCCAAACTACTGCCATACATCAGTTACTTGAAATATGAAAAGACAAAGACATTATTGTCATCCCTTGGAACATAAAAATATAAACTAGGAAGAGGCCTGAGAGGTCAAATGTTCCAATCTTCTTTTATAGATAAGAAAACCTCAGGACCAATGAAATCTCCCATGTCACTTATATCACAATTTATTTCCTAATACTTTTAGGGTAAAATTCTTAGTAATCAGTATACATACATATATGCATGCATACAGATATACATACATGTATACATTTTCATTAAACATTTTTCAGCTACATGTAAAAATTAAAAATCACTTGGAAAAAAATGAGTTTTAAATTATTTCCTTCCCCTACCACACTTCTCTGCTTCAGAAGGTAAACAATTTCATATAGATTGTATATGTGAAATCATGTGAAACAAACTTCCATATTAGCCATGTTGAAAAGAAAACACATGCATACACACACACACACACACTTAAAGAAAAATATAAAGTAAAATATGTATGCTTCAATCTGTATTCAGAAATCATTCGTTCTCTCTGAAGAGAGAGAATATTTTTTATCACAGGTGCTTTGGATTTTTTTTTAATTATTGTCTTGATCAGGGAAGCTAAGTTTTTCCATTTTGATCTTCACTATATTGCTATTTTTCTATACAAAATGTTCTGCTTGCTCTGCTCATTTCACTGTGAATCAGTTTGCATGACTCATGCTAGGCTTTTCTGAAATTATCCTATCCATTATTTCTAGAGCACAAGCTATTGTGGAATTGTAAAATGCTTCAAACATTCAAAGAATTATGTAATGAAAATGGAAAGAACATGAGAAAAAAAGATTCAAAATGAAAGGGTTTCAATGACGGTTGGCCTCCCTTTTATGCCCTTTTTCAATCTCACTTCACTCATCTGTGTAATGAAAATAATAGCATTTTTACTACAGAGATGTCTGGATTGTTGTGAGGAAAGTGTCTTTTAAAATACCAATTGGTACACAAATATGAACTATTCTCTTAATATTTATTAATGTTGTCAGTATTCAACATGTAAAACACCTGTTCAAGGTGGGTAGAGAAGTGAGTATAGAATCAAGAATACCTAGGTGTTAAATCCTAATTCTAGGGCACATTGTTATATATACTTTATTTTTGAAAAAGACTGATGAGATGATGCATCATGTTTTGACTTACTTGTGGAATGGATTTAAGCAAGGCAAAAGCAACTCAAAGTTGTCAATTTTTTTTTTTTTTACTGAGTAATCTGAAATTTGTGATAGTATGAAAGTCAAAATGCCTGGCAATGGCCCAAGATACAGTAGATGATCTTCATGTCTTCAACACTTGACCAAGCTTTAAGAACTCCATAGCACCTGCTCCAACTATATTAATAAGCCTCAGAATAAATTGTTCTCATTTGACCTTTTTACCAAGGAAAGTCTTTACCTGCTTAGGTTAAACATCCTCCAATTCACTAACAGATTTGAAGTTTGTCAATTACTTTCATTTTGGTTTAATCCATCTGCCAAGATAATTTGACCAGTGTATGATCCTTATGTATTCTATAATTTCTTGGAGCTGCAGTTGATAAATAAGAGAAATAGACCCCAAAGGTGGTTGAGGAGTCTTGAAAAGTTCTTGGCAAGCTCTCATACCACAGGCACTGATCTATACTAGCTATTTAGGCATGTGAACTTTTCTTAAGATTTCTTTGTTCTAAGAAACTCTCTAAGTCTTTAGGTTAAAGGACATCTTCAGACAGTGAAGTAAATTGCAGAAAATGCTACCTGTGACGTTGCACAGTATGGGCTCCATTTCCATTTGTCACTTACTGTAACCTGTGCAAATATAGGCAGGTTGCTCCAAGCCTTAGTTCTTCTGAAATAAGATTAGTGTATTGAACTAAGTCATTTGTAAGGTGCCTTCTAGTTCAAAATTTATGATCCTGTTAGCTGCATTGGCAGTGAATATTTCTTCACTGAGAGCTACCAAAACCAATGAAATTGTAGGTTTGGATCAAAACCAAAACAATAATGTATTTTTATAAGGCACAGTGTTTATGAACCAAAAAGCAAAAATATGTTCATCCATATATTGGACAAGGTGAAAAAAATACTTATTACTTCCCCAACAAAAAATTTGACAAAATATAAGCAATATGTATTTTGTTTTAAAACCAAACAATGTGTTCCCAGTGTCTAGCACAGTGCTTTACTCATATACTCTCTTAAGAATTTTCACTGATAATAATATAATTATTATTATACTTATAATAAAAATCATTAGTATATATATAGTGTTGTAAAGTTGAAAAGTACTTTTATGTTATGGCATTTAAATTTCACAATTAACATGTGAAGCAAAGGCAAAAAAAAATATTAGTTATTTTCCAAAACAACTACTGGGTGTAAAAAACAAAACAAAACAAAACAAACAAAAAAAAGATATATTTCAGTTTAGCATTCTTAGCTTAGTCAAAATGTATTGTTTCTATATAATAACATATTTCAATGATTGCATTTTATTTTTAAGTAACTGTAAGTTCCAGGCTAGTTTCCTGGACGTCTCAGAATCAGCAGGAGTCAGGATAAGCAAAAATCCTTTATCTATAGGGGAGAAGTAAAGGAGATGGATGAAACTGTCACAAATTCTCCACCAACCTTCCTTCTCCATGTCCTCCTGCAAAGTGAATCTGGCTTCTTACTCCACCCTCTAATCCTTTCTGCCATTATCTGTATACACCAAAAGATCAAGCCAGCATAGAATAGTGAGAAGGGTCATTTTTAAAAACATATGCTAATAGAGTTATTGTCCAATAGGTAATTAGCCTTAAGTGCTTGGTTGTATAATTCAAGTTCACCTATTCAGAGTTTCAGCCCTTTACAAGTAACTATCCTAATGAGATAAGTTAGGGTATTGCCTCTTCCACTACACATTTACTACTCTAACAAAGGCTCTCACAAGAAAAAAATCAAATCTGTGGAGGCCCTATTGCTATTTCTCCCATTCTATTTGGAATTGTAGGGAAGGATTTTTCCCTACACTCTTCTGCCCATGCCTCTTATTCTTTTTTGTGAATTATTTTACTTTAACTCAAAATTTCTTTTCTCCAATCCATGTAATTCCAAACTAATCCCACTTTAGGCAAAAATGTCTTTCCCTGTTCCCTCTTCAGGCACTCTCTTTCCTATCCAGCTTAGTGATACACTTCTGAATCTTGATCACCATGTACATTGCACTTATTCCACATGATCTATACTTTTCTCCCTAAAGCTATTATTCAAAAGACCTTGATCCTCAAGGAATGACTACTAGTATTAGTAAGACAGCTAATATAAATTTCTGTTTAACAGCACCTAACAAGTAAAGAAAGAATGACTTGAGGGGGGAAAAAGGTCTATACAGTGCTTACATTTTGAAAAAGGCTATGTATGTGTACACTCAGACACACATACATATACATATATAATATGCATGCACATAAAATATGAAGACAGACAGAGAGACAGAGAAACAAAATAAGAGATAGAGATAGAAAGAGAGAGACAAAAAGAGAGAGGAGACAAATACAAACATAGACAGAGAAAGAAAGAGACAGAAGTGTAGATGAAGAGACAAAAACAGTAAGACAAAATGTCAGAGAGATTTGGGAAATGCAGTGTTTTGTCTGTGGAATAAAATGACATCATGATGTCATTTTATATGTGACTCATCATATCAATACAACCTCAGAAGTCTATAATATAGTTTGAATATAAATTTTATGATTATTGGGAGGAAGATGTCTTTAAATAAAATTAAAAAGAATGGAAAGGTAGGAAAGGGACATATTGGAAAAAAACTTTAAAGGGTTTTCTTTAATAGGAAGGCATTATATTTTTAGTATAAAGAATGATAAAACTAAAGCTGGTATAAGGTATTGGATAGAAAGGAAAACTATAAGTCAGGTAAAGAAATCAATGAGAAAGATTGAGGATTGTTTCAATGATTAATAGAAAAGACAAAAATTGAGATAAGATATCTCTGAGACCTAAGATGTTTTCTAAAATAGAGTAATAAATGCTTATTTGTCTGATAAGTAGAGGAGGAAATAAAAAAAAAAATTATACCAACTATATACCAAGCATTGTGCTAAGCACTTTACAAATATTTTCTGATTTTATTCTTCTACAACCATGGGATGTTGGCAGAATTGTTATTATCATTACCCACAGGAAGAAAACGAGGCAGAAATATTTAAATGATATTTCTTTGGTCACATAGCTAGTATATATCTAAAGTCTCATTTAATATTATACATTTCTGATTAAGGATCTGAATTTCTAGCTATTGAGTCACCTAGTCAGAAGTAGCGATTTGAATGAAATAGATATTTTGCTGATGCCTTTGTATGACTTGAGCAGGACAAGCCGAATAACTAATGTAAAGGTCTTTTTTATAAGTGTTTTCATCAAGTCTAAATCAAGGTCTTTGTAACTTACATTTATGATTCCGCCTTATGGCATCTGTAACCAAACAGCAGAGATGTGTTTCATGTTCCATATAATAGCCTCTCAAATAATTGAAAACAGCCATTATCTTCTAAATCTTTTCATTTCCTGGTTAAATGTCTCTAGTTCCACTAACCATTCCTCAAATTTCATCATTAAAGACTCTTTCCCATACTTGATTTAACTTTTTTGGACATCCTAAGGAGGTGGCTCCAAGACCTAAAACAAAACACTACCAAATGTAATAATCTGAGAAAGAGAAGAACAGGGTTAACAGTTCCCAATTCTGAACCTGATGCCACCTTAATGCTGCCATCTGGAAATGGTTAATATCATGATCAAAGGAAATTAATTTTCATATTGCCATTGTCATTGTTCATTACAGTGTAACATTACATACACTATTTGTTCAATGTCAATGATTATCATTTATCACTAAAAAGAACAATTTTATGCCACATGCAATTCAATAATATATTTTAGATAGAACTAATTTTCTTCATAACAATAAAGAATTCTTTAAATAAAAAATAACCTTAATATAAAATTCATTTGGTAATTGCAAAAAGTTAGGCAGTTTGTAATTTAGAGGGGTATTAATTCTTCGTTAAGAAACATCATAGATAAGAAGCAGGAAATGGAATAATTCCCTCTACTACTCTCTCTGAAATGTAAGAGGGGAAACATCAGGGAATCAACAGGTATCATTTGGATTCAATACAGGTCAAAGATAACCTTGGAACATATAATAATGCATGAGCATCATGTTCAAAGTATTTACTGTAAATGCAAAATGCATTTCATTAGAAAAAATCTGATTAAAATATTATATAAATAAACTTCTGAGTGATCTTTATTAAAATGATTTTCTGGGCCTTATGGTGGGCTATTTAATGTAATAAGTGGCAAATTATTTTTAATTTTCATGAAATTAATTTAATTTTTATTTTTGCAAACTCTTTAATATTAGAGTGATTTGAGCTTAATATTTTTCTTATCTCTTCTGTTTGAGGCTCACTGATTTTTAACAAATGAACAAAAATTAAAACTATTTCCACGGCTAATAGTAAATGAAACTGACGTAACCCACTACAAACTGTTAGCATGGAAATTGTTTCAAGTTCATAATGGACAAATTGTCTAAAATGATTAGAGTTCTTATGAAATATGACAAACTTCTTCAAGGTTAAAAAAAAATCAAGATTTTTTTTTTTATGTCAGAAGCCCTGGTATCAAATATTAGTAGTGTTATGTACTGATACCTTGTACAAGTTATTTTACTTATCTTTGTCATCAGTTTTCCCCTCTGAAATGAAAGGATTGGCATTATTTCTAAATTTAAATCCTTTGACCCACTATAATTTCTCAAGTCTAAGAATTTGAGATGAGTCTTTCAACTCTAACTTTCTATTAAAATATTGCTAATTATGGGACAAAAAATCATTTATGATTGGAGCTGAGATGGTGGAGTAAAGCCATAATGTTGCATGAGCTCTCCCCATTTTCCCTCAGAATCAACACTATATCAAGACTCTGAATGGATTTAAAAGTGATTATTCAGATTAATCTTGGAAGGAGTTCAGGAAAGGTCTGTCTCACTTGGGCATGGGAAATAAGGCTTAATACTAATTACCATACTGAGTATCTAGTAGTTGATTCATAACCAAAGTACAGACCAGTAGCACTAGCCCCTCTATCCTGACTCAGAGGGCTAGTAGCTCAGCAGACCTTCTATGAGACCTTCATCCCAAGCACAGAAGGCAAATTTTCAGTCCCAAAAAATTTCCCCCAAAAAATTGAAACTAGGCTAAGCCAAGTTAGATCAGTGAGCAATTTAGCAATACCACCATTCCCAATGGAAAATTCAGTGAGAGGCCCTTGTTCTCTTGTGAAATAAGCTTGGAACAATGTCCCTTGTGCCCTGGGAGAAGAATTCAACTTTTAAAAATGAGCATTCAGTTCTATACCACAGAAAATTACTATGGTGACAGGAAAGATCAGAGTACAAAACCAGAAGAGTACAGCAATGAAAAAATGCCTGCATGTGAAGCAGCAAAGGGGAATATAAACTGCTCTCAATTTCAAATGGTATTCTTGGAAGAATTCAAAAAGGATTTAAAAAATAAAATAAAAAAGATAGAAGAAAAGTGGAAAGAAATGAGAACTATTCGGGAGACTTTTGAATTTTTTTTTTTGGGGGGGTAGGAAAAGTCAGTAATTCGGAAAAAAAGAAGCAAAAAAATTTATTGAAGAAATAAAATTTAAAATTGGATTTGGTGAAATGAAAAAAAAATCCACTGAACAAAATAAATTTTTTTAAAAATATGATCAACCAAATGGAAAAAGAAGTAAAAATAAATAAGCGAACAAAATAATTCAGTCAAAATATGAATTCAATAAATGGAAGTGAATTACTCAATGAGACATAAAAAAATCACTCACACAATTTTTAAATGGAAAAAGTAGAAAATAATGTAAAATACTTCATTGGAAAAAACAACTAACATAAAATAGATATTCTAAGACTTATTGAATTTCCTGAAAGCCATGATTAAAGACAGAAAAAGAGAGAGATGGGAGAGGGGGAGAAAGATAAAGAGACAGATAGACAGATAGAGAAAAAGGCAGAGAGAGACAGAGAGAAGCATGACGAACACCTTAAAAAATCATCAAAAAGATCTGCCCTGATTTGGTGGAACCAGATGGTAAAATAGCCATTGAAAGAATCAATTAAACACATGTAAAAGGGACCCCAAATGAAATCTCTAAGGAACATTATATAAGTACTATTATTCAATGTTTTGCAAGAAATGTTTGTTTTATGATAAGAATAGGAAAAAAAAAATTGAGGAAATTTAAAGTAACCAATGAGGAAACAAAAGAATTACTCTTCAGGTGATATAATAGTATATCAAAGAATCAACTAAAAAACTACTGGAAACAATTAATTATTTTAGCAAAGTTGCAGGATATAAAATAAATTCCATAAATTATGAACATTTTTATATGTATCAACAAAACTCCGCAGCAAGAGATAAAAATACCTTTTTAAAATAACTTTAGACAATATAAAATATCTGGGATTGTATCTGCCAAGACAACCTGAGAACTATATAACCACAATGACAAAACACTTTTCACACAAATAAAATCTCATCTGAACAATTGGAGAGATAATTGCTTTCAGATAGATTGAACTAATATAATAAAAATGACAATTCTACTTAAATTAATCTACTTATTCAGAGAAAAATAAATCAAGAATATCAGAGTAATCAACGAAAATAAAATGAAAAGGAAAGTAGCATATCCATGCCAGACCTAAAAATATCTTATAAAGATGCAGTCATCCAAACCAATACATCATCAAAAATATAATGGATTAGTGGAATAAGTTAGGTACACAAGACACAATAGCCAGTGACTATAGTAATCTGTTGATGGATAAACCCAAATGTGCCAGCTCCTGTAATGAGACAAACACATAAGACAATAAGACACTATTTACAAAAGTTGATAGGAAAATTGCAAAATAGTATGGAAGAAATTAGGTATTTACCAACATCTCACACCCTATAGCAAGATAAGCTTGAAACGAATTCATAATTTAGATATAAAGGATGATACTATAAGTGAATTTGTAGAGCAAGGGATAGTCTGCCTTTTAAATCTGTGGAGAAGGAAGGAATTTATGAGCACACAAGAGATAGGGAACATTATGAAATACAAAATAAATAATTTTTATTACATTAAATTAAAATGTTTTTACAGAAACAAAAGTAATGCAGCCAACATTAAAAGGGAAACAGAAAGCTGGGCAACAATTTTTATAGCCAGTGTTTCTGAGAAAAGCCTCATTTCTAAAATATATAGAGAACTGACTCAAATTTATAAGTATACAACTCATTCACCTCTTGATCAAAAGATATGAACAGATAATTTTAAGATGAAGAAATTAAAGCCATTTATGCTCACATGAAAAAAAATGCTTGGAGGGGAACCAAATGGCAGAGAGGAGACACGTATTTTTCTAAACTCTTCCCATGATCCTCAAACTAACAGCAAATCAAGCCTCTGGACTGGTTTTGGAGTGACAGAAACCATGAATATTGTGAGTGTAACAAATTTCCAGCAGAAGATATTTTTGAAGATCTCCAGAAGAGATCTGTTTTAATTGGGCATGGAGAGAGGTTGACTGAGGGCAGACAGTGCACAGTCCTAGGGCAGCATTGGCTTCCTGGGTTGGAGAATCTACCAGGAGGAACCTATAGCAGTTGTGGCTTTTCTGTTCTGCTTGCAAGCCAGAAGATCAGCAACCTAGTTATAACCCATCCAATGAAAATACAAAAATACATAGTGAGCTCTAAATGCCAGAATTTCATGAGACCTGGCCACATACACCCAGGAGTGGAATTTAGTCAGCACTGACCCAGCACAACCACTACCACTTGTGGAGGAAGCTTGCACAACCTCTCCTTTCCCCTAAAAGCAGACCTCATTTTTTTTTAATTAAAGCTTTTTTATATTCAAAACACATGAATGGATAATTCTTCAACATTAACCATTGCACAACCTTGTGTTCCAATTTTCCATCCTTCCCCACTGCCTCCCCTAGATGACAAGTAGTCCAATATATGTTAAACATGATAGAACTATATGTTAAATCCAATACATGCACACATATTTACACAATTATCTTGATGCACAAGAAAAATCAAAGCAAAATGGAAAAAATGATTAAAAGAATAAAATGCAAGCAAATAACAACAAAAAGAGTGAAAATGCTATGTTGTGAAACACATTCAGTTTCCACTATCCTCTCTTTGAGTGTAGACAGCTTTCTTTACAAGATCATTAGAATGGGTGTGAATCATTTCATTGCTGAGAGAGCCACATCCATCAGAACTGATCATTATAAAATTTTATTCTTGCCATGGACAATGATCTCTTGGTTCTTCTCATTTCACTTAGCATCAATTCATGTACATCTCTCTGAAATCATCTTGCTGATTGTTTCTTCCAGAGCAATAATATTCCATAATCTTCATATGGCATAACTTATTCAACCACTCTCTAACTGATAGTTAGTTTCCAGTTTCTTGCCACTACAAAAAGGGCTGCCACAAACATTCTTGCCTTTGTGGGTCCCTTTCTCTTCTTTAAGATCTGTTTGGGATATAAGCACAGTAGAAACACTGCTGGATCAAAGGGTATGTACAGTTTGATAACTCTTTGGGCATAATTCCAAATTGCTCTCAAGAATGACTGGATCATTCACAATTCCAATGATGTAATAGTGTCCCAGTTTTCTTTCATCCCCTTCAATATTCATCATTATTTTTTCCTGTCATCTTAGTCAATCTGGGAGGTGTGTGGTGGTATCACAGAGTTGTCTAAATTTGCATTTCTCTCTTCAGTAATGATTTAGAGCTCTTTTGCATATGACTGGAAATGATTTCAATTGCTTCAATTGAAAATTCAGATCTCAAGTTTTTGTTGTTGTTGTTGTTGTTGTTTTGTTTGTTTTTTTAATGAACCAAAACAAAAAAGAACTCTGTAGACACTTTTTAATAGAGAAAGAGAAGAACAGATTCCAAATGCTGAGGACACTAAAAGCAGATGATTTCCAGATAAAACACCAAAAAATGATATAAATTGCCCCCTCACCCATCACCGAAGGCTTTTTATGAAGAACACAAAAAGGATCTTAAAAAAGAGCTAGAAGAAAAATGTGGAAAGGAAATGAAACTTTGCAAGAGTGTTTGGAAAAGAAAAAAGAAATTATCTGAAGACAACTCCTTACAAAATAGATTCAGTGAAATAGAAAAAGCATATAACTCCTTACAAAGTAGATTTGGAAAAATGGAAAAAGAAAAGAACTTCTTGAAAAACAGAATTTGTGAAATCGAAAAAGGAAACGCCCCTCTAAAACATAATTTGTGAAATGGAAAAAGAAAACAACTCCTAACTCCTTAAAAACAAAAACAAAAACAAAGAGTTTGTGAAATGGAAAAAATTATCATGGAAAGATACAACTCATTTAAAACTCAATAGGCCAGATGTAAAAAAGAAGTAAAAAAAAAAGGTAATTTAAGGAATTAATTCACTAAAAATCAGAACTAAACAAATGGAAATAAATGACTCAACAAGACATCAAAATTCAGTCAAACAAAACCAAAAAAGTTGAAAAAATAGAAGAAAATGCAAAATACCTTCTTGGAGAAACAACTGACCTAGAAAATAGATTTAGGAGAGACAATCTAAGTATTATTGGACTTCCTGAAAATCATGATAAAAAGAAGAGCTTAGATATCATCTTCACAAACTGATGTTTTAGAATCAGAAGGTAAATAGCCACAAAAGAATTCACTGATCACCTCCTGAAAGAGACTCCAAAATAAAATCTCCAAGGATTATATTAGCTAAATTACAGCATTATTAGCCAAGGGAAAATATTGCAAGGAGCTAGAGAGAAACAATTCAAATACTGAGGAGTCATAATCAGGCTTACCCAGGAACTAGCAGCTTCTATCTTAAAGGATTGAAGGGCCTGGAATCCAATATTCCTAAGGGCAAAGAAGTTGGATTACAGCCAAGAATCAACTAGCCAGCTAAAATGAACATTATCTTTGAGGGAAGAAGATGGGCATACAATGATACAAGTGAATTTTATTTATTTCTAATGAAAAAAACAGAGCTGAACAAAAAAATTGACCTCCAAATATAGAACTAAAGAGAAACATAAAAAGGTAAAAAGGAAAGAAGCCCTATGAACTATATCTCTGTTATACATATACTTAGAGACTGCAGGTATAACTTGATTTTACTGTAATGATATAAAAAAAAACTAAAGGTGGAAAGAGGATTGTAACATAAAAAGAGGAAAATGATGGTAAAATGAGGGAGATTACATCTTATGAAGAGGCAAAGATGGCCTATTATAATTGAGGAAAAGAAAGGAGGAAGATGAATATTGTGTGAATTTTGCTCTCAGCAGATTTGACTCAAAGAGAGAATATTAGACATTTAATTTGACAGACAAATTTGTCTCACCTTTTAGGAAAGTGGGAAGGGAAAGAGAAAATGAAAGGGAGAAGACAATAGAAAGGAAAGCATAAGTAGTAGGGGGAAACTGTAAGAAAGGGGAGGGGCTATAAAGGGTCAGGGCTTCTTGAAAGAAGTGGTGGTCAAAAACAAAATACTGGAAGAGGGAAAGGAGTAAAAAGAGAAAAGCATAATTTGGGTTAAATAAGATGACAAGAAATACAGACTGGAGTATATAGGAATGAATGGACTTTTCCTTAAAATGATCAGTAGCATCAGCAACCATCATATGTAGTGGAGACAAACTAGAAACATTCCCAATAAGATCAGGGATAAACAAGGTTGTCCCGTATCACCATTTCTATTCAATTTTGTACTAAAAACATTAGCTTTGGCTATAAGAGAAGAAACAGGGATTAAAGGAATTAGAGTAAGTAACAAGGAAACCAAATTATCACTCTTTTGTAGATGATATACTTAGAGAACCCTAGAGAATCAACTAGAAAACTACTAGAAAGGATCCACAACTTTAATAAAGTTGCAGGACATAAAATAAATACATATAAATCATCAGCATTTTTGTATATTACCAACAAAGTTCAGCAGCAAGAGACAGAAAAAAGTTCATTTAAAATAAATGTCAATAATATAACATATTAGGGAATCTACCTGCCAAGGCAAAGTCAGGAACTATATGAACTCAACCACAAAACACTTTCCACACAAATAAAGTCAGATCTAAACAAATGGAAAAATCTCAAGTACTCTTGTGTAGAGGGCTAAAGCTCTGAAAAGGTGTACTTGAATCAGATAGCAGAACACTTAAGGCTAATTACCTACTCGATGTGAGATAATCGTTCTATTTACATATATTTAGATGAGATGGTGATGTGATGTGATTTCCTCACCATTGGTGCTTGCTGAATATGTGGTGGTGAGGTAATTGTAGGCAAGGATTGGAGGGCTGAGGGAGAGAATCAGAGTTGCTCTGCTGAAGGACAAGGAAGAGAGAGAATTCAGGCTCTGGACTCCAGAGTCCAGGATTCATCTTTGGCAAGCCAAGGGATATAATAAAAATCATAATACTACCTAAATTAAATTATTAATGCCATACCAATTAAACTTCCAAGAAATTATTTTACAGATCTAGGAAAAAAATAATAACAAAGTTCATTTGGAAGAAAAAAAGGTCAAGAATTTCAAAGGAATTAATGAAAAAAAATGAACATGAAGGTGGTCCAATTCTACCAGAGATAAAAATATGTTACAAAGCAGCAGTCATCAAAACCATTTGGTATTAGGTAAAAATAAAATAGTAGATCAGTGGAATACCAACTCACAGAACAAAATGGTCAATGTTTATAGTAATCTAGCATTTGACGAAACCAAAGACCCCAGCTTTTGGGATATGAACTCACTATTTGACAAAAACTGCTAGGAAAAATGGAAATTAATGTGGCAGAAACTAGGCATTGACCCACACCTAATACTGTATACCAAGATAATATTGAAATGGATGCTTGATCTAGATATAAAGAATGATATTATAAACAAATTGGAAGAACATAGGGTGGATATTGAACACCAAAATGATAATTTTGATTATATTAATTTGAAAAGTTTTTTTTAAACAAAGAAAACTAATGCAGACAAGATTAGAAGTGAAACAATAAATCGGAAAAACATTTTTACATTCAAGAGTTCTGATAAAGGCCTCATTTCTAAACTATGAGAGAATTAACTCAAATTTATAGAATTCAAGCCATTTTTCAACTGACAAATGGTCAAAAGATATGGACAGACAGTTTTCAGTTAAAGAAATTGGAACCATTTCTAATCATATAAGGTGCTCAAATCACCCTTGATTGAATAAAAGCAAATTAAGACAACTCTGAGATACCACTTCACACCTTTCAGATGAGCTAAGAGGACAGGAAAAGATAATGATGAATGATGAAGGGAATGTTTGACAACTAGGATGCTAATACTTTTTTGCTGTAATTATGAATGGATAAACCATTTTGGAGAGAAATTTGAAACTAAGCTGAAAGTTATCAAACTGTGTATACTCTTTGATACAGCAGTGTTTCTACTGGGCCTATATCCGAAACAGATCGTAAATTAGAGAAAGGAACCCATATGTGTAAAAATGTTTGTGGCAACCCTTTTTTGTAATGACAAAAAAACTAGAAACTAAGTGAATACCAATCAATTGGAGAATGGTTAAATAAGTTATGGTTTGTGAATGTTATGGAATATTAATATTCTGTAAGAAACAATCAGCAGGATCATTTCACAAAAGCCTAAAGAGACTTGTATGATCTGATACTAAGTGAAATGAGCTGAATCAAGAGATCATTGTACACAGCAACAAGTTTATACAATGATCAATTCTGATGGCCGTGGCTCTCTTCAACAATGATATGATTTAGAACACTTCCAATGATCTTATGATGAAGAGAGCCATTCACATCAAGAGAAAGAACAGTGGGAACTGACTATGGATTGCAACATAGCATTTTCACTCTTTTTGTTGTAGTTTGCCTGTATTTCATTTCTTTCTCATTTTTTTTCCTGTTTGATTTGGTTTTTTTTTTTTTTTGTGTAGCAAGTTAAATGTATAAATATGTATGCATATATTGGATTTAACATATAGTTCTACCATGTTTATCATGAAAAATGCTCTAAAATTCTATTAGTGAAATGCAAATGAAGACAACTCTGAAATACCTCTTTATAACTATTAAATTGACTAATATGACAGGAAAAGTAAATGGAAAATATATGGCAAAATGGGGATATTTATGCATTTTTGGTGGAGTTGTGAACTGATCTAATCATTCTAGAATTCTAGAGTTTCAAATTATCAGACTATTACAAAACGGCTAAAGAAACTATCCACACTCTTCATTCTAGCAGTGTCACTATTGGGTTTGCATTCCAAAAAAATATATAAAAAAGAGGAAAAGATATATGAGCACACATGTTTTGTTACAGCTCATTTTAGGGTGGCAAGAAATTGGAAATTGTGTGGATGCCCAACAGTTGGGGAATGACTGGATAAATTATGGTATCTGTATATGATGGAATATTATTTTCCATGAGAAATGATTACCAGATTGATTTCAGAAGAGCCTAGATTTACATGAACTGATGCTGAGTGAAATAAGCAGAACCAAAAGAAAACTGTATAGAGGAAAAGAAAATTTATGCAATGATCAAATATGTTAGAATTATCTCTTCTCATCAGTGTGCTGATCCAAGTCATTTTTGATACACATAGGAAAGAATATGCCATCCACATTTAGAGAGAAATATGGAGATTGAATGTGGACGAAAGATCATATTTTCATTCTTTTTGTTTGTGTTTCTTTTTCTTTCTCCTTTTTTCTGATTTGGTCTGATTTTTCTTGCATAACATGACAAATATGGAAACACATTTGAAATAACTTCACAGGTTTAATCTACATAAAATTGCTTGCTGCCTTGGGAAGGAGGAGTTAAGGCGGGGAGAAAAAATTTGAAACACAAAATCTTAGAAAACTGCATTATGAAAACAATCTTCGATGACAATATTACCTAAACTAATCTATTTATTTAGCGCTATACCAATCAGACTCCCAAAAAACTATTTTAATGACCTAGAAAAAATAACAACAAAGTTCATATGGAAACAAAAGGTCAAGAATTTCAAGGGAATTAATGAAAAAAAAATCAAATGATGGTGGCTTAGCTGTACCAGATCTAAAATTATATTATAGAGCAGCAGTTACCAAAACTATTTGGTATTGGCTAAGGAATAGATTAGTTGATCAGTGGAATAGATTAGGTTCAAGGGATAAAACAGTCAACAAAGATAGCAACCTAGTCTTTGACAAACCCAAAGATCCCAGCTTTTGGGATAAGAACTTACTGTTTGATAAAAATTGCTGGGAAAATTGGAAACTAATATGGCAGAAACTAGGCATTGATCCATACTTAACGCCGTACACCAAGATAAGGTCAAAATGGGTTCATGACCTAGGCATAAAGAATGAAATTATTAATAAATTAGAGGAACATAGGATAGTTTACCTCTCAGACCTGTGGAAGGGGAAGGTCTTTATGACCAAAGCAGAACTAGAGATCATTACTGATCACAAAATAGAAAATTTCGATTATACCAAACTGAAAAGTTTTTGTACAAACAAAACTAATGCAGACAAGATTAGAAGGGAAGCAATAAACTGGGAAAATATTTTTACAGTCAAAGGTTCTGATAAAGGCCTCATTTCCAAAATATATAGAGAATTAACTCTAATTTATAAAAAATCAAGCCATTCTCCAATTGAAAAATGGTCAAAGGATATGAACAGACAATTCTCAGATGAAGAAATTGAAACTATTTCTAGTCATATGAAAAGATGCTCCAAGTCATTATTAATCAGAGAAATGCAAATTAAGACAACTCTAAGATACCACTACACACCTGTCAGATTGGCTAAGATGACAGGAAAAAATAATGATGATTGTTGGAGGGGATGCGGGAAAACTGGGACATTGATGCATTGTTGGTGGAGTTGTGAACGAATCCAACCATTTTGGAGAGTAGTTTGGAACTATGCTCAAAAAGTTATCAAACTGTGCATACCCTTTGATCCAGCAGTGTTACTACTGGGATTATATCCCAAAGAGATTATAAAGAAGGGAAAGGGACCTGTATGTGCACGAATGTTTGTGGCAGCCCTTTTTGTAGTGGCTAGAAACTGGAAACTGAATGGATGTCCATCAGTTGGAGAATGGCTGAATAAATTGTGGTATATGAATATTATGGAATATTACTGTTCTGTAAGAAATGACCAACAGGATGATTTCAGAAAGGCCTGGAGAGACTTACACGAACTGATGCTGAGTGAAATGAGCAGGACCAGGAGATCATTATATACTTCAACAACAATACTAGATGATGACCAGTTCTGATGGATCAGGCCATCCTCAGCAACGAGATCAACCAAATCATTTCTAATGGAGCAGTAATGAACTGAACTAGCTATGCCCAGAAAAAGAACTCTGGGAGATGACTAAAAACCATTACATTGAATTCCCAATCCCTATATATATGCACACCTGCATTTTTGATTTCCTTCACAAGCTAATTGTACAATAATTCAGAGTCTGATTCTTTTTGTACAGCAAAATAATGTTTTGGTCAGGTATACTTATTGTGTATCTAATTTATATTTTAATATATTTAACATCTACTGGTCATCCTGCCATCTAAGGGAGGGGGTGGGGGGTAAGAGGTGAAAAATTGGAACAAGAGGTTTGGCAATTGTTAATGCTGTAAAGTTACCCATGTATATATCCTGTAAATAAAAGGCTATTAAATAAAAAAATAAAAAAAACAATCTTCAAATATACTTGGAAAAATAAAATACTATCGAGTTTTAAAAATTCATTAAGTAAAAACTGCAAGGTCAAGATGAGTTCATAGTGAGAGATTGAAATAAATATAAACAAACAAATAGACACACAGAAAGGTATATAGATAAACAAACAAACAAACAAACAAACAAATAAAAGTTAATTTAGGATGTATTAAGAATGAAACAGTGAACGGGACCGGAAAGTTTTACTTTCCATCCATGTTCTTGTCTGATCAAATCACTTTCAGAATTTTGTTTTCAGTTCTAAGAGTCACATTGTCCAGATGACACTGATAAACTGTATAGTTAGTATATAGTGCCACTGTGTAGTATATAGGACAACAACATTGGTGAAAGACCTTAATTTCCTCTCAGTTGAAGACTGAGTGAAATTATTGAGAATATGTAATATGGAGGAGAGAAAACTAATGGGGATGACACTGGTATGTAAGGGGATTCCATGTTGAAAAGGAATATTTGTTGAACTTGGGCCATAGGAGGTAAGGCCAGGAGCAGTGGGGAAAAGTTACCAAGACAAAATTTGGCCTCTTGATAGAAGCAAACAAATAACTCTTCTAGCAAGTATATATTAATAGAATTAAAATGGGTTCTTTCAGGAGGTAGTAATGGCTTACTCTCTTGTTCTCCTGAAACAAAAGCTATCTGGTCATTTGCCAGGATGTTTATTGTAGGAAAAAATCTTTTTTTTTCAAGAATTGACTCACTCATGTGATTCTAGAGGCTCTACCCAGCTTGGTAATGTTTTGAATCCATGATTTCTGTTTTCAAAGTACCCAGTAATTTATTTCTCTGTTATGCATTTATAAAAAGTTGGAAAGAGAATATAAATATATAGCAGTTTCCTTTTAACAAAAAATATTTACTCCTATTCACAATATTGGTAATTTTATAATATTCACATAACCAGAACTAGGACAGGGAATGCAATAGAGAAGCAGGCCTCTCCTAAGGTTGTAGCAGCTCTTTTCTCCTTCATTTGTATTCCTTTCCCTAACTTTTCATCTCTTTAGACCAGTCCTAGACCACAAGTAATTGAACCACAGACAGCCATTTAATGGAAGATAGTTTATGACTTGGTTAACAGAAATAGCTGTTATGTTTTGATGTTAATTAGCAATTCTCTTTCACATAAAGGAAACATTCATCAACATTTTTATCTAAAGTCCAACCAAATTTACTCCAAGTAAAGTACAGAGATAATTTTATTATGCCATATTTGTGTGTGTGTATATATATCTACATATGTCTATGTTTACATATATTTATATATACATATAAATGTATGCACACATACACACATACATATAAATGCATCTAAATGTGCGTATCCCTTTTTTCATTTAGATAAAAATGTAGTTGGATATCCAACTTTACTTGAAGAAAAAATCTGCTATGATCTGGGATCCATCTGAAAGGATCACAAAAGCACTCACTGAAACTTCAGTCATAGAATAAAATTACATTTTTGCAAAGGAAAGGTCCCTGAGAGCAGTTTCATAATGAGAGGTCAGACTTTCTACTCTTTGTTCTTAGTTTCTTTCTCTGATATATGTAATATAATTTATAACCTTTCAATAATTTCTTATTTTATATTAGGACATTTTTCATCTGTCAGGTTTATCAGAAAAAATATATAAACAGTTATCCATAAGAAATTGACATATATGAGATAATTAGTATTTAATATTTTTCTTAATATAACCTTGCAATATCAGGATTTGAAAGTCCAGTTTGAAATTATTATAGAAAGACTTTTTAAACATTTTCAAAAAATTTCAGATGAAATCAAATTATAATAATAATGAATGGAAGACCACAAAATAGTTCTTAGCATTTTTTTCTCTTAGATTGAAATGGATTAGAAACAAGAAATCCTCAAAAAGGTCAGAATGCTTATCTGAATTATTCAAGACCATAGAATAATATGTACACCAGTACTTTTCCCACACTGAAGCATAACTTTGGATAAAATATACTTATTATTCCATTAGTCTCATGAAAAAGTTTCCAAAAGTAATGCTTGTGTCATGATGATTTAATTATTAACTGTGTTTGATCCTTATTTATTAATGAAACTCTCATCCTTTTCTGTTTCTCCCTTTGGAAAAGCTCAATATGTTTTGTGGAGTCCCTTAGATTTAAACAAATCAAGCTATTTTGATTACTTTCAATAAGTTACGCCAATGTAATTTCTTTCTATTTCTATTTTGAATTGATTTGAATTTAAATGAATTAATTTCAATTCATTTTAACTCAATATACAGGTAGCAAGTGCTTATTATGCATCAGGCAATGAACAAAGCAGAACGGATGCCAATGTGAAAAATAAAGGATTTCCTGTCCTCAAAAAATGTATTTGTTTATTTATTCCAAAGGACTCATGATGACAGAAAAATATTAATCCCCCATCAAAAAAATACTCATTGAACTCTGCTGCTTGAAGCAGGCTTTTTTAAACTATTTTTTTAAATTTTCTATGGAAAATATGGAGACACTTTTTGCATAACTTCACATCTATATTGATATCATATTGCTTGTCATCTCAATGAGTAGGGGAATGGCTGGAGAAAGAAGGGACAAAATTTGAAATTTCAAGAATTAAAAATATGAAATATAAAGAATAATAAATAAAACAGAAACAGAACAAAATAAAAAATGAAAACAAACAAAATTTAAATAAAATAATTAATATTATTTTATTTTAATAGCAAGAAAAATAGGAGAAAAGATTTATATATAGTATAATATGTCAATCATTTCTAAAAATGATTATGTTGTAAAAAACCAATGGCATCAATAAATATTAAAGGAAAATTTGAAAAAAAATATGACTTTTGTAAGCACAAAACATAGAAGAGAGTAAATGCTTACTCATTTTTATTCATTCATTTGGAATCTGACCTAAATAGCTAAATCACTTATTGTTAAATTCAAACTGCTTCATTGCCAACAACCTCCCTCATTTAAAAAAAATAATAAAATGAAATATGTCTAATTAAATTATTCATGTATAAATTCTAACAAGAACTGTAATTTATGAAATGTTTTCAAATAGAATCACAGAATTGAATCTTCATTAGAAGTGATCACAGATACAATTTAATAAAACTTCTACTTAAGACTTCATTTCACATGAAACTCAAGAAAGTATTCATCCTCAACTTGCAATCCTTCATATAAAGAAACACATTGCTTCTTAAGCCAGACCATTTGCTCTTTGACTTACTCAAATGATAAGAAACCTTCCTGAACCTCACTTCCTCTCCTTCTCCTGACCCTTCCTTTCCCTTCAATAAATAAAAGAAAATACAAGAACAGAAAATTCACTAAGCCTGGAGTGGGCTTATTAAAGAAATGAGATTTCAGGTATTTTAAAAAAGAAATTGTAATACTTATATTTGTTAAAAGGAAAAAAAATAAGGCATTCCATGAAGAAAAAATGATACGACAAGGGCTGGAGAGTACTTGTTTAGAAAATAATATAGCCCAATTGAATAGAAGCACATGATTGTGTTGAGAAATAATTGAAGAGAGTTTTTGGAAGTATGTTGGAACTTTATAATGCAGAGCTTTGAAGATCATATTTAAAACTTTAAAATTATTACCTGAACTCAAAGTAGAGACATTTAAAATTCTGAATGAGAATGGAATTATGTAAAGAAATCTTTAGGCTATCTTGTCATGGTGCAAAGACAATACTCGCTATATGATGAACAATGGTTAAGAAAATGATTTAGGAAACATATACAGTGATAAGGGGATAATCTAAAACATAGAGATTAGTATTTGACATAGGAATGGAAAATAGCTGATTTCTTGAGGTTACAAAGAAATGATATAAATTTAAGGGAATTCCATTGTGGCATAAGAAAACTGAAAGTATTTTTATTAGTAGATAGAGAATGAAGTGAGTAGAACCAGACAATTTATACAGTAACAATATTATAAAGCACAGTAAATTTAATAGATATTAAAACTCATTAACACAATAATAAAGATTCCAGAGGTACCAAAATGAGATATTTTGCTTATCTCTTAATGAGAAGCATTGGATGCAAGGTGTAAAATAGGTTTCATATCTATATAGTTTTATAATGATCAAAATGTGACTATGTTCTTCCTTGATTATAAATATTTACAAAAGTCTTGGACTTTTTTAATGGAGAAAGTGTGCAAGAACATAAATATGTCAATAAAATTTGCATACAATTTCAAAGCATAATGATAAAGTAAATATGAGTCATCACTTTGGTATGATAACTAAAAACTTAATGTGAAATAAGACTGAAGATGTTAATTCTCATATTATGTTGGCTTCTGTTTCACTGTCATTTACCTTGAATGAGTTAAATGTAAATGTTGTGTTTTGTTCTGAGCTTCACATTTTAGGAAAGAAATTAATAACTAGAAAAATAGTTAGAGAAGGACAACCAGACAAAGGAAAAATCTCAAAATCCTGCCAACTCAGGATTGTTTGAAAGAACTAAGTATTTTTTATGTCAGAGAGTAAAAGATTTAGCTGGATAAGACAGGTAGCAAAGATCTGTTGAAGTATTAAAAGTGGATCAATTTGAAAAACTATTATACTGTTTTGTCTCAGGGATAAAGATGATGAATATTGGAGAGTTTTTTTGAGAGGAAGAAATAGATATAATTTAAGGAAATCTTCCCTAATCTTAGAAGTGTCCAAAAGCAGATTGAGCAAGATCAGTTTTAGAGACTTTGGAAATATAGAAAAATAAGGGGAATTAATTTTACATAAAAGAAGAAATTTAGAGCATAAAAGTAAATCATTTTTAGATTAAAGGAGCACAAGAATATTTTTAGATACAGGATAAGGAGAAAAATAGAGTTAGAGAGTTTGAAAAGGAGTGGTGGGAAAAGAATGATTAATGCAAATGTTAATGCAAAGTCTAATAGGAGTAGATGGGAAAACCAGACACTTGTAGAACAGGTACCCTTGATCTATAGAAAGGCCATTTTATCTCCTGAGAAAAAAAAGAAAAGGATAATTGATGAGAATACAAACAATTTTGGAAGTACAGAAGATAGGGATTAAGAGATCTCACTGTAAACTTTCACAAACTTCTTAGACTGTGAATATCCACCTTCTTCTGCTCCCTTGCTTTAGCTTTCTTGAAGATAACATCTTTCTCCCTCTCTCTTCAGTTATTTTCATTCATTGTTTTTGCTTCAAGGACTATTTTCAGCATATATTTTCTTCCTTAAGAAAAAAAGTTGCTAAATCACTTTTGATCAGAGAAATGCAAATTTAAACAGCTCTGAGATACCACTATACACTTCTCATATTGGCTAAGATGACAGGCAAAGATAATGATGAATGTTGGAAGGGATATGGGAAAAAATATGTTGGTGGAACCGTGAATGGATTGAGTCATTCTGGAGAGCAATTTGGAACTATGTTCAAAAATTATCAAATTGTGCATACTTTTTGATCCAGCAGTGTTTCTATTGGGCTTATAGCCTAAAGAGAGCTTAAAGGAAGGAAAGAGACCCACATTTGCAAAAAAAAATGTTTGTGGCAGTCCTTTTTCAAAGTGGCAAGAAACTGGAAATTTAGTAGATGCCCATCAGTTGGAGAATGTCTGAATAAGTTATAGTATATGAATATTATGGAGTATTATTCTATAAGAAACGATCAGGAAGATGATTTTAGAGAGGCCTGGAGAGACTTACATGAACTGATGCTAAGTGGAATGAGCAGAACCAGGAAATCATTGTCCACGACAATATAATTATCATAAAACAATCAATTCTGATGAATGTGACTCCTTCCTAAAATGAGATGACTGATGCCAGTTCCAATGATCTTTTGAGAAAGAGAGCTATGTACACCTAGAGAGAGGACTGTGGGAACTGAAAGTGTTTTACACCATAACATTATGTATTTACACATATTGTATTTACCATATTTTAAATATGTATAATATATTGGATTGCTTGTGACCTAGGGAACGGGATGGAGGGAAGGGGGAAAAACCTGAAACACAAGGCTATGCAAGGGCTAATGTTGAAAAATTATTTGTGCATAATGTTTTGAAAATAAAAAGATTTTAAAATTAACGAAAAAAAAACTAAAGAAAAAAATTTAAGTTAAAAAAAGAAAAAGAGCTTGCAAAATTAAGATTAGACAATTTTCAATATAAGTTATGCTAGCTAAACTCTAACTCTCATTTTAAAACTATAGGCAAATATCACTTCATTGCATTTTTCTTTATTATATTTTGCAGGGATTTTTTTGTTTTTTGTTTTTGCAAATTGAATTTCCCTGGCAACATTAATAGTAGCAAATCTATCAGCACCATTTTAAAAAAAGCATGTGCTCATACTGTGTTCTTATGTTTAATATTTCAAATTTTTTGTTATATATTTTTAAGAATATTTTATTCTTTCCTTGTCACATGCCAAAACAATTTTAACATTCATTTTTACATGATTTTGTTTCAATTTTTTTCTCCTTCCTTACACTTCCTTCTTCTTAAAATGGTAGGCAATTTAATATAGATTATGATGTATGATAATAGGTTATACAATATATAATTTATATAAGATTATAATATAAATCAAATTTCCACATTAGGCAGACTTATAAAAAATAGATAAGAAGGGGAAAAACATAAAAATCAATCCGCATTCAGAGTCCATCATTTCTTTACATGGATGGGAATAACATTTTCCTTTGTGAGTCCTTTATACTGGTATTGGAACATTGTGTGGCTGACAAGAGCCAAGTGTATTACAGTTGATCATCACAAAAAGTTTGCTTATACTATATGTAATGTTTTCCTAGTTCTGCTTATTTCACTTTGCATCAATTCATCTGTTTTTTTTTTTCCTGAAATCTATAATTTCTTTTTTTCACAATAGTATAACACAAAGTATCCAGCCATTGCACAATTAATGGGCATCTTCTGAATTTGCAGTATTTTGACATCATGAAATATTTTATATTTTTGCACATGAAGTTCCTTTCCCTTTTTGTGATCTTTTTGGGTTAGAGATCTACTAGTATTGTTTCTAGATCAAAGCCTATTCACTGTTTGGTTATTCTTTGGTAATAGTTCTAAATTTCTTTCCAGAATGGTTGGAACAGTTTACAATGGATAGTGTATTAGATGCATGTGCAATTTATCAATCTGTTCTTTTTACATCCTTCCAAAAATTTTGGTGTGTTGTCTCATTGTTAGCATTCTCTGTAATGAATTTGTATAATATTCTCCAAGATGTTGGAGAACAGACATGACTTTCTGTGACCTCCTCTGACCTCATGTCTGTTCTCCAATTCACTGAAAAACAAAATTTGTGAAATGAAAAAAGAATGCAATGAACAAAAAACTTCAATTGGCCAATTGCAAAAGGAGGTACAAAAGGTAACTAAAGAAAATAATACACTAAAAATTAGAATTGAACAAATGGAAATGAATGACTCAATAAGACCTCAAGAATCAGTCAAACAAAAACAAAAAAAAAAATGAAAAAATAGAAGAAAATATGAAATATCTCCTAAGAAAAACAACCAACTTAGACAATAGATGTAGGAGAGATAATGTAAGGATTTTTTGACTTCCTGAAAACCATTATGAAAAAAAAAGAACCTAGAAATTATCTTATAGGAAATCATGAAAGAAAACTGCACTGATATTTTAGAATTAGAAGGTAAAATAGTGATTGAAAGAATTTTCCAAGGATCTCCTGAAAGAGACCCCAAAATAAAATCCCCAAGGAATACATGGCTAAATTTCAGAACTATTGCAGCAAGGAAAAGATATTACAAGCACCCAGAAGGAAAGAATTTAAATACTGAAGAGCCACAATTAGGATTACCCAGGATTTAGCAGCTTTCACCTTAAAGGATAGAAGGGCCTGAAATCTGATGAATAAGCTATCCAGCTAAAATGAGCATTATTATTTAGGGAAGAAGATAGACATTCAATGATATAGGTGAATCTCACATATCTCTAATAAAAAGACTAGAACTGAACAAAAAAAATTGGTCTCCAAACACAGAACTCAAGAGAAGCATAAAAATGTAAAAAGTTAAGAACTCTTGAGAATTATACTTCTGTTATGGGTATACATAGAGAATGTGGTTATAATTTGATTTTTTAGGATAATATGAAAAAAAAGAAACTAGAGGTAGAAAGGGGATTGTACTGGGAAAAGAGGAAAAAGGAGGTAAAATAAGAGAAATTAAATCTCACAAAGAGGCAAAGAAAACCTATTATAATTGAGGGAAAGAAGAGAGGGTGATGAGCATTGTGTTAATCTTATTTTCATCAAATTCGACTCTAAGAGAGAATATCAGATATATTTGGTTTCACAGAGAAACATCTCAACTTAAAGGGAAATTGGAGGAAAAGGGAGAAAAAGAAAGGGCAATACTAATAGAAGGGAAAACAAGAATTAGGAGAAAGGTGTAATAGGAGGGAGGGGCTCTAAAGAGGGAGGACTGTTTGAGGAATGTTGTCATCAAATGCAAAATATTGTGGAGGAGGGAAGGGGGAATGGAAAGAGAAAAGCATGATTTAGGGTAAATAAGATAGAAGGAAATACAGAAGTAGTTATTTTCACTGTGAATATGAATGAGATGAACTCTCCCATATAATGGATGCATATAGCAGACTGGATTAAAAGCCAGAATTCTACAATATGTTGTTTACAAGAAACACATTTAAAGCATAGCGATACATACAAAGTGAGGGTAAAGGCATGGAGTGGAATATGTTATGCTTCAAGTGAAGAAGAAAAAAAAGCAGGGGTAGCAATCCTGAGCTCAGATCAAATAAAAGCAAAGATAGATCTAATTAAAAGAGATAAGGAAGAAAACTATATCTTACTAAATTATATGGTCATATAATGTGAACAGATAGTTTTGAGATAAAAAAAACAAATTATCTATGGGCATTAGAAAAAATTCTCTTAATCATTTTTGATCAGAGCAATTCAGATAAAAAAAATAAACTTAGATACCACTTCATCCTACCAGATTGACCATTATGACAAAAAAGGAAACTGATAAATCTTTGAGAGGATGTGGAAAAATTAGCACACTGATGAATTGTACGTGGAGTCTTTTACCTGATCCAATCATTCTGCAGAGCAATTCAGAAATATGCCCAAAGGATAACCGAACTATGCAAAATTTTAACTCTTATTATTACCAGTACTCTTAATACTTATATTAATACCAGTATTGGTTGTATCTCAAAGAAATCACGAAACAGGAAGAAGGACTTACCTGTGCAAAACAATTACAGAGGTAATGGCAAAACACTAGGAACTGAGGGGATGCTCATCAGTTGGCAAATGGCTGAACACATTGTAGAATATGAATGTAATGGAATACTATTCTGCACTAAGAAATAATGAACAGGAAGATTTCAGAAAAACCTGGAAAGTCTTATACAAACTTATGCCAAGTCAAATGAGCAGAACCAGGAAAACTTTGCACACCAATTAGCAACATAGTGTAATGATCAAATATAATAGACTCAGTTCTTCTAAGCAATACAATATCCAAAATAAATACAAAGAACTCCCAAAGGAAAATATTATCCATCCAGATAAAGTACTGATGAACTCTGAATACAGATCAAAGTATGTTTTTCCACTCACTTTTTTGTAGTGCTTTTTCTCTTTTATTCAATTAATATTGAACTATATTTTACACAATAGTGTGTGTATATATATATATATATATATACACACACTATTGTGTAAAACTCTTGTATACACACACACACACACACACACACACACACATGATATGAACTATATCAAAATGCCATTTATCCTCAAAGAGAGGAGGGAGAAGAAGGAAGGAGGGAGACAAATTTGCAGCTTAAAATCTTTTTAAAATTAATGAAAACTTTTTTTCTTGACATTTAACTGGAGGAAAATACTGCTATTGAAAAAAATAAAAATGAGTAATGATAAAATAATGTAATAATTTGGATGGTATGTCACATGGGATATATATATATATATATATATATATATATATATTTAATACTGATATTGTTTCATTGTCTATGATAATTAATAAAAATAGTTTATTTCAGTATTTCTTTTAATTACACCTATTTTGCCTTTACTTTTTCTGAGATTAGGTTGTCTATTGCTGCATTTTTTTTTTACATCAGGTGAAGTAAAATGGATTCTACTCCAGCTCCTTATTATTACTCTGTGGGTATCTCTATGTTTTAAGTATGTTTCTTTTTTTTTTTAATATATTGTGGGATTCTGGTTTTTGATCCATTATGCTACATGTTTTCATTTTATTGGGAAAGTGGAATGATAATGTGAGTCCTTCTCATTCTAATTAACTGTTATTATTACTAACTCTGTATTTCTCTTCATTATAGTTTCATCTTGTTTGTCTTTTCTCCTTCCACCCTTTCCTCAAGAGTGTTTTATTTTTGTCCACCATGACTCAGTCTTCTTGATCTTTTCTCAGCCTGCTCAAGCCTGCTTTAACTTTCCTCCTCTCTACTTTCCTAGCTAGCAAGTTAGGTATCTATACTTAATTGATTGTGTATATTATTCTTCCTTTCATTCCAATATTGATAAGAGCAAGGTTTAAATGATACCCATTATCCACCTTTCCATGTTTCCCTCTCCTGAAATAGGTCTTTTGTACTTCTTCATATAAAATAATTTACCTTATTCTACCTCTCCTTTTTTTTTTTTTTCTGCACTCAGTGTACTCCTCCTTCTTATACCCTAATTATGTTCAATGCCATTCCCTCAAATTTATCTTATCTTGGTACCACTGTCTTTGTATATTCCTCGTAGCTATTTTGTTAGTGGTACAAATTTTAAGAATTACAAGTATCATCTTGACACAAAGGATGTAAACAGTTCAGCTTTATTTAATTTCATGTTTTCTTTTCCATTTTATTTTATTGATTTTCTTGCATCTTGATTTTAGAGATCAAATTTTATGTCCATTTTTGTCATCTTGTTTTGAAGTAAAGCTTTTTATTTAGAAAGCATATGCATGGGTGATTTTTTTCCAACAATGACCTTTGCAAAACCTTTTGTTCCAAATTTTCCCCTGCATCCCCCCATCCCATCCCCTAGCTAGAAGGTAGTTCAATACATTTTAAATATGTTGAAACACATGTTACACCCAATATATGTATACATATTTATACATAATCTTGTTGTACAAAAAAAAAATCAGATAAAGAAGGAAGAAAAAGAAAGAACTGAGAAAGAAAACATAATGCAAGCAAATAACAACAGAAAGAGTGAAAATGCTATGTTGCGGTCCTTACTTAGTTCCCAAAGTCCTCTCTCTGGGTGTAGGTGGCTCTCTTCATCACTGAACAAATGGAACTGGTTTGAATCATTTCATGGTTTTAGAGAGCGTCATATAGCCTTGTTGTTGTTGTGTATAATGATCTCCTCCTTCTACTCATTTTACTTAGCATCAGTTCATGCAGGTCTCTCCAACCCTCTCTGAAATCATCCTGCTGGTCATTTTTTAAAAGGCAAAACATGTTTATTCAAACAGTATAGCAAAATAAGTGACATGAAAAATGAAACGCACCCCTTCCCACCCCTAATATGTATATGTTATCTAGTAGGAAATAAATGTTACTAGGGAACCAATAGAATGCAACTGCTGATCATTTCTTATAGAACACTAGTATTCTATAGAGTTCATATACCATAATTTATTCAGCCTTTCTCCAATTAATGGGCATCCACTCAATTTCCAGTTTCTTGCCACTACAAAAAGGGCTGCCACAAATGTTTTTGCACATAAGGCCCATTCTTTATGTCTAGATCATGAACCTCTTTTGACCTTATCTTGTGTTAGGTGTTGGTCTATGCCTACTTTCTGCTATGCTAGTTTCTAATTTTCCCAGCAATTTTTGTCAAATAGTGAATTCTTATTCCAAAATCTGAAGCCCTTGGGTTTGTCAAATACTAGATTGTTATAGTCATTGGCTATTTTGTTCCCTGAACTTAACTTATTCCACTGATCAACATCTCTATTTTTTAGCCAGTACCAAATGTTTGATGATTGCTGCTTTATAATATATTCTTAGGCCTGGCACAGCTAGGCCACCTTCATTTGCTTTTCTCTTCATTAATTCATTTGAAATTCTTGATCATTTGTTCTTTCAGATGAATTTTGTTGTTAATATTTCTAAGTCAGTAAAATAGTTTCATTGGGAGTTTGATTGGTATAACATTAAATAAATAGATTATTTTAGGGAGTATTGTCATCTTTATTATATTTACTCGACCTTTCCAGGAGGACTTGACATTTCTCCAATTGCTTAGATGTGACTTTATTTGTGTGGAAAGTGTTTTGTAGTTTTGCTCACATAGTTCTTGACTTTCCCTTGGCAGATAAATTCCCAAATATTTTATATTAGGAACAGTTATTTTAATGGAATTTCTCTTTGTATCTCTTGCTGTTGGCTTGTGTTAGTGATATATAAGAATGCTGATGATTTACATGGATTCATTTTGTATCCTGCCACTTTGCTAAAGTTGTGGATTATTTCTAATAACTTTTTACTTGATTCTTTGGGGTTCTCTAAGTATACCATCATGTCATCAGCAAAGAGTAATAATTTGGTTTCCTCAGTACCTACTCTAATTCCTTTAATTGTTAATTCTTCTCTTATTGTCAAAGCTAGAATTTCAAATACAATATGGAATAGCAATGCTGATAGTGGGCAACCTTGTTTCACCCCAATCTTATTAGAAATGGTTTATTCCTATTACATATGATGCTTGCTGATGGTTTTAAATAGATGTTAAACAGTGTTTTCATTAGGAATGGATGTTGGATTTTATCAATTTTTTTCTGCATTGATATAATCTTATTTTTTTTGTTAATTTGGTTAATGATATCATCTTTGTTTACTTCTTTTTGTATTTGTCAGACTGAATTTTTAAATAACTTGTTTTGTTCTATGGAATATTTTTCCATTTCACAAATTCTGTTTATTAATGAGTTATTTTCTTTTTTTCCAATTCATTAATTCTGTTTTTTAAGGAGTTATTTTTTTTTTCTGTTTCACAAATTCTGTTTTTTTTTTTTCTGGTTGTTTCTTTTTTCATTTTATGAAATCTATCTTTTAATGAGTTATATCCCTTTTCCAAACCCTCTTGCAAAGTTTTCATTTCCTTTCTCCATTTTTCTTCTAGCTCTCTTTTAAGATCCTTTTAAGATTCTTTTAGGAAGCCTTGGGTGATGTGGACAAAGTTATATCACCTTTTTGGGGCTTCAGCTGGAGACAATCTGCCTTTAATCTCCTCAGGGTTTGAAATCTATCCTTCTCTTTTACCATAAATACTGTCTATCATTAGAGCCCTCTTTACTTTTTTACTATTTTTTTTTTTGTTTTTTAAAGTTAAATTCTGACTTTAGGGTGAGGGGCGCTTATTAAGAGGCAGCTACTGCACTGTCAGTGCTGATTCATTCTGGTGCTGGGTGGGCGTGGCCAGATCTGTGAGAGTCTTTCCTTCAGGGTTCACTATTGATCCTTTGTGTTTGTTTTGGATATTTTATAACTTCTCTCCTGATCTACTGGCTTGCAAACAGGGCAGAGCGGCCAACACTGCTGTAGATTCCTATAGATTCCTCCCTGTAGATTTTCTGCCACATGGAGACTGCCCTGCCCTTGGACTCTGTGCTGTCTGAGCCATCTGCCCTGGACTTTGTGCTCAGTTGCTTGTGCTTAGCTGCCTCCCTCCTGTTTCCAATTGAAACATCTTTTCTATCAATCTTTGAAATTATCTTCTGCTGATAATTTGTTGCACTCCCAATATTTGTGGGTTCTGCCCATCCAGAGCTAATTCAGAGGCTGGATTTGCTAATAAATCTGAGGGCTGTACAGAAGATCAGAGAGAAATGTTTCATTGCTGCTATCTTGGCTCTGCCCCCAGAAACTTTTCTTCTTTTAAAGATTGAAATGCTTATATGTCATCAAATGACCATGTTTTTTCATTGATATATTAATCTTAATTGTACTGGGTAGGAAATTCTTGGTTTGGCCCTATTTTTTTTTTTATTTCCAGACTGTCATTTTCCACAACTTTATCTTTTAATGCTGCAGCTGTTATGTCTTGCATAATCTGGTTATGACTCCTTGATATTAGAATTACTTCTTTCTGAACACTTGCAGAATTTTCCCCCATATTTTTTGCTATAATCTTTCTTGGAGGTTTTATTTTGGAATCTGTTTCCAGAGGAAATTGATGAATTCTTTCAATGCCTATTTTGCTATCTGATTCCAAGAAATCATGGGAATTTTTCTTGATAATTTTGTGGAAAATGAAGTCCAAGTCCTTCTTTTCATTATGGCTTTCAGGTATTAAAATGATTCTTGGAATTGTCTCTTCTGGTTCTGCTTTTTATTATCAGCTGTGTTCCCTTGAGATAATTAAATTTTCTCACATGTTTTCATTCTTTTGAAAATGTTTATTTGATACTTGATGTCTTATAGAGTTCTTAGTTTCCATTTGTCCAATCCTCACTTTTAAGGAGGTTTTTTTTTTGTTTGCTTGCTTATTTTGTTTTGTTTGTTTTTGTTGGTTAGCTTTTGAACTTTCTTTTTCCATTAGGATAATTTTATTTTTAAACAGTTATTTTTGTTTCTTCATTAGACTTTTTTATCTCCTTTTTCCATTTAGGAAATTTTACTTTTCAAGCAATTTTCTCTTTCTAAGAATCTGATTACAAACACACACACACACACACACTTGCTTGCATTATTCTCATTTATTTTACCAACTATCAATTTTTCTTCTCTCTCCCTTATCTGATTTTTGAGCTTCTTTTTGATCTTTTTGATGAGTTCCTTCTGGCCTTAAGATCCTCATTTTTTTTGTATGGGTCTTTGCCCATAGTATTTTGATATTGTCATCCTTCTATGACTTTGCGTTATGATCTCCCTTGTCATCATAACAGTCTGTAGTCAGATTCTCTTTTTGTAGGTTTGCCCATACTTTTAAATCTTTTTTTCCTTTTAGTTTTGAGCTTCTTTTCCAGGGTGGAAGTAACATCATCTCTGGCTTTTTTTGCCAGTGACTGAAAACTCTGATTGTTCAACTGGTGTTGCAGTGATAATACTCTGAGACCCAAAGGAGACTTTTCTGACTGCTACTATGTTGAAAAGATGGGGTGACTTGGCTGAAGGCCATAGATATCTGATTGTTCACTTGGTGCTACTCTGGGGTCTTAAAAATGGTGTCTAATTTTTTTTGAGACTGGAGTGTTATTTTTGCATTTTCTCTAGATTACAATGAAGCATGTACTGTCTGGCTTTTGAAGGGTGCTTGTTTGCCTGGAGACTTTACTGAAACATGTTGTGATTCTTGCATCTGGGATGTCCATTCCTCTGGTTTTAATGAGGCATATGGTTTGTCTGGATGTTCGTGTTTACTTCCTCCACTGCCCTGTGGCTCAGTATCTCCACTTGATTGCTGAGGTGGAGTTTGCTGCTGTGTTGCTTCTAGTCTTGGATATTTCTGGTCTGTGTTCCTTTTTTACTGACTGAGGTGGATTTTTCTTGCCATTCTTCCAAGTTTCTTGGACTAAAAAATTCTTTCACCCCGTTTTTTGATGATTCTGTTGTTCTAGAATTTGGGGGGATACTATTTTTTTTGTTGTTTGAAGATGAATATGAGAGAGTAATAGGGACTTACTGCTTACTCTTGTATCTTGTCTCCCAGAAGTCTATTATGATCTATGATCAATGATCATTGATGGTGTTATTTTGATTGTTTAGGAATTATACAAACCATGGCTATGTAAGACGAAAAACATATTCAATAAATGTTACATGTGTTCTGATCATTTTACAAACTCGAGGTTCCCTATCTCTTTATCTCTTCTATAGCTTCCCTATTGCCAAGACCCATTGATTTCAGAATTAGACCAATTAATCATCCTCTACAATAACTCTTAAGTTTTTAAGTTAAAAGAAGAGTGAATCAACACAGCAAAGTTTATTATTTTCTATTTTAAAAATTGCCATAGTTGTTCCTACCTTTACCAATTACCACCCTGATCATCCAGTAGCCATCAACATTAAGGCAAGGCCCTTAATCAACAAAAATTACAACAGGTTCAAGTGATGATTACTCTTATTTGTTTTTAATTTTATACATATTATTATCCATAGTTAATAAATTATCTGCATTGCAAATATAACTGTTATGCTAAATTGGGAAACGACAACAATTTTTTTTTGTAAACTTTGCTTTACTGTATTGGTCTGGAACCACACCAGTAAAATTTCTGAGGTAGATGTATATATTTGAGCTTAGCCAAATTTTTTCATCCTTCCTGCTCTCTACCCTCTTCATATGCTACTTTGTACACTTCTAGATCTGGACTATTTATCTCTAGACTATCATAATATTATCATACCCTTTATCAGTCAGGTTTACAAAATCATTTGAGGATTAGCAATAAGAGAATTATCATTAGCAAAATCATTAGAGCATTAGCAGAGGATTATTTATGGAGTCATTCCAAAATAAATGAATTGACAGACAGATAAGTAGGTAGATAGATAGATAAAAATTAAACAAAAAGTTCTAAGGGGAAAATCAATATAGTTTAATAATTTCTCCAAAAATAATACTCATAGCTCTGTGATTAACTGTTGTCTTATACTAATCTTTAAACAATCAAATCAGTTAATCAATTAACTAATATTTATTCAACTCCTACTTTGTGTCTGACATTTTGCTATGTGTAAGGGATATAAGTAGAAAAAAGGAAACAGCAAGGAGATAAGATTCTAGTGATAGAGATAATAATAAGTATATTTATACAGATAAACATTGCATGTGTAAAATGCTTATCATATATGAATATCAACATATAAATATGTGTATTTGGAGCAGAAAGCTAATAAATGTAAAGTAATACAAAGTAATAAGAAACAATATACTTTGTAAAGCCAGACACTAGAAATTGGAGGGGTCAAGAATGCTTTGTGATTGATATGCATCTTAAATTGATGCATTGGGGCTAGAATGTAAAACAATAGAAAATTTTTGTTACTGGTAACATTAGGTTAGTGGGAACACATTAAGCTGGTATTCAGAGCAACCTCTTAATTAGTCAAATGATTTTGTAAACAATTAGAAATTCAACAAGAAATAAGTCTTATTATCAATGATGCAGTGATCCTACTATTCTTTATCCCAAAGAAGTTATTTAAATATGTTTAGAAAAAAAAGCCATTTATAACATCAAAAAGTTGTCCATCAACTGGAAATGTCCATCAACTGGAAAATTTCTGAAAAATTCTGACATGAATATAATAAATTACTGTGTCATGGAAAATAGTTAATATGTGTAACTTAAAGGTGTATTGGAAGAGTTAAGTACATGATGCAATGAATAAAGTAAAAATACCTGATACATTTATACAATCATTATAATAATTTGTTTTGAATATTTCTAGCTTTGCAAAGGAAAATAGACTTAAATACTAACAAAATTAAAATTGAAGGTATTGGACAAAATAGAGGTAATAAACACAGAATTGTACAAATGGAGAGCTAATATTGACTTTACAGATAATTTTCTCCATTTTTTCTTTTAGAAGTGAGTAAACTGAGTGAAGCATTGGAGGTCTTACTACCAGGAAATCAAAGTATAGACATGAGGCAAATGACTCTAGTTTTCATTACATGCTTTCACTACACTAAGAATTGGGATTGTGTCAATTAATAAAAGAAGGTGTATGTATACGTGGGCATGAGTGTCATGTGGATTCATGAATATGTGTGTGTGTTTGTGTGTGTGTTTGGGAGAGAAACAGAGACAGTGACTGACATTTACAGAGACAGAGAAACCAAGAGACAGATAGAGACAGAAAGATAGAGAGACAGAAAGTGATTTTGGATGGAAGAGAAGATGTTTGCCATTTCTATCCATTTTCTCTTCTAGAGGTTTATTTTTTTAAACTTGGCATATCTAATGCATGTTTCATCTTGGACAAAAATTTCCTAGATCCTTCCTTTTTATCCATTGCTTTCCCATTTCTTCCATTTATCCTAATACACACACACACACACACACACACACATACACACACGTGTGCGTACACACACACAAATATAATTAAAGGAGATCAGATGGAAGGGACCTTAGAGACCATTCAGGTCAACTTGACCTAGAAAAGAAATCCCCTCTGACAAGATATCTTACAAGTTCTTGCCCAAGCTATGTTTAAAGAACTACAGGGTTATAAATAGATAGATTTGTAGCTATATAGATAGATGAATAGGTATAAAATCACAGCTGTTTGCATGTTTATTTTCCTTAGATATAGAATTGTGAATCAATTATTAAAGAAATCAAAAGGCATTTATTAAATATCAGTGAAGAACAATTACTGAAACTAAATAGTTTACATTCTAGTGGAGGAGACTACTTTTATGTGACTAGGTACAGTAGTAATATACATGGAACAAAAGAAGTAATCTCAAAATGAAAGTCACTAAGAGATATGTGATCAGCAACATCCTCATAGACAAGGTAGGTTTTAAGCTGAACATGAAGGAATTGTATCAATGATCAAGAATAAAAAGAGAAAGTCTGATAGTATGGCAACAAGCTCCCAGACTATCACTAATTTGATAACTATCATATCATACCAGTTTTGGAAGAGCAATCAATAGCTAGTAACTGTAAAGGGCTGAAACTCTTGAGTTCATGCACTGAGGTTCGGACAAGCAAGCACTTAAGGCTAATTACCAATTGGGCAATACTCTATTAGGATTTGCTTGGAAAATGGCCTACCTCACCATTCTGTGCTGGCTCAATCAGTTGGTGGAGTAGAAAAAGTGAGTGTGACTCCCAGGATAGAAGAAAGAGGAGATTCCTGTGTCCACATGATTTGCTCTCCCTTCAATTAAGAATAAAAATCAAGGACTTTTGCTTATCCTGACTCCGGCTGATTTTAAAGTATCCAGGGTGCTAATGCAGTCATTACAAGTAACGTCTCTGTCAATCTCACCAGTTAGATATTGTTTTTAGTCACACTGAACTTATTATTTCCCATTCAAAATCTTAATTAGGTCATTAAGGAAGTCAAAAATATCACTTTTCTAATAAAAAAAAAGAATAGAAAAATATATCCAGTGAAGTCAATATTTATATGTATGGTCATGAAATTAAATTGAAAACATTTTTATTGTGTTATGTCTCTCCTGCATTATGAATGAAGCACAAAAAAAATGATCACTAGCTTCAGATGCTTACAGCTCAATGTTCTGCTGCCTAAGAACAGAATATCTGTTATAATATTTTCCATTTCCACATGATAGAATTTAGCTCTAGGGAAATGTAGAACAGTTAGTGTCTTATTAAAGTCAGATGAATGGAACAAGAACACATACCTTTGTTTTTAAATATTTAGGGACAATCTAAGGGAGCATATACATATATGCTATATGCAGGAACTAGTCAGATTGTTGTTGATATTTAAAACAAAATCCCAAATAATATGGTTAGTTCCACATGTGCCTGGAAAATGGAAATCACATGACAGTTTAAATGTAATAGATAGTGACTGATTCATTTATTGTTTGTTATCTTTTTCAGTTTCACACTTTTGTCATTATACTTCTCTTTGTTCCTTAGACATCCCATTCCATTTTGTTATACTCTGTTAAACATATCATTTCATAATTTAGTACCATAATTATAAATAGTAAAAACCAAAAGAATTTTTGTTTTTTAAAATACAGTCCCAAAAATGGCACTATATTTTGAGCTCTACATATGTTGGAAGTTTCAGTATTCAGGACATCATGAATCAACAACAAAAATTATGTACAGCAATCCCACATTGATGAAACCTTGAAGTATGGATCTTCTTCCTCATGGATTTTCAATCCGTTTTCTGTGAAACCATATCAGATACTTGAATATGATGTGGGTAATTAGGAATGCATGATAAGAATGATCTTTGTCCTTGAACATGTCTTCATGGACATGTTAACATTTGACAAATATTTACACAGCAGTTTTATACTTTATCATTCTTTCTTTAGATAATGAGGAGTTGTAAGTGGAAGTGCTTTAATTATACCATCCATTGAAATATTAAAATTCCCTTTCACAGTCGTGATTTTAATGGATGCTAATATTTCCTCCCACTGAACCATTATCATTACATGCCTTTGATTTCTGCTAAGTTGCTGAACTTAAGTAAAGTTGAAGTAGGTAGGCACAGTATTACTTCTGCTGACAGAGTGGCTCAAGGTCACTAATAACAAGCTTGATACTTATTTTGTCTATTTAATAAAAATCAACTTTGCTCTACAGTATCTATTGAATGAAATCACTTTACACTAAAAAACGTACCTTCCCAACAAGAATAACTAGAGAAAAATTATCATGGCCACCAATTAAATGCCAGTCATAAAAGTCCATTTGTAATGAACATATTTTATTTTATTTTCATTTGTGGAGTTAAGCATAAGCAAGAATAAAAAGGGATACCTTTGTCTTGTTATCATGAGTAAATATGTCCCTCTGGAATAAAATAGAACAAAATTCATTCCTTTTCCACATGGAAGTAGTTCAATAAATCAAAGCTACCTATCATGTCACTTTAACCTTCACCCCCAACTAAGTGTTGTTCAGTCCAATCACTGATATTGATATTGTGTGGATGCTAGATCTCTGTTCCCTGCAATTTTCTTGATTCTCAGAGTCCTGTTTTATTTTCTCTACAAATTTGAAATTTTGAGTCCTCTAAGTCTATTTATATTAGTCCTTTATGACCTGTTGTTGACACTGTGGGACACTAAAAACACCTGCCTGGCAATCTGAAGCCAAAGAAGGACCCATGTTTGTGCTAGCTGTTAAATATTAACAAGCTTTACCAATATACTACTTTTCTTGGGCTTTTATTTCACAGAGGCATATCAACAAATGACTTGGCTAGACATCCAATTGCTTAGCATGCACTCCTACAGGCCTTCCCTTCCTTCCCTTCCCTTCTCAGTGGCTGTCAATCTTTTAATTGCTATAGTAAGAATTTGAAGAGTAAGTAGAAAAATATTGAAGAATTATTAGTGAGCTTTAGCATAAACTCTCATTTAACTCCTAGTTCATATAAATAGTAGCCTTAATTTACTAATCCAGACTATTTAAACTTACCCAGCCCCTACTTCCATCCCTAGGAACATTTTAACATGAGAGGACATTTCAAATGTTGGAAGACTTCCTCCCATTTCTGAAGAAAACATAGCATTGGTATAAACTTCTGAAAACTTACTTAAGTATTTATACTTGTACCCATTTCCTCCTAAGCTGGCTCTTTCCTCATTTCATTTTGTAATATTCCAGACTTATTATTTAGACCCTAATCACATTCTCCCCTACCCCATAAAATAAAAATAAGAAAAATGCCACAAGATAACTCAGGATAACTTTAGAAGGAACAGATAAGTTGAACATCCAGCCACTCATTTCAGTCTTCTATTAACCTTTAAATATTCCTGGGCAGTTCTCTTTAGATTTGGCACCTTCATCAAACCCAAACCAGGCTAGTGCAACTGATAATCACAAATCAAGGGTTCTAGAAAATCTAATGTAATATTTTTACCCAGTTACACAGTGTTTGGTACATAGTAGGTACTTTAAAACGTTTATTGATTGACTTATTGATTAGTCTACTTATACAAGAGTGCCATTGGCAACAGGCTGAATATACTAGTTCTAATTACTTTGAAATTGTGAGGAAAGACTGAAACTGATTGACTCAGTCAACAGAGAGGATTAGCAGGGTTCTGGCATGCAGATGTAGCATGGTTACTAATGAGCCAAGTTACTGTAGTCTACAATTGTTATTTTCCCAGGAAAATTGAAATGGTGACCTCTGTTTCTTGCTAGAGCCTTCATTGGCTTATTTTTCACATTTCAGAAATAAGCAGATTGATTCTTACTGACACCCTAGTGGCATTCTCAGCAAAGGGGGAAGATCGCATGAAGATAGATATATTCTCTTTACAACTGTCTCTTTCTCAGAACAGTCAGTAGCTTTGACAGGTAATGTAAGTTTGCCCTATTCTATGGTTACTTAGGAGACATTTGCTTCATAAATTGTCAGTATGCTCTGTTTGGGAAATAATATGTATGACCTTAAACAAAGAAAAATGCCTGATTTGAAAGCTAAATTTTCTTTTAAAATTTCCCTAGAAGTCAGCAGAAATATTTTGTTCTTTTAAGAAATATATCTACATAGAGCATCAAAGAATAAGGTGGAGCAGATTAATATAGTTAAGTATATAACTGGCATTCCTTTTGTGATATGTTATTTGGGCATATCTTTGTGGAACTATAAAATAAATTAGTTTTTTTTTTTAGCATTTCAAAAGTTAAGACTCCATTTGATAATACTGAGCAGTGGTTTCCTGCTTCAGTTAGTGTTTTACATCATGAGATAAAGCAATCATGTATTTTAGGTGCAATATTAAAAACTAGGTCTAATTCAGATTTAAATTGTTCAATGAGCCACATTTATTTTATACTGCAGGAGGTACTGAAAAGAACACTAAAGCTAGAGTCAAAGGAGAGAGAATTGAAGCCCAATTTTGTCTCTTACTACTTATGGAACACTGGTAACTCATGTCATCTCTCACTGCTTCAGTTTGTGCCTTTTAAGATTAAAGAGTTGGATTCTTTTTTTTTTTAATTTATTAGCCTTTTATTTACAGGTTATATGTATGGGTAACTTTACAGCATTGACAATTGCCAAACCTCTTGTTCCAATTTTTCCCCTCTTACCCCTCCCAGATGGCAGGATGACCAGTAGATGTTAAATATATTAAAATATAAATTAGATACACAATAAGTATACATGACCATTATTTTGCTGTACAAAAAGAATCAGACTCTGAAATATTATATGATTAGCTTCTGAAGGAAATCAAAAATGCAGGTAGGCAAAAATATAGGGATGGGGGATTCAATGTAATGGTTTTTAGTCATCTCCCAGAGTTCTTTCTCTGGGCATAGCTGGTTCAGTTCATTACTGCTCCATTGGAAATGATTTGGTTGATCTCATTGCTGAGGATGGCCAGGTCCATCAGAACTGGTCATCATATAGTGTTGTTATTGAAGTATATAATGATCTCTTGGCCCTGCTCGTTTCACTCAGCATCAGTTCGTGTAAGTCTTTCCAGGTCCTTTCTGAAATCATCCTGTTGGTCATTTCTTACAAAACAATAATATTCCATAATATTCATATACCACAATTTATTCAGCCATTCTCCAACTGATGGGCGGGCATCCACCCATTTCCAGTTTCTAGCCACTACAAAGAGGGCTGCCACAAACATTCATGCACATACAGGTCCCTTTCCCTTCTTTATGATCTCTTTGGGATATAAGCCCAGTAGTAACACTGCTGGATCAAAGGGTATGCACAGTTTGATCACTTTTTGAGCATAGTTCCAAATTGCTCTCCAGAATGGTTGGATGTATTCACAGTTCCACCAATAATGTATTAGTGTCCCTGTTTTCCCACATCCCTTCCAACATTCCGCATTATCTTTCCCTGTCATTCTAGCCAATCTGACAGGTGTGTAGTGGTATATCAGAGTAGTCTTAATTTGCATTTCTCTGATTAATAATGACTTGGAGCATCTTTTCATATGGTTAGAAATAGTTTCAATTTCTTCATCTGAGAATTGTCTGTTCATATCCTTTGACCATTTATCAGTTGGAGAATGGCTTGATTTTTTATAAATTAGAGTCAATTCAAAAAGTTGGATTCTATGACCATGAATGTCTCTTTTGACACCGGGTCTATAATCCTCCAAACTTTCTCTTTTGCTCCTCTGGGTTTGTCTTTGATACTCCTTTATCTGGAGTCTGTTCTTCCTCACATAACACTCTATGATCAAATAAACTTTTTCATATTTTCCTTCCTCTTCTCACCCATATCTTTTAGGATTTATCTTTTTTTCCATAGAAGTTACTATTATATTCCAGTTTTTTTCTCTGTTATTATTATTGTTGGTGGGGGATGTGGTGATAGCAATAATAGTAGTAGTAGTAGCAGCAACAACAGCAGTATTTTTTGTTTGTTTATTTTAAAATAGTCTTTTAATGATTCTTTTCTCACTATTAGATCATTGTTCCAAATTTATTTTCTTCTTAATTTAAGAAATTCAAAAAAAACATTTTCAGAACATAGTGGAATGGAAAAAAAGGATGATAAAATATAAATCACATATATTGTATATATGTTAGGTATTCACACATATAAAAATGGGTGTAAAACAAAATTCTTAATATAATGAATGTAGAAAAAATCTATTAGAATGATGTTCAGAAATACCAATAACATTTTTACTATATTTGAGTCCCTAATTTTTTGTGTTTTAATACATTTGTTTTTATTTTGTTATATAGTTCCAAGCTATATGGAAAAAATTAAGTTTATTTTTTTTAATTTTGAACTCCAATTTTCCTCCTTTCTACTTTCCTCTTACTTGAAAAAGCAACAATTTGATACTGATTGTGCATGTGAAGTTTTGCAAAATGTATTTCCAAATTAATCATGTTGCAAAAGAAAAAGAGAAAAATTAAGACAAGAACAACTAAAAAAAATTAAAAGCATCTATTATTCTATTTGAATATACTTTTCAAAAATACCGGAAATATGATCATCTATACTCATTTAATAAAATATGGCTAGCAGGTGAGCATTAATAGCCATTTAATAAAAATGACCACTTAATAAATATGGCAGCACGTGTGCAATAACCAGAATTTTCTAGTAATATATTTTGGAATTTAATATTTTATGAAACAAAAATAGGAATATGTATTTGCAGGAGGTGATACATAAGCTTTGGCATTAGATTTTTATATGAATTACTAAAAAGAAGAGTAAAAAATACCCTCAAATCTAGAATTTCACTCTTACTTATTTTTAAAAATCTACTCCTCATGATTAGACGCATCCTACAGCAGGTGATTGAGCCAACTTTTAGTGAAAAGCAACCTTTTCCTATGAAGGCTATGTGCACTATCCAATTATCATACATATAGTTTCAACCTTTATATGGACTATTAGACCCCCAAGCTAATCTTGTGCTTTTTGTAACAAATAAACATCAATGGGTAATTATAACTAGCTGGTTATTTTTATATATGGCTGGTATTTATATAACACTCTGTATGTGCTAGGCAGTGTGCTAAACAGTTTACAAGTAGCATCTCAATTGATCATCAACACAACTTTGAGAAAAAGTGCTGATATTATCTCTATTTTTAGTTGAGGAAACTGAGGAAAATAGAGAAAATCTTTTGATATGTTTATAGCACTACCAGGTGTGAACACAAAAAAGAAAAAAATATATACATATATGTATACATAAATATGAATAGCAGGGAGTTTTGTTTGTCTTCTAGTGGCAATAAATTGGATGGAAGAGATGCCTGTGAATTGGAAAATGGCTGACAACATCATGGAAATTGATTGTGATTGAGTACTATTTTGCTGTAAGAAAACACAAGGGAAGGGTGTTTTCAGAGGGCAACAACAAAAATAAAACATTTCAAGATATATAGGATCTGATACAAAGTACAATGGAAAAAATCAAGAGATTATTAAGTACAGTAACAATAACATGCTAACTATGATCAATTGTGAAAGACTTGCCTACCTTGATCAATACAATGGCCCAAGATAATGTCAATAGACTCACACAGAAAACATGTTATCCACTTATTAAAGAGATAACTGCAAAACACTGATTAGAAATTAAAGCACATTATTCTTTCTTTTTGTTGCATTTTTCATTTAGCTTATGTGGAAATATCTTTTCTATAATTTCACATGTATAATTAATTGCTATTTTGGTTGCTATCTTGGTGTATGGGTGAGGAGTTGAAGGGAGGAAGTTAATTCAGAATTCATAATTTTTAAAAGGATGTATATATATATAATTTTTAAAATAAAATCTCTCTATACCCACAGATATATAATTTTAATTATTTTTAATGTTTCATATAGTTCATTCATGAATTTATCTTGTCCTAAATACATTTTTCCCTCTTTAAGGAGCTCATTGATTATTTGTTCAATTGCTTTTTCTAAAATTGGGTTATTTAAGTATTTTATTTACTTTTCTGTTAATCTGGTTAATTTAATTATTTTGTAAATATTCCTCCATTTTACAAATCTTCAGTAGAATAAAAGCTCTTGGAAGGCAGGAAGATATATGACTCCACATCATTAGTGAATAGACATTGTCAGGTATATTCCTTTCTATAAGATATGTATGTATACACACAGAGATTTTAAGTGTATATTTATAAGATATCTGATCTACTGCAATGCAAATCAGAAACAAAATGTCAGTAAATTAAATAAAATAGCCACCAATATTCTACAAATGCTTTGTGTAAGAGAGCCCTTAATTGCTTACTATCAGAGCCATATGTTCTTTTGTCATATTGTTTTATATTTGTAAAAAAAAAAAAAAAAGTAAAAGTAATATGAATTCTCATTAAAACAAGCATATTAAAATTTTTTAAATAAAAGGAAGATCCTTTGTTTCTCCATTGTAAATGTTTTCCAGAGGTTGGCAGGCCAGGCTGAGTTAAGTCACTTAAAAGAAGCTAAGGCTGACACTGAAACCTAAAAAGAAATGACATAATGGAAAATATTCAAAGGGAAGTCAGTGCAACTGATAGCCTGATAGAAAAAAGGCATGACATTTCAAAAAAATGGAAATTTAAAAAAATAAAGGGGAAATGGTCTAACAAGGATATTATGGTATAATGTTTGTTAGTGTCACAAAGATGGCTGAGTAATCAGTGAATTCCTGTAATTCTCTTATGTTCATCTCTGGACAACCATAAAATAGGCATGTTCTGGAACAGCAGAACCAACAAAGAAATGGTGTAGAACAACCTTTTATTCCACAAAATTTGGAAGATTATCAGAAGGGGTCTATCTCACCTGGATCAAAGAGGGACATAGTTCAGGAAAGGAAACTTCAGAAAGCTGGCAGCTAACTGGCTAGCTTACCAAACTGGCAGGAGATCCTGAACCCTAGTGAAGTATACCAGATAAATGTCAACACCAAGTTCCCCTAGATGTCTTAATATACCCAGGGGAGCTGGCAGACTCCAGCTCCAGAAATTACCACACATTTTAGTTTAACCCTGGATAAAGAGGTATGCTCCAGTGGCCAGATTTCTATGTTCTTCAGCACAACCCCAGAAAAACAGGAATTTGCCAATCCTATGTCAGAAAAAACTTCCATGCTTCTGGTAAACAGTTTCCAGAGGCAAAACTCTAATCTGCTTCAGTATAGCTCCAGGAAAATACAGAAACATAACACCAGACATCAGCACATATCAGACACCAACACTAGGACTCTAGCCCTAGCACCAGGTTGAGATACCAGACCCTTACAGTTTCTAGCAGTACCAAACACTGATTACCACCATCCTAAGTGCAGCATCAATCATGAGGTCCCCAGGGGGCCTCAGAGTAACATGAGTACAACATCTGTTGAACAATAAGAATTGCAGCCCTAGTACAAGAAGCATGAGAGAATATTCCTTCCATAATGGGATCAGAACTCAGTTTTTTTTATAAAGATAAAAAGCAAAAAACAAGAAGTAAAAAAAGAGACAAAAAAGAAATCGACCATAGATTGTAATTATAATGAAAGGGAAGACTAAGACAAAAATTCAGAAGATGACAACAGTGTCCAAATATGTAAAAGCAAAAGCCTAAATAAAAACATGTGAACTCATGGAAAATGGAAAATGGAGGAAAAGAAGCTTAAAATTATATAAAAAAATAGAACAAAAATAAAAGGAAAAATGAGAGTGATGCAAGAGAATTATGGAAAACTGCTTAAAATAGAATTGGCCAAATGGAAAAGGAGATACAAAAATCAACTAAAGAAAACAAGCCTTATAGAATACATTTTTTAAAAAAGAATACAATTGTCCAAATAGAAAAGAAAGTTTAAAAAAATAATTGAAGGGGTAAAAAAAAAAAAAGCTTAAAAGTTAGAAATTGGTGAGTGGAAGCTAATGTTTCTATGAAATGTCAAGAATCAATCAACAATTTTTCAGAAGGGGAAGAAATGTAAACTGCATCATGAGTAAAAATAACTGACGTGGAAAAAATTATGCAGTAGTGAAATATTACAGTCATTTAACTACCTAAAGGTCATCCAGCATATTTTAGGAAATAATCAAGGAAAACTGCTGATAACATGCAAACACAGGACAAAAAAAGATCCAACAAAGATTACAGCCAATTTTCAGAAATGTCAGGTTAAGGAAAAATTACAACAAGCGACCAGAAAGAACCAGTTCATATATTGGAAAGTCACAATCAAGATTGCACAGAATTTGGAAGCTGTAATGTTGAGGAATCAGCAGTCATGGAACATAATAGTCTGGATGGAAAAGAAGCTAGGACTATAACCAATTCTTACCCAGAACTTACCCAGAAAGCTTAAACATTAATACAAGGTAAAAATGGTCATTCAGTTAGATAGAAGAATTTCAAGCTTTTGTAAAGAAAATTAACACAAATTCGACCTCCCATATCAAGACCCAAGAGGAACCTAAAATGGAAAAAAGGGGAATGACAATATAAGGGATTCAATAGAGCTAACCTGCTTACAAAGACAGGAAGATGATACTTGTAATTCTTTAAAATTGTATCACTAATAGTACAACTAGAGGTACTCATATGACATGAATTTGAGAGAATGACAAAAAAATAATGGATGACTAAAAACTGTATACTTGGTGCAGAAGGAAGGGAGAAGTAGAATAGTGTTAATTATTTGACAGGAAGAGGTGTGAAAGACCTATTACAGTGGAGTAAAAAGTGGGAAGATGGCTAATGGACACTTTTTGAACCATATTCCCGTAAGTATTGGTTCAAAGAAAGAATAATATATCTAGTCAGTTGAATATATAAATTTTCCATACCTTACAACAAAGCAGGAAGGGAGAAATTAAAAGGTAAGGGCAAATAGAAAGGAAAGCAGATCAGGGAGATGATAGGAAAAAAGTAAAAGAGTGGTGATGAGGGAGAGGATGAAAGGAGAGCCAGGACAAACAGGATGAGGAATAGATAGAGGGAAATACACCGGTACTAATCATAACTGGGAATGTGAATGATATGGACTCGCTCATAAAATTAAAATGGTTAAACAAGTGGATCAAAAAATAGAAGTTGGATAAGTGTAAAGGGCTAAAACTCGAGTCAATGCACTGAGATCAGACAGTTGTCTGATTAGCATTTAAGGCTAATTAGTGATTGAACAATACTCTATAAGCATATACTTGGAAAATGGCCCTGCCCACTATACTGTGCTGGCTCAATAATTGGTGTATACAGAGAATTGTAGGAGGGACTAAGGGGTTGAGTAAGAGTAGCCAGGGTCACTTCTGGGCCGGAGACAAAGAAGGAAGGTCGGGAGATTCTGCTTCCATCCAATTCAATCCTACCTCTAAAGACCAAGAATAAAGACAGAGGACTTTTGCTTATCCTGACTCCGGCTGATTCTAAGGTATCCAGGGTACTAATGCAGTCATCATAGATAAGTTCATGCTTTTACTCGCCAGCTTGCCTTCCCTTCCCAAATTCATCTGATTTTCAAGACACTCTTTTAAGTGATGAGGATACAAAGGCAGAAAAAAGAAAGTAACATTTTTTGAGGTGCCATAGAAACCTGAATCTTGTATCATAGAACATAAGTTCTAACCTCCAGGCTGCCAATTATTATCTGTGTCAATGTGGTTAAACTGCTTCTCCTCTGTCTCTTAGGTAAAGTCAACTTTACAGTTATTAGATGCAGCATCTCTAACTTTTCTTATGAGTGATTTGGTGACATAGTGGATAGTACACTAGTCCTGAAAACAGAAAAAAACCCGAGTCCAGTTCTTGCCTCAGAAATTAATTTACTAGCATTGTGACCATTGGTAAGTCTTTTAACTATTTTTACCTCAATTTCCTCATCTATAAAATAAGCTGAACAAAGCATTCTTTGCTGAGAAAACCCCTAAAATTCATGGAGACTTGAGCATGATTGTAACTGAACAAGCATAATAAAATGACTAGAGAAAGAAATGGCAAATCACTCTAATAGCTTAGCCAAGAAAACCTCAAAAAGAGTCATGAAGAATTGGGTATGACTGAACAAATGAACAACTACAAGTTTACTTAATAATTTACCCTATATTTAAATCTGAACCAAGGTAGAACCAAGCACTATCATTTTGTTTTCTTCCATCATGTGGGGAGCTTAGTAAAGAAGAAGAATGAATTGGGTGTAATTAGAATTCTCCTTTTCCTTGTTACATAATTATTTGCAAATACTAGACTTTATATATCCTTCATTTTTATGAGTTATGCTGAGCAATAATTTTTTAATAAAATCTTGTCTTGAACAAAGTGAATTACTGAACAACTAAAGATGGACCTAAGATACCAAGCAACTGCTAAGACAACTAATGGCAAAAGTTTTCAATACAGGAAAGATTCAGGTCCAAAGATCTCTGACTCAGGCTCAGTGGTGTATTTGAATTTGCTGTTTGGGGGGCTGAGAAAGAGCTGAGAATTTTAATCATTAAGTAGACTCCATTAACTTTATTGAAAAAACAGTTTTATTGAGGAGTCCTAGATTTTTCTAATGAGTATAGTTCATCTTGCCAGTTTTCTAAATGGTATCATCTTTGTACTTCATTGCATCATGTTTCTTTGGACTTCCAGCATCATAAATATATTATACTTGGTTATTCAGTATTTTTTGAATGAATAATTAAATGAAAATTAAATAGGTATATCATTAAAGAGAAACTGGATGGAACAGAAATATTACTAGATTGTGACAAAAGAACCAATTTTTGTTATAGGCTTTCCTCTAACTAGATATATGATGTTTAAATATCTGTAAGACCGTAACATCTAATTCTTTTTTTCTCATCCTAATTTTGAGGGAAGGAAGTGATCAAAGTATGACCTCTATCTAAATCTCTTTCCATGATTCTTTTGAAAATGAAAGTGAATAGATTAAAAAAAAAACTACTGATAATCTTAGCTATTTGTATACATTCTAACCAAAAAAATAAAACAAAGATAAACCCAAATAATTTGCACAAGAATTTTGAAATACCTAATATATACAAGGATTATTCATAAACAATAAAAAGAAAGAAAAGAAAAATAGATCTACCATAAAAGAACATATATTCTATTAGGCAGATATATAAAGTATACAAATATTTTATACAGAGAGTTTTGCAGAATTTAGAGCACTATATAATTGTTATTGTTGTAATATAGGAGACATTTCTAAAGGAATGGTTTATTAATTTAATATTTAGGGATTTATACTGAAACTTGGGCACTTTTACTCAATTTTATTCCTTGAGAAATCCCTTTGTTCTGCACCCACAGATATCTTTAAAGTAGTGTTCAGTACTAGAAGATCCTGACCCTCTATAGGTTTAGTTCCATTTTCTCACACTATTAAATTCCAAACTACCTACACCAAAAGAAATAATTGCTTTAAGTTTTGGTAACTTCTTAAATCTAGGGTTTCATTAAAATAGGAAGTGAACAACATGAATGTCCTCAATGTATATGAGGTGTTAGGTAGCAGACAAATATGTATTTTCATATACAGAAGAGATGCTAAATGTACATAAAAACAGAGAGAAAAAACATTGAGAAAGCTCAAACATTAAAATTTTATTATCCATAACTACTCTTTTCAAATTCTGAGATGCTGAGTTAGAAATATCAGAATATTAATCAGTTTATAGAACTCCTGAATATGCATTCTGCATTTGACTTTGTGGCTGTGCTGTCTAAACTATTTCCAGTTTTCTGTCGATAAAAGTCAGGCCTCAGATCCATTCTCCTGTCAGTGATCATTTTCTCTCCTTGTTCAAGTCTGCTCCACTCATCAGACTCAGGACCTCTGGTTATCTTAAATTGACAAGGTTATTTCTAGGTCTGGGTCAAGTCATCACAAGAAAAGAAAAGTTTGCTCATCTAGACAGGAAAAGGGAAACAGAACAGAGAACATGGCAAAAGGTCTAGGTGTAATATTACCTGGTTGACTCTTCTTGGGTTTATTACCACATAATGTTTATGATGGATAACATTAGCCACATTCCTCACCCTCTAATGAAAAAACAGAAAAGTAGCTAAGAATATAGAGGAGTGGAAACACTCCATTTTTTACTATTCTACTGAATCACAGACTTTTTATGATTAGTGTACAATAATGTCTGTTTCATCATATCAAAACTGATATATATATTTATCCAAGGATTCCACATGATTGGAAGTAGTTACAGGCTTTTTGAACCTATTGGAGTCACACTTTGCCAGAAAAAATGAAGGGCAGCACATAGTCTGCTCATGATCTACAGAATGGTCACATTACTATAGAATAGAGGGAAAATGTCTTTTGTAGTAGATTGAACCCAAATTGTATCTTAAAAGGAAAAAGAGATTCTATGAGGGGGAGCTGAAAAGGGAGTATTACACAGTAAACACTCAACCATTTCTTTTTAGCACTTTCATTAACATCACACTATCATCTTTGTCAGTTCTGAATTTATACAGCAATTATCTAGATAAACAATCCCACACATTTAGAGTTTAAAAATCATGTGTGGCTATTAAATACTTCTATGGAACTTTATTTTGCAAAATGCCTTTGAGTTATTAATACATTCTGTCACCTCTATTTGCATTTGTGGGCAGATTATTAAATAACAACCAATGTAAATAGTTTGTTCAGAAATTATTTTTAGGATTGCTATTTCACATATTGATAAGCAAATCCATATTTGTAGTTTTATTTTTGTTAGAAATACTAAAATATTATACAGAATTTTAACAGCATAATTACATTGACAAAACTATTATGTACTCTAAGTAATAGCATGAATATTGCTTTCTATACTATAAAAGCACACAAAAATAAACATACACAAAATGACATTTGTAATTCACTAAATTAAGTCTATATATTTTAAGAAAAATTTTTGTTGACTTTGGAATTCCTTGAGTTTTATTTTAATCAGGTTTAAATAGTTGCTAACAAAGAAGTCAGTGAATCAAGTTAATGGCACTGATTTCCTGAAGGCATTCTGATAAGTATAGATTTGTTTATGGTTAAGTTTATATTTCTGTAGCAGAAACTGTGTGACTAAAATGTCAAGTTGATAAAGTTCATCATACTAACTGATCATCAGTCATTCAATCAGTCAACAAGGATTTACTTTCAGCAGACAATGTGCCAGATAGTGTAAAAGAAGGGGTAAAAGAAGACAAGAATCATTTGCTGCAAGTCAATATTTTATATTCCAGTGGAGAGGGTGACATGCAAATAACTAAATACTTACAAGAAATATAGAGTTTTGTAAGAGTTAATTTCAGGGGGAAAGACAATAAAAGCTGTGGGATTATTTGCAAAGCTACTTCTGGGCACATAACATTACCCAGCTTGTAGCTTTCATTTTTTTCCCTACTTTTCCCCATTAAAACCAATAACAAACATATGAAAAGGCTATCTATGCAATAACAATGATATTTTGTAGAGACATTCAGCATTTATGTTTATAGTTATTTTAATAATAATTTCAGGGAAAAAATTTTTTTCAAACCTGTGTATCTTATCCTAAATGATTTTTATTTTTTTTTAAAGGATGCCATGAGAAGTAAGGTAATGGAAGAGAAGCAAGTTTAATAAATACTGATCATCTGATGTACCTGACTGACTGTACAAATCTATGTCCTAATCTGAACAAAATACATTTTTCATAAACTTGGTTTTATCCTTATAGCTAAGATGATTATTTAATTAATACATCTCCTGAGAAGGATTTTAAATGTTTTATGGTTCAAGGATCAATTAATGTTGTTTTATCAACAAATCAGAGCATAGATATTACTAGGTCAAACAAATTTTGACTTTAAGCTCTAATGAGTTATTGTATATTAAGCATTCACAAACTCTAAAGCAGTACATACATCTATAATTCTTCTTATTTCTTTGATAACATTAGCCAATGAGTTTGTTGAGGACATTTTTCCTTTTTAATGCTATCTATTCAATGCATTTCAAATCTCTTCGTGTAAAAAGCATTCATGTTGTACAAGTGTCTAAGGTATTTGCAAGCCTTTTCTCTAACACATTTCTTGACTTTAAAATGACCAAAATTTTCCATATAATTCTTCTTTCATCTTTTCCCAGAGTTTAGATTTGCATTTACATTGGTGGATAGAAAGAAATATGGGAATTTGACGTTAAGATACTTGTTATATGTTTTCTATGGTATGTTGTGACTTTATCCTTTCCCAGAGATGTTGGCACATCAGTTGTAAATGTCTTCATGGTGTTTTTTACAATAAATATGTGTGCCAAGATTTGAGGTAAAATATTCCCCCTTTCTGATGATCATATAAAAAGCCACCTTTTAAATTTATTCCTCTAGTCATTTCTCTGAATTCTAGTTAGCCTTTTATTTAGGTGCAACTTTTAACATCTTTTAATTTTATTTATAGTGATTACATCAACTTGATTTGTTTGAGTTCTTCCTGAGATTACTCCTCATTCTCATTTTCTGGATATTATTTCAGGAAATGTCTGCTGTGGGTATAACACATAGATCTATACTAGACCACTTAATATTAGTACCTTACTTAAGACATTGTTCATTTATCCAGTTCATATCTTCTTTGCTCATTATTTTTATAAGTTGTCATTTCCATTATATTGGAAGTTCTTTTAGAGTAAAAATTGTTTACTGCTTTAAAATATCCATTTTTTTTTCATACAGTTCCTAGCTCATATTATTTTCCCCTGTCTCTTTGATATTTATTTATTAATTTTTGTTTTGTTTAATGCTTTATGAATCATGTTGAGAGAGAAAAATCAGAACAAAAGTTAAAAAAAAACCATGGAAGAGAAAAAAAAAAGAAAAAAGAATGAACTTAGCATGTGTTGATTTACAGTCAGGCTCTATAGTTCTTTTTCTGAATGTAGATGGCATTTTCTATCAAAAGTCTATTAGGATTTTCTTCTCACTGAATTACTCAGAAAAACCAAGTCTTTTAAAATTGATCATCACACATTCTAGCTGTTATTGTATATAATGTATTACTTGTTCTGCTTGTTTCCTCCACATCAGTTCATGTAAATCTTTAAACGCTTTTCTAAAACAGCTTGTTCATCATATTTATAGAACAATATGTTCCATTACTTTCATATACAAACATTTATTTAGTCAATTCCCAATTGATGCACATATACTAATTTTCCAAATGGTTGCTACTATTAAAAGAGCTACTACAAACATTTTTGGACATGTGTGTCCTTTTCCCTCCTTTATCATTTCCTGGGGATACAGATCCAGTAGTGGCACTGGTAGATCAAAGTGTATGCAAAATTTTATAGCCCATTAGACATAGTTCCAAATTGCTCTCCAGAATAGTTAGATCATTTCACAACTGCACCAACAATGCATTAGTATCCCACTTCTCCCACTTTCCCTCCAACATTTGTCATATTTTCCTGTCATCTAAATTAATCTGAGAGCTTTGAGTTAATACTTCAGAGTTGTTCTAATTTGCATTCCTCTAGTTAATAGTGATTTGAAGCATTTTTAGATGCCTATAGTTGGCTTTAATTTCATTATCTAAAAGTTGTCTATTCATATCCTTTGACCACTTATCAACTGAAGAATGGCTTGTATTCTTATAAATTTGACACCATTCTTTGTATATTTTAGAAATGAGACCTTTATAAGAAATACTGGCACTAATTTTTTCCACAGTTTTGCCCTTACTTTTTAATCTTGTTTCTGTTTGTTTTGTTTATGGAAAGCCTTTTTAATAATTAAAGATGATCATTTTGCCTAGCATAACATTGATCATGAATTCCTTCTTTCTGCAAAGCTCTGATAGGTAAATTATTCCTTACTCTCCTAATTTCCTTTAGTATCACCCTTTATGCCCATATAATGTACCCATTTTGGCCTTATTTTTGTATGGGGAATGAGATGTAGATCAATGCTGAGTTTCTGAAATATTATTTTCTAGTTTTCCAAGTGATTTTTGTAGTTCTTATTTGGGAGTTTATCAAATACTAAATTACTATAGGCTGTGATAAAGGCATGTATCTAATTTATTCCACTGATCCACCAATCTATTTCTTAGTCAGCATAAAATGGTTTTGATAACTGTTGCTTTATGATATAATTTTATGTTTGGTAGAACCTAAGCTACCATCTTTTGTATTTTTTTTTTTTTATTAATTCTCCTTTAATATGTTCTTTCCCTGTTTTGGCTCTTTCTCCTTTAGGTATCAGTATCATATTTGTGTCATAAAAGAAATTTGGCAGGATTACTTCTTTACATATTTTTCCAAATAGTTTACATAAGTATTGGGATTAATTGTGCTTTAAATGTTTGGTAAAATTTACTTAAAAATCCCTCTGATCCTGGAGATTTTTGAATTTGTTACTTTTTTCTTTTTGGTCTTCCCTGTCCTCGTAATAGCTTTCTATGATCAAAGTTCTTTTTGTTTCTTGCTCTTTTCTTTTGTTATTTCCATCTTTGTTATTTTTATGATTGATGTTCTGCTCCTGGAATAAAAGGGACACTCTCCCAAGCTTCCTGTGCAGCTCTGAGCCTTGGCTTTGAGTACAAAGGCCAATTATGTTTGCGTGGGTTATTTTTAACTGCTTTTTCCAGGAAATAGCTTGGTATTCTAAGTTTGCCTTCTGACTTAAGTCTGGGCACTATTCTACTGATTTGCTCCACTACTGAGACAAAACTGAGTGTCTCAGTTACCGATCTGCTATGATTAAGACCCTCTCACTAACTTTCTCAGACTCTGTCTAAGCTGGGCTGAACACCATTTTCACCCTAGTGAGATGGATTTTTCTTGGAGATTTTCCAATTTATCTTGAGCTGATTTCATTTTGTCAGACTCTGTTAACATGTCTGGTTGCATCTGGTTTTCAAAACAAACTGGGAGAGTTCAAGCAACATCCTGGCTTTACATAGCCATCTTGGCTCTATCTTCAAAAGTCTCTATCACATAATCTTAATAAATATTTGGTGACATGATTTAATTTATTCAAATACATGACCTTCCTATAAAACTGGCCTCCTTTTTATTTCTATTATTTTCAGTTTTACTCTTCTAATCACTTAGGTTTGAATGTTTTCATTAAGCATTGAGTTCTCTATCACCTTTCCAAATTTTTTTGTTTCTTCACTTAAAAAATATGCATATTTTTTTCTTTCATTGTCTGTGACTGAGATGACCAGTTAGATAGAAGACTATAAAGGTGTTTTTAGTTTTCTTATTGTCATGCTATCTCAAATCTCTACAGGATCAGAGGGATCCATGAGTGAATTCTACCAAACATTTAAAGATAGCAGAAAATACTGCTATATTATATTCTTAATCAAATAATTAATTTTCAATTTTCATTTTCATGGTATGTCATTAAACATATTGCATTTAAATTTGGAAAATGTGCACTTATTTCTGAATTTGATTGTGAAGTTTTTATGTTCTAATATTGGTCAATTTTTGTAAAAGTGCCATGAAATTATATATGTTGAAAATTATATATGCATTCACACACATACATATATATGTAGCTGTATATCTATCTATATGCAAGGAAGCATACTTAAGCAAAACAAATTACTTTCATTGTTATGTACCAAACAATCTTCATCTCATTCTATCTTCTGTTTTTCACATATCCGTAATAGCTAACATGTTTCAACACTGATTCTCTAGAAGAGTGGTATAAAACAAATAGAATTGCTTGGTAAAGATCCCCACTAGCTATATAATAACTTAGAAAACCACATATTAACATTCTCTGTGTTTTATTGTATTTTTATTCATTTCCTAACATATTTTTGAAATACATTTAACTTTAGTTCAGATTGCTGAGTGAAGTACAAATACCTCCAGGATAATTTGGTAAAATCAATAAACAAACCCTGGGGCAATTGGGGTTGGAATAATATTAGATTTAAGACTAGTTTATTTGTATATGTGCTACTTTATCAATTCTTTACTAATTTTGTTCATTTTATTTTTTATTTATACAAGTCCTCAAATTTTTTTTTAAATATTATTGATATTATATAATTTGTTCTACTGATGTGCTTTCATTGTGAATCAATTTATATTTTTCTATGTATGTCAGGGTGAAATCAATTATTTCCTTTTTTTTTTTTTCTAACACAATAGCATGACTTGAGTTTTTGTTGTGATACCTCAGATTTTACATACCCAAAGCAAACTCAATGTTTTGATTAGTTCAACTAATTTTGAGAAGTGTGATAAAGAATGAGCAAAAAAAGATCAAGAGCAGAGAAAATTAATGTTTCAATGGTGTACATGTGTTTGTTTTTAAACAATCATTGGTGATCTTGCAAAGAATAATTTTTAGAGACAAGTAGGCATAGAAATCAGTCATAAATGGAGTCTCTAGATAAATCCAATTACTCACTTGTTAACTTATATGTTTTGATTTATGTGTATAACTAAGAAGCTTAAGTGCTCTAAGAGTTAAAGTTTGCAAAGAATTGTATATATGTTAACTCAATTTATTCACATAATAACTATGAAATAGTTGCTATTTTATTTCCATTTTACAGATGAATAAACTGTTCATTTAGAAGTTTAGTCACTTATCCAAAATATAATATCTAGTAAATAACCAAAACAAAATTGGAATTTGGGTCTTCTACTACATAACCTAATTGCTTAACACATATAGCCTGTACCATTTGAATGTAAGCTTTTCAGGAGTAGGAATTGCTTTTTGTTTTTGCTTTTCCTTCCTAGCACTTAGCCTTCTTCCTGAATAATTTAAGTCCAGTAATGATTGAAAATTAAGCTTTTTTCAGAATCTTTTCCCTCAACTCATCATTTCTCTTTTACATTTTAGATACATACTCCTAGTGGAAGTATAAAGTCATGCATAGAATATTGAAGATTGATGAGGTACAGGATATGTTCTGTTTCTAATTCAGCTTCTTATTCTGGACATATCCCTTGAATATTCCAGCCTCAGTTTTTTTAAATGTAAAGTAAATGTTTGGCCTAGATATCCCACATTATTTTACTGGTTCTGAATCCTCTAACTCAGGAATACTCTGCTCAGTCTCCAGCATAGACTATGATTTATAAATCATTTGTTCTAATGCATTCAACTAACTTTACTTCTTCTTTACTTAACCCTAGCATCTCCCCTTTTTTCACCCTATTAAAAATCTCATTTGTATGTTTTTTTGCTAAAATATTATATTAATTGTAAAGGTCAATATATCGTTTAAGAAATCAAATTATTAAAAGACTGCCTAAAGCCATTCTCCTAAAATTAGGCTACTAAAAGCAATTTATAGCAAATTTGACTATTTGACTATTTGAAAAGCTGGTTTATGCAAATTTAAGGCAACTCTGCATGAAGCTGAAAGACAAATGTATGAAGGGGTGTGAAAAGGATAGGGCAAATAAATAACTAAGTAACTAGATTGATAGATGAATAAATCTATAATTGGGATCTTTGACTCATTTGTTTAGACCATCATCAAGGTTTTCTTTCACTTCAGCATTGATGAGATTAGGATTTGACACCTAAGGTTGGAGTTAATTAGCAATTCATAGTTCAAATATGAGGTACAAGGTGAAAGGTAAACAATTCACAATAGCTCTTTGCCAAAAGGTACCTTTATTTATAATAAGAGGGTATAAACCACAGGAAGAGATAAAATAGACACAAGGAGTGTGAATATGAAATAGAGTTGAGAGAGCACATAGTAAGAAAGGGGTTTTAAAAATTAACATTGGATAAGATAAATTCCCTAGAGGAACTCACAATTAATCGGGAAGAAGGGGATACACCATGAAATAGGAGTATGCCATTCAATGGAAGACTAATTTCGGAGAGGGTATCAGCACCCTAAAAGAGTTAGCTATAACAAAGTGAATGATATCATGAAACATGGAGGGAGGAGTGAGAAGAAAGACAGCACAAGGCTGAACATGGTAGGCTAACCTCAATATGATTTCGGCCAAGATTATAGGCCACAGGGAAATTTATAGGGGAAAAATAACTTTGGTGGTTTGATATCATAACTTGGTTTCTTTTTGGATAAAGTAAGGTGGGGTTACCCAAGACCACCACAGGGAGTAGTGGGACTATAAAACTGAGCTGGTCCCCATCAGTGTCTTTCCCTGCTTGTCTAGGAGAATATTATAGTTTTATGGGTACTTCAGACTTTTTTCCATGAACCCCACCTAGTTACTCAGAACCTCATCGGCATTTTGTTTTTCCTCTCTCTCTACTGTATCATAGTAATGAAAACAACATATTACATAATGCTTTAAGGTTTACAAAGGAAATTGTGTGCACTATGTGATCTGAACTTCAAAATAAACATGTGAAGTATGTCTTGCAATTTTGGTTTTACCCATTTTTGCAGAGGAGAAAATTGAAGCTAAAAAACTTTCTGTCTTCTCTATATCCTGCTTGTTCCCCATGGTAGAGATCTACTACCTTCTCCTCAGGACTTCTTTTTAGAAGCTCTCATGTGCTTCAAAGTTCAGCTTGAGGAATCATTTTTACATGACTCCTTTGCTCTTCATCTTCCTGTCTGGGAGTGCATCTCCAATTTTTTTTCTGAATTTTTTTTCTAGTGCCTTACCAACAATGGTGATAGGTCTGTGTTTTTATACTGGGCACTTCCTGTGGACCTCTCACCCAAGTCTTTTTGTTAAAAGGCATGAGCTACAGAAGAAACCACTGCTTCTTAGAATCTCTTGATCTTTTACATGCTGAATGTTTAAACCACCTCCATGTTGAAAACTTTCCTGATTTCCAAGCTGTAAAATATTTCTCTTATTTCTCATAATATCATGTATATGTGGATCATATATATTTGCATTTGTACCCCAAGGATGTAATAAAACCTTTTACCACATGGGAGATATTTAATAAATGGTATAACAAAAGATTTGTTTTTCTTTCCCATTAAGTAAAATATTCTAGTTGTTGGCTACCTGGTTACAGGTACCTTTCTGAGATTTTTATTTCTCAGTGAAACGTTGCCTGAGGCCTCAAGTATACAGATGTAAATTTATTTAAGACAATACAGATGTCCTTCAGGTACAGTGGTAGGTCATTGATTTCCATGTTTTCAAGTATTCCCTGTGGTAACTAAGAGGAGAATGAAATAGCCCTCCTTGGAGTGGCCAAGAGTCTTTTTTCCTTTAGGATGTCAAAAACATTATTCCTCAGCTCTAGAGCATGCAGCTGCATAGCTACATTGATAATTTATTCTTCTTTCACAGGTGAATGAATGGCTGACTCAGGTTCCACATGCTCAGCCCCCTCACTGTGAGGCCACATGCAAAATAGCCTGGTGACAATTAGAATTTAAGCTCATTTGGTATAAATTATGCTTTCAGCATCTCATTAAATTGAGCAAAGAATGGCTTTGCTACATCTGCAAGGAATGATCTTACTTTGAGTGGGGAACAGAGAGATAGATAATAAATTATCACAACTGAAAAAAAAGAAGAGAATACATATATACATGTGATATAATATGATTTTGTGGTCCCCTGATATTAGGGGGGAATTGTGTTCTGGCAATAAGTCAATGATTCTAGATTTTCTGCCTTAGGAAACTCCCACACCCACTCTGTCTGATTCTGATCACTCCTTGGTCAGATAGCTTCTAGCTTGAGGATAGTCCCACAGATCAAACTCTTGATACAATAGTGAATAAGACCACTCCTCAATTCACTGCTGACTGGTAATCTTGTTTGTAATAATCTGATCAAGAGAAACAAATTCCAGGGACCACTCCTTCCTACCTATGAGCCATAGAATTAGCATATCAATGCTAAAAAGCTGGATAAATATATCTCCTTGATTCTTTTTTGCTGCAGAATTCCTTTAAAATTCAGTGCACTTTGTAATGCTGTTACTATTGTAATAAAGCTTTGCCCCTTGAATAGGAGATGGATTTAAGCCTGCAAAATTTTTTGAGACAACTTGTAACACTGCTCTGGGATCACAAACTTTTATCATTCAATATACATTTTCCCACTGCCTATGTACACTACTTCTAACTAAATAAGATGAAAGTTGTTAAGGGTTACAAGTGTTGAGGTTGCAAAAGGGGAACCCAAAAGTTTGGAATCCCAGACCAGTGTTAAGATGTATCTCAAAATAATTTGCAGACTTAAATCCATCTCCTAGTCAAGGGGCAAAATGTTATTGCAATAATAATTGTAACACCATTACAAAGCAGGCTTGAATTTTTAAAAAGAAATTATCAGAGAAACAGAAGCAAGGACAGCCATTTATCCAACTCTAATCATTGGTATGCTAATTCTATGACTCATAGGTAGAAAGGAATTTGGTTTTCATTGACCATATTATTAATGGCCAGATTGTCAGTCAGCAATGAATTGAGGAGTGCTTTTATAGGAATGCAATTAGTTAACATTTATTCTATTCCTTATTATTTCTCTTTCTTTTTTAACTTTTAATGTGACTCTTGACCCATATTCAAAACTCAAATTTTTATTCAGCTTTGTTCTTTTCATCAGGAATGCTTAAAAGTTCTGTTTCATGGAACGTCCATTCCCCTTCCCACTCATCTGCCCCATGTCCTGAAGGATTATTTTCAGTTTTTCTGGGTATGGGGATTCTTGGTTATAATCCTAACCTATTTGCCTTTTGAAGTATAATATTCCAAGATTCTCAATTCTTAAATGTAGAAGCTGCTAAATTTTTGGTTTCCTAAATTTGACTCCTTAATGTTTGAATTATTTCTTTCAGGTTACTTGCAATATCAATCCCCCTCAATCTCAATCCCAAATTCCTCTCAATCCTTCTCAATCTCAATCTCAATCACAATCCCTCTCAATCCGAATCACTCTCAATCCCTCTCAGTCTCAATCCCAATCCCTCTCATTCCCTCACAATCACACTCTCAATTCCTATCTCAACCCCAATCCCTCTCAATCCCATTCCCTCTCAATCCCTCTCAATCTCAATCCCTATCAATCCCTCTCAGTCCCAATCTCAATCCCTCTCAATCCCAATCTCAATCCCTCTGAATCCTGCTCAACCTCAATCCATCTCAATCCTGCTCAAGCTCAATCACACTCAAACTCAATCCCGCTCAATCCCACTCAAGATCGCTCGCTCCCACTTGCTCCCACTGAGTCACGCTCACTCCCATTCAATCCCGGTCGCTCCCAATCACTCCCGTTCTATTCTGCTTGCTCCTCCTCAATCCCGCTCGCTCCCGCTCAATCCCGCTCTCGCTCGCTCCTGCTCGCTCCTGCTCACTCCCACTCAATCCCACTCAAGCTCAATCCCGCTCAATCCCATTCAAGATCAATCCCGCTCAATCCCGCTCAATCCTGCTCAATCCCGCTGAATCCAGATCTCAATCCCTCTCAATCCCCATATCAATCACTCTCTATCCTGCTGAACCTCAATCCCTCTCAATCCCACTAAACCTCAATAACTCTTTTTTTTTTTTTTTTTAATAGCCTTTTATTTACAGGACATATGCATGGGTAACTTTACAGCATTAACAATTGCCAAATCTCTTGTTCCAATTTTTCACCTCTTACCCCCCCACCCCCTCCTCTAGATGGCAGGATGACCAGTAGATGTTAAATATATTAAAATATAAATTAGATACACAGTAAGTATACATGACCAAAACATTATTTTGCTGTACAAAAAGAATCAGACTCTGAAATATTGTACAATTAGCTTGTGAAGGAAATCAAAAATGCAGGTGTGCATAAATATAGGGATTGGGAATTCAATGTAATGGTTTTAGTCATCTCAAGTTCTTTTTCTGGCATAGCTAGTTCAGTTCATTCTGCTCCTTTGGAAATGTTTGGTTGATCTCGTTGCTGGGATGGCCTGGTCCATCAAACTGGTCATCATATAGTATTGTTGTTAAGAATAATGATCCCTGGTCCTCCATTTCCTCAGCATCAGTTATTATAAAGTTTCTCCAGGCTTTTCTGAAATCATCCTGTTGGTCATTTCTTATAGAACAATAATATTCTATAATATTCATAAACCACAATTTATTAATTCTCAACTGATGGGCATCCATTCAGTTTCAGTTTCAACCACTACAAAGGGCTACAAACATTCGTGCACATACAGATCCCTTTCCCTTCTTTATAATCTTTGGGATATAAGCCCAGTATAACACTGCTGGATCAAAGGTATACAAGTTTATAACGACAAGTTCAAACTACTCCAAAATGGTTGGATTCTTCACAACTCCACCAACAATGCATCAATGTCCCAGTTTTCCCATCCCCTCAACAATTCATTATTTTTTCCTGTCATCAAATCTGACAGGTGTGCAGTGGTACAAGTTGTCTTAATTTGCATTTCTCTGATTAATAATGACTTGGACATCTTTTCATTGATAGAAACAGTTTCAATTTCTTCATCTGAAATTGTCTGTTCATTCCTTTGACCATTTTTCAATTGGAGAATGGCTTGATTTTTTATAAATTAAGTTAATTCTCTATATATTTTGGAAATGGGCCTTTATCAGAACCTTTGACTGTAAAAATATTTTCCCAGTTTATTTCTTCCCTTCTAATCTTGTCTGCATTAGTTTTTGTTTGTACAAAAACTTTTCAGTTTGTATAATCAAATTTTCTTTTGTGATCATAATGATCTCAGTTCTTTCGGTCAAAGACCTTCCTTCCACAGGTCTGAGGGGTAAACTATCCTGTTTCCTCTAATTTATTAATAATTTCATTCTTTATCCTGGTCATGAACCCATTTTGACCTATCTTGGTGTTTCGGCGTTAAGTATGGATCAATGCCTAGTTTTCCCATATTGTTTAATTTTAAATTTTATCAAACAGTAAGTTCTTATCCCAAAGCTGGGATCTTTGGTTTTCAAAGACTAGGTTGCTATATTTGTTGACTGTTTTTCCTTGAACCTAATCTATTCCACTGATTAATAGTCTTTCCTTAGCCAATACCAAATGTTTTGGTAACTGCTTCTAAATAAATTTTTAGATCTGGTACCTAACCACCTTCATTTGATTTTTTTTCATTAATTCCCTTGAAATTCTTGACCTTTTTGTTTTCCATATGAACTTTGTTGTTTTTTTCTAGGTCATTAAAATAGTTTTGGGACTCTATTGGTATAGCGTAAATAAATAATTAGTTTAAATAATATTTCATCTTTATTATATTTCTCCCCTATCAAGAGCATTTAATATTTTCAATTGGTTAGATCAGACTTAATTTGTGTGAAAAGTGGTTTAATTTTGCTCTAAAGTTTCTGATTTTCCTTGGCAGATAGATTCCTAAATATTTTATATTATCAGTATTCTTTAAATGGAATTTCTCTTTGTAACTCTGACTTTGGATTTTTTGTGATATATAAGAATCTGATGGCTTATATGGGTTTATTTTTATAACCAGCAACTTTGCTAAAGTTGTGGATTATTTCTTCTTTTTAGGAATCTCTGGGGTTCTTAAGATAACATCATGCATCGGCAAAGGTGATAATTTGGTTTTCCTCATTGCCTATTCTTATTCCTTTAATCTTTTCTCAGCTCTTATTTAAAAGCTAGCATTTCTAATAAAATATTAAATAGTAACGGTGATGTGGGCAGCCTTTTTTACTCAGATCTTTTGGGGAATGGTTGCAGTTTGTCTCCATTAATATGATGCTTACTGATGGTTTTTAAATAGATGCTGCTGATTATTTTAAGGAAAAATCCATTTTATTCCTTCTCTCAATGTTTTTTAATAGGAATGGATGTTGGATTTTTCAAATGCTTTTCTGCATCTTTGAGATGATCATATGGTTTTTTAATTTGGTTATTAACATGGCCGTTTATTGATGTTTTCCTAATATTGAACCACCCTGCATTCCTGGGTATAAATCCTACTTGATCATGGTGTATTATCTTGAAGATGATTTTCTGTAGTCTTTTTGCTAATATCTTATTTAAGATTTTGCATCAATATTCATGGGAGATTGGTCCATAATTTTCTTTCTCTTTTTCAGCCTACCTGGTTTAGGTATCAAATATCATGTCTGTTCATGAAGAATTTTTGGACTTTCCCCTATTTTTCAAATAAATTTATATAGCATTGGGGAATTGTTTTCTTTAAATGTTTGGTAAAATTCAATTTCCATCTGGTCCCGGGGTTATTTCTTAGGGATTGTTTAATTGCCTGTTCTTTTCTTTTTCTGAAATGTGACTATTAAACAATTCTTCCTCCTCTTTAGTCTGGGAAATTTAATTTTTTGGAGGTAGTTCCATTTCCTTAGGTTATCAAATTTATTGGCATAAAGTTGAGCAAAATAATCCTTATTATTTCTCTAATTTCCTCTTCATTGGTGGAAAGTTCTCCCTTTTCATTTTTAAATCTTTTCATTTTCCTCTCTCCTTTTTCTAATCAGATTTAACAAAACATCTATTTTATTGGCTTTTCATAAACCAACTCTTAGTTTTATTAATTAGTTCAATGTCTTTTTACTTTCATATTTTTAATTTCTCCTTTTAATTTTAGAATTTCAATTTGGGTATTTGATTGGGGTTTAATTTGGTCTTTTTTAGTTTTTTAGTTGCAAGCCCAATTCATTAATCTTTTCTTTCTCTGTTTATTAGTAAGCCTTGGGTATAAAATTCCCTCTTTTACCCTTTTCATCCACAAATTTTGGTATGATGTCTCATCATTGTCATTATCTTTGAAATTATTAATTGTATCTATAATTTGCTCTTCCCCAATCATTCTTTAAGATGGTTTTTTATTTCCAATTACTTTTGGTCTTTTCCCCTAACTTTATTGAATGTAGTTTTTTTGCATCATGATCTGAAAAAGAAAGCATTTACTATTTTCTTTCTTGCATTTAATTTTAGGTCTTTTGTCCCTAAATATTAAAATTTTGAATAGGTTCCATGAACTGCTGGGAAGAAAGTATATTCCTTTCTATCTCCATTCAATTTTTTCAAAGATCCAATATACCTAATTTTCTAATATTCTATTTACTTCAATTTTCTTTCTTATTTGTTTTGTGGTTTGTTTGTCTAATTCTGAGGTGCAAGGTTGGGATCTCCTACTATTACAGTTTTGTTGTCTATTTCTTCTTTAATCTCAACTTCTCCTTAGGAAGTTGGATGCCATCCACTTGGTGCATATATTTTTATTGATATTGCTTCATTTTTATGCTACCCTTTAGCAGGATGTAGGTTCCTTCCTTATCTCTTTTAATTAGATCAATTTTCTTTTCTTGATCTGAGATGGGGTGGCCCCTTTTTTGACTTCACCTGAAGCATAATGATTTTACCTTTACCTTTACTCTTATGTATCTCCCTGCTTTAAATTGTTTCTTTCAACATATTGAGGGTTCACTTTTGATCCAGTTTTTCTCCTCCTCTTTATGGGGGGTTCTCCCATTCCTTTTACCTTAAATTTAAATCTTTAAATTCCTGCCATCCTAATAACCCCAGTTGTGCCCTTTTTTTGCCTCCCCACCCTCTTTCCCCCTTTTAAACTTAATCCCCTCTTGTATCCACGATGCTTATCCTGTTATAATCCCTCCCCCCTTTTGAGTCTTTCCCCTTTTCCCCTTATTACTCTTTTTTCTTTTCCTTTTCCTCTCCCCCGTTTTAAGGGGGAGAATTTTCTCTAAAACAAATGTCAATTATTTTTTCTTTGATCAACTCTGATGAGGAAGATTCACCAATGTTCCTCCCTCTCTAAGTTCCCTCAGAATGTAAGTTTCCTTTGCCTCTTTGGGCATGTGGTTTCCCTCTTTTTCCCTCCTTCCCATCTTTTCTGCCATCATCCCTTTTCCATATCTACTTCCCTTTTTTATGTTATATCAATACAATCAAATTATACATGTATTCTTTTTATATCCCAAAAAATACAATTCTCAAAGGTTATTTTTACCTTTTCTGCATCTCTTGGTTTATGTTAATCAAATTTTTTTGGTTTTTTTCTTCAGAAACAAATGGAATTTTTGTTTCATTAAATTCCATCTTCTTCCCTGGAAGAAAATTCAAACAGCTGGGTAGTTTTTCTTGGCCCATCCCAAAGTTCTTGTGCCTTTTGGAATTCATATTCCAGGCCCCTTTCCTTTAAGAGGGCAGCCAGATCTTGGGTATCTTATTGTGGCACCTCGGTATTTAAATGTTTTTTTTGCGTAAAATTTTTCCTTAATCATGTTCTGAAATTTTGCCACAATATTCTGGGGTTTTTTTTGGGGTTTCTTTCAGAAGGGTTTGAAATTCTTTAATGCCTATTTTACCTTCAATTCTATTACATCTGGGCAGTTCTCTTTGATGATTTCTTGTAAAATGTATCTAGGCTCTTTTTTTTTTCATCATGTTTTTCAGAAGTCCAATAATCCTCAGATTATCTCTCCTAATCTATTTTCAAGTCTGTCGTTTTGCAAATGTAATTCTGTTTTTTCCAGTTTGTCATTTTTTTGTTTTGTGGCTATTCTTGTGTCTCAATGAATTTAGTTCTTTTGTTCGTTCTAATTTTTTAAAATTTTTTCTTCATTAGCTTTTTTACTTCTTTCTGTTTGTCCAATTGGGTTTTAAATGTATTGTTTTGGTCTGTGGAATTTTTTCCATTTCACTAATTTTTTTTTTTCATAATTATTTTCTTTTTCCAATTCACAGATCCTACTTTCTTTATTCTTTGTCTTTTTAATTCACAGATCCTCTTTCTTGCAGTTCTTTTTTTTCAATTCACAAATCCTACTTTCTAGTGAATTCTTTTTTTTTCAATTCACAATTCACTTTCCTGAGTTTTTTTATTTTTTCAATTCAAATTTTGTTTCCTGAACTTCTTGGAATTTTTTAACTTTTTCAATTCGTATTTCAGGAAGTTTTGCTGTCTTTAAGGCTTCTCTATCCTTTCCCCATTTTTCTTCAACTCTCTTTTTGAGACTTTTAATGGTCTCTTCTTGAAACATTATGTAAAAGGAGACAGTCGTGCATTTTTTGCTGTTTGAGGGTCTCTTCAGGTTTGCTATCTCTTTTTTCTGCATAGAAGCTGTCGATTTTCTTTTCATCTTTTTTATTTGTTTTTAAAGCCTTTGGGTATGCCTCCTAGGCAAGGGGGGTTCCACTTCCCTCCAGGCAGGGAGATGTAAACCGTTTCGCTCCCAGGTTTGGGGTGCTCTGAGTGAGAGTTTTCCCTTCCCCAACAGGAGTGGATTCAGCACTGGCCGAGCTTCAAAAGTGCGGGGGGGCTGTTGGGTTACGATTCCCTGGGCAGAATTAAAATTGAAGTGTCCTGCCCCAGGCCGGGCCTCGTGGGACTTGGTATTAATGAACAGACTGAGACCGACAAACTCTGCCCAGTGTCCTTTCCCGTGTAATCAGCCCTGGAAAAAGCTCTATGGCCCCAAGCTGGGCTCCCACTGGGCAGTTGGAGGTAACCTGGGGCCTCCTTCTGCCATGCAGGATCCCTGCCCAAAGGAAAAGCCCTACTGCGGGTTGGGGGTCTGGCCTTCGGTCTGTCTTTCACTTTGTTTGGGGCCTCCTCGGAACCTAATTTCTCTCATTGTCTGCTCTGATCTCCCCCCCGGCCCTGGAACCAACCTTTTTTGGCGAGACTGCAGATTTTCTTCGGCCAGGGAGTTGTTCTACTTCTTATCTTTATGAATTGTAGCAGTCAAGACTATTTTTGAGGCTCGATATAATATTGATAAAAAGGGTAAGAGAAGAGCTTAGAACATCGTGTTTGCCTTCTCCGCCATTTTGGCTCCGCCCCCCCCTCAATAACTCTCAATCCTGCTCAATCCCCCTCAAACTCAAGCTCAATCCGAATCAACCTTAATCCCTCTCAAACCCGCTCAATCTCAATCTCTCTCAATCGCGCTCAACCTCAATCCCTCTCAATCCTGCTCAATCTCAATCCCTCTCAATTCTGCTCAACCTCAGTCCCTCTCAATCCCACTCAATCTCAATCCCTCTCAATTCTGCTCAACCACAATCCCTCTCAAACCCGCTCAAGCTCAATCCCTCTCAAACTCAATCTGTCTCAATCCCACTCAAACTCAAACCCACTCAAACTCAATCCCGCTCAAACTCAATCCCTCTCAATCCCACTCATGCTCAATCTCTCTCAATCCCGCTCAACCTCAATCCCGCTGAATCCCACTCGCTCCCCTCAATCCGGCTCTCGCTCACTTACGCTCGCTTCTGGTCAATCCCACTGAAACTCAATCCCGCTCCATCCTGTTCAAGATCAATCCCAATCAATCCCGCTCCTATTCAATCTCGCTCAGTTCAGCTCATCCCGCTCAATCGTGCTCAACCTTAATCCCTCTCAGTTCCACTCAACATCAATCCCACCCAATCTCAGTCCATCTCAATCCCATTCAACCACATTCCTGCTCAATCCCGCTCAACCTGAATCTTGAACAATCCCGTTCAATCCCACTAAAGCTCAATCCCACACAATCCCGTTCAAGCTCAGTCCCGCTCAATCTCGTTCAATCCCGCTCGCTCCTGCTCAATCCTAGTCAATCCTGCTCAATCCCACGCAAACTCAATCCCTCTCAACCGCACTCAAGCTCAATCCCTCTCAACCCCACTCAAACTGAAGGTCAATCCCGCTCAAACCTGCTCCCACTCAATCCTGCTGCCTCCCACTCAATCCCTCTCAATCCCGCTCAATCCTGCTCGCTCCAGCTCAATCCCACTCAATCCCACTCAAACTCAATCCTGCTCAATCCCACTCAAGCTCAAATTCAATTCCATTCAATCCCTCTCGCTCCCGCTGAATCCCACTCACTCCCATTCAATTCTACTCGCTCCCGCTCAATCCTGCTCGCTCCCGCTCAATCCTGCTCAATCCCATTCAATCCCGCTCAATCCCGCTCCAGCTCAATCCCATTCAATTCTGCCCAACCCCGCTCAGTGCCGCTCAATCTCACTCAAGCTCAATTCCTCTCAATCCCATTCCATCCCACTCGCTCCCGCTCAATCCCGCTCAATCGCACTCAATCCTACTCAAACGCAATCCTGCTCAATCCCACTCAATCATGTTCAATCCCACTAAAGCTCAATCCTGTTCAATTCCACTCCGTTCCTATCAATCCCACTCAATCCCGCTCAAATGCAATCCAGCTCAATCCCTCTCAATCTCGCTCAATCCTGCTGAAACTCAATCCGGCTCCAACTCAATCCCGCTCGCTCCCACTCAATCCCTCTCAATCCCACTCAATCCTGCTCCCTCCAGCTCAATCCTACTCAATCCCACTCAAACCCAATCCTGCTCTATCCCACTCAAGCTCAAGATCAAGCTCAATCCCGATCAATCCTGGTCCCGCTCAATCCCACTCGCTCCCCTCAATCCCGCTTAGCTCACTCACACGCGCTCCGGGTCAATCTCGCTCAAACACAATCCTGCTCCATCTTGTTCAAACTCAATCCCGCTCAATCCCACTCCAACTAAATCCCGCTCACTCCCACTCAATCCCTCTCAATCCTGCTCAATCCTGCTCCCTCCAGCTCAATCCCACTCAATCCCGCTCAAACCCAATCCCGCTCAATCCTGCTCCCGCTCAATCCCGCTCGCTCCCGCACAGTATGTTTATTCCGCTCGCTGCCGCTCACTCCCACTCAATCCCGCTCAATTCCACTCAAGCTTAATCCCTCTTAATCCTGCTCAATCACACTCGCTCCCATTGAATCCTGCTCACTCCCACTGAATCCCACTCAATCCCACTCGCTCCCGTTTTATCCCGCTCAATCCCACACAATCTTGCTCAATCCAACTCCAGCTGAATCCCATTCAATTCCGCTCAGCCCCACTCAGTCCTGCTCCCTCCCGCTCAATCCTGATCAATCCCACTCAAGATCAATCCCTCTCAATCCCACTCCAACTCACTCTCTCACCACATTCCCAATCAATCCTGCTCAATCCACTCAATCCAGCTCCACCTCAATCCCACTCAATCCAGCTCAATCCCACTCAATCCTGCTCCATCCCACTCAAACTCAACCTCAATCCCACTCAATCCCGTTCAATTCCACTCAAACTCAATCCCTCTCAATCCCACTCAATCCAGCTCACTCCCACTGAATCCCGCTCACTCCCGCTCAATCCCTCTCAATCCTGCTCAATCTGGCTCGCTCCCACTCAATCTGGCTCGCTCCCGCTGAATGCCGCTCGCTCCCACTCAATCCCACTCAATCCCGCTCAAAGCCACTCAAGCTCAATCCCTCTCAATCCCACTCAATCCCGCTCGCTCCCGCTCAATCTTGCTCAATCCCGCTCAATCCTGCTCAATCCTGCTCCAACTCAATCCCCTTCAATTCCGCTCAATCCCACTTCAGCTAAATGTCGCTAAATCCCACTCAATCCCATTCAATCCCGCTCATTCCCGCTCAAAGCTGCTCAAGATCATTCCCTCTCAATCCCACTCGCTCCCGCTCAATCTCGTTCAGTCCCACTCGCTCCCGCTCAATCTCGCTCTATCCCACTCAATCCCACTCAATCATGTTTAATCCCCCTCAATTCCACTCAAACTGAATCCCTCTCAATCCTGTTCATTCCCGCTCGCTCCCACTGAATCCCACTCACTACTGCTGAATCTCGCTCACTCCCGCTCAATCCCAATCAATTCCACTCAATGCCGCTCAAGCTCAATCTCTCTCAATCCCACTCAATCCCGCTCACTCCCATTCAATCCCGCTCAATCCCACACAATCGTGCTCAATTCCGCTCCAGCTCAATCCCATTCAATTCCACTCAATCCTGCTCAGTCCCGCTCCCTCCCTCTCAATCCCGCTCAATCCCACTCAAATTCAATCCCTCTCAATCCCATTCTAACCCGACTCAGTCCCGCTCCCTCCCGCTAAATCCTGCTCAATTCCACTCAAGCTCAATCCCTCTCAATCCCTCTCAATCTCACTCGCTCTGGCTAAATCCCGCTTGCTCCCACTGAATCCTGCTCAATCCCGCTCAATCCTGCTCAATCCTGCTGAAGCTCAATCCCATTTAATTCTGCTCAATCCCATTCAGTCCCAATCAATCCCACTCAATTCCACCCAAGGTCAATCCCTCTCAATCCCACTGAATTCTGCTTGCTCCCACTGAATCTTGCTCGCTCCCGCTCAATCCGGCTCAATCCCGCTCAATCCTACTCAATGCCACGCAAGCTCAGTCCCTCTCAATCCTACTCAATCCCGCTCGCTCCTATTCAATCCCGTTCAATGCCGCTCAATCCACCTCAATCCCACTCAATCCCGCTCAAGCTCAATCCCGCTCAATCCCACTCAATCCCGCTCAATTCCACTCAAGGTCAATCCCTCTCAAATCCACTGAATTCCTCTTGCTCCCACTGAATCTTGCTCGCTCCCGCTCAATCCGGCTCAATCCCGCTCAATCCTGCTCAATGCCAATCAAGCTCAGTCCCTCTGAATCCTACTCAATCCCGCTCGCTCCCATTCAATCCCGTTCAATGCCGCTCAATCCGGCTCAATCCCGCTCAATCCCGCTTGAGCTCAATCCCTCTCAATCCCACTCAATCGCACTCACTCCCGCTAAATCTCGTTCAGTCCCGCTCGCTCCCGCTCAGTCCCGCTCTATCCCACTCAATCCCACTCAATCATGTTTAATCCCGCTCAATTCCACTCAAACTCAATCCCTCTCAATCCTGCTCATTCCCGCTTGCTCCTGCTGAATCCCGCTCACTCCTGCTGAATCCCGCTCACTCCCGCTCAATTCCCTCTCAATGCCACTCAATCCTGCTCGCTCCCATTCAATCCCGCTCAATCCCACACAATCCTGCTCAATCCCACTCCAGCTCAATCCCATTCAATCCCGCTCACTCCTGCTGAATCCCGCTCACTCCCGCTCAATCCCTCTCAATCCCTCAATCCCTTTCGTTCAATCCCCTCCAATACACAATCCTTCTCAATCCCACTCCAGCTCAATCCCATTCAATTCCGCTCAATCCTGCTCAATCCTTCTCCCTCCCTCTCAATCCCGCTCAATCCACTCAAGCTCAATCCCTCTCAATCCCACTCAATCCCGCTCGCTCCCGTTCAATCCCGCTCAATCCCACCAATCCTGCTCAATCCCACTCCAGCTCAATCCCATTCAATTCCGCTCAATCCTGCTCAATCCTTTAATCCTGTAATCCCTTCCCTCCCTCAATCCCCTCAAGACTCAGCTCAATCCCTCTCAATCCCTGTCAATCCTACTCAATCCCGCTCGCTCCTGTTCAATCCTCAACCCTCCGTAAACATTCCAATTCCCTCATCCCTTAGCTAAATCTTCTCAATCCCACTCATCCCACTCCAAACTCAAAGCTCAATCCCTCCATTCACTCAAACTCAAACTGATCCTCAATCCCCTCCCTCCAAGCCCACTTACTCCGCTCATTTTTCAGTCCCCGCACCCTCAACCCCACTCAATCCCACTCAATCCTGTTCAATCCCGCTCAAGCTCAATCCTGTTTAATTCCACTCAATTCGTATCAATCCCACTCAAATGCAATCCAGCTCAATCCCGCTCAATGCCACTTAAACTCAATCCCTCTCAATCCCACTCAATCCCACTCCTCCCTCAATCCTCAATCCCCTGAAATAATCCCTCAATCCCTCAAACCCAATCCTCAATCCCTCAATCCACTCCAATCCCTTCCAATCCCACTGGCTTCCCTCTCAATCCCCTCAATCCTGCTCACTCCCCTCAATTCCCTTCATCCCTCAATTCTAATCCTCCACTCAATCCCATTCAATTCCGCTCAATCCAACTTCAGCTAAATCTCGCTCAATCCCACTCAATCCCGTTCAATCCCACTCAATCCCGCTCAATTCCACTCAAACTTAATCCCTCTTAATCCTGCTCAATCACACTCGCTCCCATTGTTATCCCGCTCACTCCCGCTGAATCCCGCTCACTCCCGCTCAATCCCGATCAATCCCACTCAATGACACTCAAGCTCAATCCCTCTCAATCCCACTCACTCCTGTTTAATCCCGCTCAATCCCCCACAATCTTGCTCAATCCAGGTCCAGCTGAATCCCATTCAATTCTGCTCAACCCCTCAGTCCCGCTCCCTCCCACTCAATCCCGATCAATCCCTCTCCAACCCACTCGCTCCCGCACAATCCCAATCAATCCTGCTCAATCCACTCAATCCAGCTCCATCCCACTCAAACTCAACCTCAATCCCTCAATCCCATTCAATTCCACTCAAGCTCAATCCCTCTCAATCCCACAATCCAGCTCCATCCCTGGAATCCCCTCACTCCCCTCATCCCTCCAATCCCCAAATCCAGCTCCTCCCTCCAATTTCCATTGTGCCCTGTCCCCTCAATCCCTCAATCCCCTCAAAACCCTCCCTCAATCCCTCTGATCCCCAATCCCGCTCGCTCCCTCAATTTTGCAATCCCTTAATCCCTAATCCCCTAACAATCCCCTTCAATTCCACTCAATCCCACTTCAGCTAAATCTCGCTAAATCCCACTCAATCCCATTCAATCCCGCTCATTCCCGCTCAAACCCGCTCAAGATCAATCCCTCTCAATCCCACTCAATCCCGCTCAATTCCACTCCAAACTCATTCCCCTTCCACTTCTCCATGAAATCCTCCTCCATTTCCCACTCCCCCTCCAATCCCTTAATTCTCTCAATCCCACTTTTCCTCCTAATCCCACTCAATCCCCTCTATCCCTCAATCCCACTCCAATCATGTTTTAATCCCACTCAATTCCCTCAAACTCAATCCCTCAATCCTATTTCCTTTGCTTAGATCCCCTCCTCCCTCAATCCCCTCAATCCCACTCAATCCCACTCCCTTCAATCCCCTCAATCCCCAAAATCCCTTAATCCCACTCAGCTCAATCCCATTCAATTCCTCAATCCTGCTCAATCCTGCTCCCTCCCTCTCAATCCCGCTCAATTGCACTCAAGCTCAATCCCTCTCAATCCCACTGCAACCCCTCAGTCCCTCCTCCCCCCAATCCCTCTCAATTTCACTCAAGCTCAATCCCTCTCAATCCTACTCAATCCCGTTCAATCCTGCTCAATCCTCTCAATCTTTCCCTCCTCTCAATCCCCCAACCCCTCAGTCCCTGCTCCCTCCCCTCAATCCCACTCAATTCCACTCCAATCCAATCCCTCTCAATTCTGCTCAATCCTTGCTCCTGCTAAATTCCACTTGCTCCTCAATTTGCTCCAATCCCCTCAATCCTGCTCAATCCTAAGCTCAATCCCTCTCAATCCCACTCAATCCCGTTCAATCCCGCTCAATCCCGCTCAATCCTGCTCAATCCCGCTCCAGCTCAATCCCATTCAATTCCGCTCAATCCTGCTCAGTCCTGCTCCCTCCCTCTCAATCCTGCTCAATCCCACTCAAGCTCAATCCCTCTCAATCCCACTGCAACCCCACTCAGTCCCGCTCCCTCCCACTCAATCCCTCTCAATTTCACTCAAGCTCAATCCCTCTCAATCCTACTCAATCCCGTTCAATCCTGCTCAATCCTGCTCAATCCTGTTCCCTCCCTCTCAATCCCACTGCAACCCCACTCAGTCCTGCTCCCTCCCACTCAATCCCACTCAATTCCACTCAATCTCAATCCCTCTCAATTCTGCTCAATCCTGCTAGCTCCTGCTAAATTCCACTTGCTCCCGCTCAATTCTGCTCAATCCCACTCAATCCTGCTCAGTGCCACTCAAGCTCAATCCCTCTCAATCCTACTCAATCCCGTTCAATCCCGCTCAATCCCGCTCAATCCTGCTCAATCCAGCTCCAGCTCAATCACATTCAATTCTGCTCAATCCCACTTCAGCTAAATCTCGCTCAATCCCACTCAATCCCACTCAGTCCCACTCAAACTCAAGCTCAGTCTCGCTCCATCCCGCTCAAACTCAAACTGAATCCCACTCAATCCCGCTCCCGCTCAATCCCACTCGCTCCCGCTCAATTTCGTTCAGTCCCGCTCGCTCCCGCTCAAACCCACTCAATCCTGTTCAATCCCGCTCAAGCTCAATCCTGTTCAATTCCGCTCCGTTCCTATCAAGTCCCACTCAATCCCGCTCAAACACAATCCTGCTCAATCCCTCTCAATCCCAGTCAATCCCGCTCAATCCCGCTGAAACTCAATCCCACTCCAACTCAATCCCGCTCGCTCCCACTCAATCGCTCTCAATCCCACTCAATCCTGCTCCCTCCAGCTCAATCCTACTCAATCCCACTCAAACCCAATCCCGTTCTATCCCGCTCAAGTTCAAGCTCAAGATCAATCCCGATCGATCCTGCTCCCGCTCAATCCCACTCACTCCCATCAATTCCGTTTTAGCTCACTCACACTCGCTCTGGGTCAATCCGGCTCAAACCCAAACCCGCTCAATCCTGCTCCCACTCAATCCCGCTCGCTCCCGCTCAGTATGTTTAATCCCGCTCGCTGCCACTCAATCCCACTCAATCCCGCTCACTCCCGCTCAATCACGCTCAATTCCACTCAAGCTTAATCCCTCTCCATCCTGCTCAATCCCACTCGCTCCCGTTCAATCCTGCTCAATCCCACTCAATGCCACTCAAGCTCAATCCATCTCAATCCCACTCGCGCCCGTTCAATCTAGCTCAATCCCACACAATCCTGCCCAATCCCGCTCCAGCTCAATCCCATTCAATTCTGCTCAACCCCACTCAGTCCCACTCCCTCCTGTTCAATCCCGCTCAATCCCACTCAAGATCAATCCCTCTCAATCCCACTCCAACCCACTCGCTCCCGCACAATCCCAGTCAATCCTGCTCAATCCAGCTCCACCTCAATCCCACTCAATCCAGCTCAATCCCACTCAATCCCGCTCAATCCCACTCAAGCTCAATCCCTCTCAATCTCGCTCAATCCAGCTCAATCCCACTGAATCCCGCTCACTCCCACTCAATCCCTCTCAATCCTGCTCAATCTGGCTCGCTCCCACTCAATTTGGCTCGCTCCCGCTGAATCCTGCTCGTTCCTGCTCAATCCCGCTCAATCCCACTCAAAGCCACTCAATCCCATTCAATCCCTCTCTATCCCACTCAAGCTCAATCCTGTTTAATTCCACTCAATTCTTATCAATCCCACTCAATCCCGCTCAATGCCGCTCAAGCTCAATCCCTCTCAATCCCACTCAATCCCGCTCGCTCCCGCTCAATCCCACTCAATCCCGCTCAATCCCACTGAAACTCAATCTCGCTCAATCACACGCAAACCCAATCCCGCTCAATCCCTCTCAATCCCGCTCAATTGCGTTCAATCCCGCTAAAGCACAATCCCGTTCAATTCTGCTCAATCCCATTCAGTCCCTTTCAATTCTGTTCAATCCCCCTGAATCCCACTTACTCCCACTCAATCCCACTCAATTCCACTCAAGCTCATTCCCTCTCAATCCCGCTTGCTCCCAGTGAATCCCGCTTGCTCCCGTTGAATCCCGCTCACTCCCGCTCAATCCCATTCAATTCTGCTCAATCCCACTTCAGCTAAATCTCGCTCAATCCCACTCAATCCCGCTCTATCCCACTCAATCCCACTCAATCATGTTTAATCCCGCTCAATTCCACTCAAACTCAATCCCTCTCAATCCTGCCCATTCCCGCTCGCTCGCGCTGAATCCCGCTCACTCCCGCTCAATCCCTCTCAATCCCACTCAATCCCGCTTGCTCCCGCTCAATCTTGGTCAATCCCGCTCAATCCTGCTCAATCCCGCTCAAGCTCAATCCTGTTCAATTCCACTCAATTCCTATCAATACCACTCAATCCCACTCAATCCCGCTCAAATGCAATACCGCTCAATCCCGCTCAATGCCGCTCAAACTCAATCCCTCTCAATCCCACTCAAGCTCAAGCTCAATCCTGATCAATCCTGCTCCCGCTCAATTCCACTCGCTCCCACTCAGTCTGTTTAATCCCACTTTCTGCTGCTCAATCCTGCTCAATCCCAATCAATCCCACTCAATCCCACTCACACTCAATCCCCTTCAATTCCGCTCAATCCTGCTCAATCCCGCTCAATCCTGCTCAATCCTGCTAAATCCTGCTAAATCCTGCTGAAGCTCAATCCCACTCAATCCCACTCATTCCCACTCATTCATGTTCAATCCCACTAAAGCTCAATCCTGTTCAATTCCGCTAAATTCCTATCAATCCCACTCAATCCCGCCCAATCCCACTGAAACACAATCCCGCTCAATCCCGCTCAATCCTGCTCAATGCCGCTCAAGCTCAATTCCTCTAAATCCCAATCAATCCCGCTCGCTCCCGTTCAATGCCGCTCAATCCCGCTCAATCACGCTCGATGCCGCTCAAGCTCAATTCCTCTCAATCCCACTCAATCCCGCTCAATCCCCCTCAATCCTGCTCTGTCCCGCTAAATCCTGCTCGAACTCTCTCAAACTCAATCCCGTTCAATCCCACTAAAATCACGCTCAAGCTCAATCCGGTTCAATCCCGCTAAATCCCACTCAAACTCAATCCCTGTCAACCCAGCTCAAGCGCTTCCAATCCCCCAATCCCCAATCCTGCTCTTCCCTCCAGTTCAATCCTTCAATCTCGCTCAGTCCCGCTCACTTCCGCTCACTTCTCCTCTATGCTGCTCAAGATCAATGCCTCTCAATCCCTCTCAATCCTGCTCATTCCCTCCTCCCTTATCCCCTCACTCCCTGAATCACCTCCTCCTCTGAATCCTTCTCGCTCAATCCTGCTCACTATCGCTCAGTCCCGGTCAATCCCACTCAGTGCCACTCAAGGTGAATCCCTCTCAATCCCACTCAATCCTGCTCGCTCCCGCTCAATCCTTCTCTATCCTGCTCAATCCTGCTGAAACTCAATCCTATTTAATTCTGCTCAATCCCATTCAGTCCCATTCAATCCCCTGTCCACTTTCCTCTCCCGCTCATTCCCTCAAAACCGCTCAAAGGTGAATCCCCTCAATCCCCTCAATCCTCTTTCCCTCCAATCCTAATCCCGCTCAATCCGCTCAATCGTCCACTCAATCCCATTCAATTCGCTCAATCCCTCCTTCTCCTCAATCCCCTTCCCACTGGTCCCCTCAAACTCAACTCAATCTCCTTCATCCCCAAACTCAAAAAACCCCTCAATCCCCGCCAATCCCACTTGCTCCCTCAATCTATCAGTCCCTTTCCTCCCCTCAAACCCCTCAATCCCACTCAATCCTGTTCAATCCCGCTCAAGCTCAATCCTGTTCAATTCCGCTCAATTCCTATCAATCCCACTCAATCACACTCAACTCCACTCAAATGCAATACCGCTCAATCCCGCTCAATGCCGCTCAACCTCAATCCCTCTCAATCCCACTCAATCCCGCTCACTCCCGCTCAATCCCGCTCAAGCTCAATCCTGTTCAATTCCACTCAATTCCTATCAATACCACTCAATCCCACTCAATCCCGCTCAAATGCAAGCCACCCCAATCCCTAATGCCGCTCAAACTCAATCCCTCTCAATCCCACTCAAGCTCAAGCTCAATCCTGATCAATCCTGCACCCATTCAATTCCACTCGCTCCCACTCAGTCTGTTTAATCCCACTTTCTGCTGCTTAATCCTGCTCAATCCCAGTCAATCCCACTCCAATCCCCTCCCCTCAACCCTTCAATTCTGCTCAATCCTGCTCAATCCCATTCAATTCCACTCAATCCTGCTCAATCCCACTCCAACTCAATCCCATTCAATTCCGTTCAATCCCACTTCCTTCTCCCTTCCCCTCGTCCCACTCATCCCTCAAACTCAAGCTCAGTCTCGCTCCATCCCGCTCAAACTCAAACTGAATCCCACTCAATCCCGCTCCCGCTCAATCCCACTCGCTCCCGCTCAATCCCGCTGAATCCCACTAGCTCCTGCTGAATCCCACTCAATCCCACTCAATCCCACTCAAGCTCAATCCCTCTCAATCCCACTCAATCCCACTCAATCCTACTCAATTCCACTCAATCCCGCTCAATCCCACTCAATCCTGCTCAATCCCGCTCAATCCTGCTCGAACTCTCTCAAACTCAATCCCGTTCAATCCCACTAAAATCACGCTCAAGCTCAATCCCGTTCAATCCCGCTAAATCCCACTCAAACTCAATCCCTCAACCCAGCTCAAGCTGACGTTCAATCCCACTCAATCCAGCTCAATCCTGCTCTATCCCTCTCAAGTTCAATACCGTTCAATCTCGCTCAGTCCCGCTCACTTCCGCTCACTTCTCCTCTATGCTGCTCAAGATCAATGCCTCTCAATCCCTCTCAATCCTGCTCATTCCCGCTCGCTCCCGCTGAATCCCGCTCACTCCCGCTGAATCCCGCTCACTCCTCGAATCCTTCACTGCTCCTCCACTCCTCCCTCAGTCCATTAATCCCTCAATCCCTCAAAATGAATCCCCTCTCCCCTCCAATCCTGCTCGCTCCCGCTCAGTCCTTCTCTATCCTGCTCAATCCTGCTGAAACTCAATCCCATTTAATTCTGCTCAATCCCATTCAGTCCCATTCAATCCCTCTGAATCCCACTTGCTCCCGCTCAGTCCCGCTCATTCCCACTCAATGCCGCTCAAGGTGAATCCCTCTCAATCCCACTCAATCCCGCCCACTCAATCCTGCTCAATCCCGCTCAATCCTGCCTGCCTCCGCTCAATCCCATTCAATTCCCCAATCCCTCTGCTTCTCCTCAATTCTGCTCAATCCCACTCAGTCCCACTCAAACTCAAGCTCAATCTCGCTTCATCCGCTCAAACTCAAAGGGAATCCCACTCAATCCCGCTCCCGCTCAATCCCACTCGCTCCCGCTCAATCTCGTTTAGTCCCGCTCGCTCCCGCTCAAACCCACTCAAGCCCACTCAATCCTGTTCAATCCCGCTCAAGCTCAATCCTGTTCAATTCCGCTCAATTCCTATCAATCCCACTCAATCCCACTCAACCCCCGCTGAAATTCAATACCACTCAATCCCGCTCAATGCCGCTCAACCTCAATCCCTCTCCATCCCACTCAATCCCACTCGCTCCCGCTCAATCCCACTCAAGCTCAATCCTGTTCAATTCCGCTCAATTCCTATCAATACCACTCAATCCCTCTCAATCCTGCTCAAATGCAATACCGCTCAATCCCGCTCAATGCCGCTCAAACTCAATCCCTGTCAATTCCACTCAAGCTCAAGCTCAATCCTGATAAATCCTGCTCCCGCTCAATTCCACTCGCTCCCACTCAGTCTGTTTAATCCCACTTTCTGCTGGTTAATCCTGCTAAATCTCAGTCAATCCCACTCAATCCCACTCACACTTAATCCCCTTCAATTCTGCTCAATCCTGCTCAATCCCATTCAATTCTACTCAATCCTGCTCAATCCCGCTCAATCCTGCTGAATCCTGCTCAATCCTGCTGAAGCTCAATCCCGCTCAGTCCCACTCATTCCCACTCAATCATGTTCAATCCCACTAAAGCTCAATCCTGTTCAATTCCGCTCAGTTCCTATCAATCCCACTCAATCCCCCCCCATCCCACTGAAACACAATCCCACTCAATCCCGCTCAATCCCACTCAATCCCGCTCAATCCTTCTCAATACCGCTCAAGCTCAATTCCTCTCAATCCCACTCAATCCCGCTTGCTCCCGTTCAATCCCGCTCAATCCCACTCGATGCCACTCAAGCTCAATCCCTCTCCATCCCACTCAATCCCTCTCGCTCCCGCTATATCCCGCTCAATCTCTCTCAATCCTGCTCAATCCCACTCCAGCTCAATCCCATTCAATTCCACTCAATCCCACTCAGTCCCACTCAAACTCAAGCTCAGTCTCGCTCCATCCCGCTCAAACTCAAACTGAATCCCACTCAATCCCGCTCCCGCTCAATCCCACTCGCTCCCGCTCAATCCCACTGAATCCCGCTAGCTCCTGCTGAATCCCGCTCAATCCCACTCAATCCCACTCAAGCTCAATCCCTCTCAAATTTACTCAATCCCACTCATTTCCACTCAATCCCGCTCAATCCCACTCAATCCTTCTCAATCCAGCTCAATCCTGCTCAAATCCTCCCCAAGTTCAATCCTTCTAAAATCCGCTCCCAATCCCTTCTCCACTTTCCCGCTCCTTCCTCCTCAAAGCCCGCTAAGTTCAATCCCCCAATCCCTCTCAATCCTGCTCAATCCCACTCAAACTCAATCCCTCTCAATCCCACTCAATCCCACTTCCCCCAATCCCACTCAATCCTGCTCAATCCCACTCCAAGCTCAATCCCCCCAATCCTGCTCAAATCCCCTTCAAATTCAAACCTTCAATCCCACTAAATCCCCTCCGCTTCAATCCCGCCTCAATCCCGCCTCCTGCTCAAACCCTCAACTCAATTCCCCTAAATCCCAATCAATCCCCTCCCTGAACTCACCAATCCTGCCCAATCCCCTGGCCGCTCAATCCCTCTCAAACCCTCAAGCTCAATCCCCCTCAATTCCCGTTCTTCCCCAATCCCGCCCAAATTTCTCAAACCCTCAACCCTTCAATCCCACTAAATTCCGCTCGCTTTCCAATCCGTTCAACCCCAAATCCCACTAAAACTCAATCCCCTTCAACCCGCTCAACCCCATTCAATCCCCACCTTTGCTTCCTCTCAATTCCCAAACTTCAACCTCTTGCTCCCCGCTCAATTCTTTCACTGGCCTCAATCCCCAACCCTCTAATCCCAACTCAATCCCACCCAAACTCAATTTTTCTCCCCTCTCCCATTTCCCCGCCTCAAACTCCCAAACTAATCCCCTCAACTTCCTCCCGCTCAATCCCACCAACCCCCGCTCAATCCCCTGAAACTCAATCCCACCTCCCCTTCCCTGGACCTGTCAATCCCCCACTCAAACTCATTCTCAACCCCTCAATCCCACTCAATTCCCACTCTCCAATTCCCAACCTTGTCCTCTCAATCCCCAACTCCCTTCTCCCCACCCAACTTCACCCTCCCCCTTCAATTTGGCTCAATCCCAACTTCAATCCGCTCAATTCCCGGCTCAATCCGTTAACCCTTCTCCAAAACTCAACCATTCCCGTTTCAACCCCATTAAACCCATTGCCCTGCCTCCCTCAATCCCGTTCCAATCTTCTTGGCCCATCCCACTAAACTCAATCCCCCTCAAACCCAAGCCTGTTGAGTTATTAACCCCCCTCAATCCCACCACCCTGCCTCATCCCCTGGGTCCCAATCCCCTTCAACTCTCGTCCCCCTTTCCCCTCACCTAATCCCAAATCACCTCCACCCCTCAACCCCTGGCCCTTGCCTGCCTGGCTCCTCCCCGATCCCCGGCCTCAACCCCACCTGGTCCGCTCATCCCGCCTGAACCCCCAATTCCCAAACTAACCCGCTCAATCCCCCTCACCCTGTTCCGTCCTCCCACCAATCCACTAAATCAATCCCTCTCAACCCACTCAAAACTTCAATCCCCAATCCCACCTGGGTCCTGCTTTAACCCCTCCTCAACCCCCATTCAATCCCGCTCAACCCCACTTCCGCCCTTCCCACGCCACCGCCTCCTCCCACCAATTCCCTTGTTCAAGCTGAACCCCAATCCCAACCCCGCTCATCCTGCCGAATCCCACTGTTCCCTTGCTCCTCCCTAACCCCACCAATCCCTATTGTCCTTCTCCAAACTTCAATTCTCAACCTCCCTCCTCAATCCCCTCAATCCTTGCCCTGCTCCAACTCAATCCCGCTCAACCCCCACCTCTTTCCCACTTCCCTTTGCCCAACCTCCCATTAAACCTCAATCCTCCCCTCCCACCCTGTCATCCCTTAATCCCCTTCCAGTTTCCCAAATCCCCTCATTCCAACTCCTCCCTCAAACCTCAACCCGTTCCAATCCTGCTCCCCGCTCAAATTTTCTTGCTAATCCTGCTTCATTTCCCACCCAATCCCCTCAATTCCCTCAAACCTCAATCCCCTCATCCCCCCCTGCCTCCAAACTCTCAATCCCCTGCTTCCCCCGGCTCCTCACCCTCAATTCCCCACTTTCAACCCATCCCACTCAATCCCCTCAACCTCATCCCTTCTCAACCTGCCTCAAATTTGTTCCTTTCCTCCTTCTCAAACCAATTCTCCTCAATCCCACCAACCCAAATTCCCATCCCTGCCTTCAAATCCCGTTTCCCTCCCAACCCCTGCTGGTCCCCCTAATCCTTCCCACTCCGCTTCCCAATCCCACCTGGTTCCCGCCCCTCAACCCATCAACTTAATCCGTTACTTCCCACTTCCCCACCCCACACTAAACCCCAATCCCCCTGGCCAACCCCACCTTGCCCCTGCCTCCTTCCCACCAATCCCACCCCTGCCCCTGCCAGCCGGGAGAGGGAATGGGGCGGGACTGAGAGGAAATCTGAGCCTTGGAGTGGGATTAAGGAGGGATTGAGGCTGAGCACAACTGGAGGGGACTGGAGTGGGACTTTGCCGGAGGGATAATAGGGAGCGAACGGAGAGGGACTGGACAGGACAATGACTGAGGGACCGAGCAGGTTGAGTGGAAGGAAGGGACTGGGCCAAAGGACTGGAGCATTAAGGGGGGAGTTAGTTTTAGAAGACTATGTGGGACTGAGCCTTGGGGACGAGCGGGACTGGTTTCCAGCATTGAGGGGACTGGCCGAGTGGGACGAGGGATTGCATTTGGAGGGGAAGAAGGACTGAGGCCGAGGGGATGAGGAGGACTAGATATGGAACTGTGATTTTGAGCCGGACTAGAGGGACTTGAGATTGAAGGATTTAGCCCCAGCCTGGATTGAGGGGAGGCCGGGCCGGGAAAGGATGGAGATTGGGAATTGGGGATTGAGAGGACTGAGACTTAGATTGAGCAGGATTGAACAGCAGGGGACTGGAGTGCCAGGGCCAAGGATGGAGCGGAAGCCGGAGTGGGGCGCCAAGACTGGAGTGGGAAGGAGTGGGTTGCTATGAATCCAGTGGGAGCAAGGGGAGGAACGACCCTGAGCCAGACTTTGAGCCTGAGGGATTGATTTGAAACGGGACCCGAGCAATGAGGTTGAGCCGGGACTGAGTTTGGGACAAGAGATCCAGGTAACAATTGAGAGGATGGAGGCTGGAGCAGGACTGAGAGGGAATTGAGGCTGGGCCAACTGAGAGGGAATTGAGGCTGGGAGTGGACTGGAGCGGGACTATTAAGGACTGAGGCCGGAGGATGGAGAGGGACTGAGGGGACTGAGCAGGACCTGGAGAGGCCACCGATACCGGGACCGAGAGGGACTGGAGACTGGGTGACCGATTGGACTGAAAGGACTGAGCCTTGAGGGACAGAGGAGCGACTGAACCCTGAGGGACTTCCAGTGAGGGAATTGGAAGGACTGAGATGAGGACTGGGAGGACTGGTATTACCTGCATTGGTTTTGGAGCCGAGTGGGACTTCCAGGCGGACTGAGGCCGAGGGGACTGAGCGGGAACTGGGGAGCCGGACTGAGCAGGACGGTTTTGAGCCTGAGCGGGATCCGATAGGAATGAGATTGGGACTGAGGGACTGGGCCCAATTACTTGGGATTGACCCAGACTGAGGGATAAAGGACTATGGGAGCGAGCGGACTGGAGGGAGCCGAGGGATTGAGTGGGAATGGGATGATAAGGACTGACCCTTGAGCCTGAGAAGAATTGGAGGGACTGATATTAACTGAGCAGGAGAGAAACTGATACTGGGACTGATTGGGGACTGGAGGGGACTGGAGATTTACCGAGGGACTGAATGACTGATTGGACTGGAAGACAAGGACTGGAGAGGACTGAGGCCGAGAGGGGACTGAGGCTGAGCAGGACCTTTGAGCCGGAGGAGACTGAGAGAACGAGGCCGGGAGGACTGAGGAGGCCGAGGTTGAGCCTGAACTTGAGCCGGGAAAGGAGGGGACTGAGGCCGAGTGGGATGAAAGGACCGGAGTGGACAAATTTACGCGAGACCGGAGTGATCATGACGAAACAGACTGACTCCTGAGTGGGACTGAGGACTGGAGTGGGACGGGCTGGAGAAGGAGGCCGGACGGAAAATGGGGACGGACTGAGCCGGGATATCCCAGGGACTGAGAGGGATCCAGACTGGAGTGGACCTGAGCCCTGAGGGACTGCCTGAGTGGAACCTTAGAGGGGAATTGAGGCCGAGGAGGGAATTGGTTTGAGCCTGGAGTGGATTGAGAGTGGACCGAGGCCGGAGCGAAACCGGCCTGGAACGACCCAGAGGACTGAGGCCGGAGGGAACCGGAGAGGGACTGAGGCCGAGGGGACTGGAAGGGACTGAGACCGGGACCTGGACGAGAAATGATCCCTGGCCGGGACCCAGGGACTGGCCCGATAACTGAGAGGCAATTGAGGCCGGAGTGGACTGAGAGGACTGAGACTGGGACGGGAGGACTGAGGAGGACTGGGACCGAGAGGAACCGATGAGACTGAGGACTGGGAGGACCTAACCTGGGACTGAGACTGGGAGGACTGGGGACCGAGACTGAGGAGGACCCTGGACCGAGACCGTTTTGACTGAGGATAATGGACCAGGACTGGGATGAGGACCGGAAGACTGAAGGAGATGGGACTGAGACTGAACCCAGACTGGGACTAATGGAGAGTGATTGAGAGGGATTGGGAGAAATTATGATTGGGAGAGATTTGAGCAGATTGAGGATTGGGGTTGAGGAGGGATTCAATTAGAGATTTCAGAGTTTTCCCAAAAATGAGCTGTGGTCATGATAAGCACAATTTGAATTCCAATTAAGATGCTTGAGAATATAATACTAGTAGATGATAGTACAATACTTCAAAATTCTGTTCTTGTATTATTTACTTTACTTGTATTAACTGTTTTTTTTAACCTTTGATATCTACCTGATTTATTCAAGTCTCACCTGGAGAGAGTCTCACCTATAGCCTGTAGCCACAGCTCAATGAATTGATTCAGCAAATAGGTTCCACCATGCTGACAATGACCAAGAAGTCTCAAACCAATACATGTGTTAAAGGGATGACTATCCCTAGCATGTGAAGACTTGCCCCAAAAGAATAGGCAAATGAGAACAATTTATTCCAATAATGATGAAGGAGACTGAGACAGGTGCTTGACTGAACACTTAAGATTGTAAGATCATCTACTGCAACTTGTGCCATCACTTGTTATCTTGACTTTTTTTGCCACTGGGCACCAACAACTCTGAAAGAGAGAGTGAGAACAATGACTTCTAGCAAATCTGCCTCCCTTAAATACAATTTATGTATGAGTCAAAAACATTGGGCACACATCATATTATCATTTTACCTAACTCAAATGTTGTGCATAAACCCTCACAGTAAACCTTGGCATTTAATAGACTGTCAATATAAGAAAAAGAGATAGTCAGGATGCAAAAGTAACAAAGCTGTTGGTGGGACAGAGTGCTGGATGAATCATAGATTCATTCTTTTCAAGCTATACATTTTCATTTAACAGAAATCACTGACCTAAAGCAGAGAAAACTTACCATCTCTAGTCTCAGACTGCTTTAGCTATCATGAAGAGTTTGTTGGTTACTTGGAGGGAAAGCTGAGCTAATACAAAGTTAGCAACAGTAAAGCAGAAAAGGTATGAGCAACTTTCAGAGATTTACTCTACAGTTCTGTATTTATTTACCTTGGTCAGAATACTCATGAACAACAATATTGGTTTTATGAAAATTATGAGAAAAATCAGAGACTCAAATGAAAAACGAAAACTCTATAGAGAGTAACAGCAGGATAGTCCATCTGTCACTAATAAAACAGTGTTTAACTTCCTCAAAAGCAAAGTGCCAAAGAATTGCAAGATTCTTGGCTCAGTAAGAAGGTATGAAATGCAATTTTACATAGTAACTGTACAAAGTGTTTTAATGAGACTTTGAAATCTACGAGCCAACGATCTATAGTGCATCACAGCTACTCAGTGTTAATGGAGCCATATTGATTAATGATGGGCATTTAACCAATAGTTAATGTAAAAGAAAAGCTTGAAGAACAGTCAATTTGGTGCTTGCTACTCAATAACTGCATGAAAAATGTCTGAAGCAAAAGAGACTTTTGTACATGATTATTCATCAATCTAACAATGGAGTTAGTCATGAGGACTTATAGTCAATTATGGCAAAACTTGATTGTCCTGAGAAATTTATCGATATTATATATAATTTTCATGATATGCCTGCCAGATTCTGGACTTTCCCTATCAGTGTTTGAGAGTAGTAAGGCTATGTGCTTGCCCCCATACTTTTTAGAATGATGGTTTTTCTACAATGTTGTTAAACATCTTCAATGAGGAAAATAACAGTAAAGTCAGGTTGACATTGGTCCTCTGCTGCTGGTGCTAATTCTGGCTGAACAACATTTAAATACATGGATCCTCCAACAGCCAGCACCTCATTAAACCAAACATACATGGAACCATTAGTTATAGGAAATGGAGAAATATTGAATGCTGTGAAATTTTCAAACACCTTGGCAGTGTACTTTCCAGAGATGTGCACATATATAATTAGATTAAGGCACACGTTGCTAGACTAATTCAGTGCTTGACAGGTGCAGAAGGAAAGTAAAGGAGAACTGAAATATTAGACTGCCTACAAAACTAAAGTTCTACAGAACCATTGTGCTGACCTCACTGAAGTATGCCTATGAAAACTGAACAGTATTCCAACATCCTTCTAGGAAATTGAATCATTTCTATTTGACTTATCTTAGCAAGATTCTGATGGTCACTTATTGGATAATATGTTGGTGGAAAAGGACTAAGGTTCTTTCCCAAGCTGAACTGCCTATTATCCAACCTTTATTGCAGAAAGTATAACTTAGGTAGGCTACCTTTTTTGAATGCCCAAAGTATGTTTGCCTAAAAGAATATTATTAAGCCATGCAAACCCTTTGATACAGCAGTGTCTCTCTTGGGTCTGTATCCCAAACTGATCATAAAAAGGGAACAGAATCCACATGTGCAAAAAATGTTTATAGCAGCTCTTTTTGCAGTAGCAAAGAACTAGAAATTAAGTGAATGCCCATCATTTGGGGAATGGCTGAATAAATTATAGTATATGGATATAATGGAATATTGTTGTTCTATAAGAAACAATCAGTAAAATCATTTCAAAAATATCTGAAGAGACTTACATGAACTAATGTTAAATGAAGTCAATAGAAACAAGAGAACATTGTATACAGCAACAAGAAGTATCTAATATCAAATAGTTATTGTTTCAAAACCATGACTCAAATTTAGGTCTTTGAGTCCAAGACTAATTTTTAATTGAGTCTTATTGATTCCTACTTAAACATCTATCTGAATCCTATACTATACAAAATTGGTTTAATTTATATTTTAATATATTTATGGAATTATGTGATTGGCTTGACATATATTAATATAGGGACCTGACCTATAAAAGTATTCATCTTTTGGAGTGGAATTATCATGTAAATGTCAGAAGAGAAGTAAGTCGACTTTTTAGCATTGCCGAGCCCTATGGTATAATCTCATGAATGAGATTTTAATTGTTAATGGATAATAAAGTCTAGCTCTGGGATTCTCAGGAGACAACTATAGAGCTAAAGAGTCTTAAAATATTGTGAATATTAACCTTAAGACATTGAACCACTGAAAATATATCTAAATATATCCTATGCTACCAGAATTTGTGAGAAATTTTTATAAGCTAATGAATAATCCATTTTCTTCTTCTAAATAAAGATTATCTATAGGTAGAAACATCATTAGTAACCATTAGGGAAGGCCTAAGGATAGGCTGCTTCTCTGAAATTAGGACCTACCCTGGTTAGCCCAAATCCCGAAATAGTAGAAAACCAAATAGTTTCCAAGGAAAACTGGAGCCATATGCTTTATCTCTGGTCATCAAAATTCCTGAGTTGAAAAGTGAATATAATTTAAAATAATTCATTAATTATTTATTATGAACCAGGAATGCTGATAGATATTAGAAGCACAATAACAACAACAACAAAAAAGCATTTTCTACACTCAGAGACAGTAATTCCACTGGAAGAATGGAAGTTCTAAATCTGCATAAGTATATAACCATTATATGGTAGGAAGGGCAAGTATATACAGTGAAGTAAAGGAAGCACTAACATACATGGCTATTAGAAGTAAAGCCTCATGTGTGAATTGACCAGGCAACAAAGTATGGAGAAAACATATATAGAGAAGTAAGATAGCAATTTGCTTGTATTGTTAGACAGGATGAAGTGCATTAGTAATTAGTACAGAAGATTTTGAAAATTGTTAAATAATCATAGATTTAAAAATATTTTTGTCTTTTATTATTTTAAAGGCAATAGTAGGACAGTGAAATTGCCAGCTCTTAAATTTAGGAATATTACCTGTGAATCCCTTACAGAGTCAAGAATCTATGGCAGAGAGCTCAAATAGAATACAAATGCTATAATCCAAGACCTGAATTAGAATGATGGTAATTCAAATAAGGAGATTTATTTAAAGGGTTTTTGTGGAGTAAGAATAAAAAAATACTTGGCAGGTGATGAGAAAAAAGAATGAATAAAGAATTCCTTGATTAGCTGGAAGAATTGTAGTTTCCTCAACAGAAATAGGAAAGTTAGTAATATTTTAAATTGTGGGGAAATGATTTGTTTAATTTTGATGCCATATCCACAGGTATATGTTAGGTATTTGGTGAACCTGAATTATAGCTTAGGAGAGATGAGAGCTACACATGTAAGTGTGGAAATTATTTCCATAGTAGGGACCACTTAACCCATTAGAAGTCATTTATTCACTGAATGTAGAGGAGAGGATCATAGAAGTCTTGTGTAGACCCACAAAAGAAAGACAAGAGTGGCATAAAATTTTAGCAAAGGTGAATGAGAAGGCATAGTGAGACAAAGAGGAGGGACACCAGAACAGTGGAGATTTGCACATTTGGAGTAGGAAGAGAGTGTCTAGGGTGATAAAGTGGGTCAAAAATTTAAAAAAAAAACACTGAGATATCAAGAAAAAAGGAGGGGAAAGATCATTGAATTTAATCATTAATTCAGAGATAACCATCTTGAGGAGATAAACGTCAGTTATATGGCCTGAATCTTGACATGGAAATTGACTAGTTCTAAGTGCCAACTGAGATCAAATTTAATTATCTCACTCTCAGATATGTACTTGAAAACATATCACATCTCTGTGGAAATACATTTTCTCACCTTGGGAGCATCCTACTTCAGTGGGATCAAAGCCTTTTCACCTGAATGGACATCTTGAATGGACCTGTGCCTGCTGCAATTTCCAATGCAGTGCTAATTTGTATGTATCTAATCTGAATATCAGGTTCCCTTCTCCCCTTTTCTTTTCCTCTTTTCTTTTACTCTTCCCTAGTATTTCTTGATCAAACTTGAATGTTGAACCAATTTTCATTATTATGATATATTTGCTCTAATCAAGAGGCTTGTTTTTCCAGATGGTCTCTGAATGTCCCCTTGGGACTTCCCCTAGATGGAAACTTGGTCTTTCCCTTTTTTACAATTGCACCTTCATTATAGACTTGGACTCTATGAGAGTAGTCTTAAAAAGTAAGGGTCCAAAATGGGACCATCTGTCCTCCTAAGAAGGTCTCCCTTATGCCAGAGGACTGTCTCAAGCCAACAGCACAATAATTGGAATAGAATCTGTCAAAAAAGATAAAATATTCTACATAGATTTAAAAAATAGACAAAAGTTCACAAAATCTCATTTGCAAAGCCAGAAATTTCATCAGTAGGTTATTTCTGAGCAGCACATTTTCTTTTAGGCTCTAAAGTCGAAACATCTTCTCTCCTTTTAAAATAAATTATTCAGTTCAAAATGCAGTCATGAGAGATTGTTGCAGAAGTGAAGTTACAGGTCAGTATTTGCTAATGGCACTAAACTATTTTGTAAATGTGCCAAGAATATTTCTCAGTGTAAAAAAAAAATCTTACTATTTGTAAAGAGTGCTATGAAAAGAGAAATTATTTAAGTTAAAATATTTCATGTTTTAAGTAATCTGATTACTTCATATTTGTAAGATAAAATGCAGTTGTATATTCCAGTATCTGAAGCAGGGACGAGTGACTCATGATTTCCAGTAAAATGAATTCACATCATATAACTCAAATATTTAGACTGATCAAAGCAGAATGCTATAATCAGATATCAATTAAAAACAAGAGTAATTGGGGCATCTAGGAGGCGCAATGGATAGAGCAGTAGGACTAGAATCTGGAGGACATGAATTCTAATGTGGTTTCAAAGAGGTGACACTAGCGGTGTGACTCTGTACAAGTCACTCAATCCCGATCACCTTGAAAACAAACACCAACATGTTAAAAAAAAAAAAAAAAAAAGAGCAAGAGTAGCCACATGTGATTGTAATTCCAAAATTAGGATATCTGAAATAACTATAGTGCTTTTTTTTCTTTCTCATTCAATACTTTGAATTCATATTTTGTTCATGTATTTCTATATGTATAAATAAATAACTAAAGAAACTCTATCCCAACAAATACTAAAATGATCCAAAGTCAAGAGAATTATAGACTCATGGATTTAAAGCTAGATTCTGTAAAGGTATCTACAACAAGTACCTTTACACACAGGAGAACTGAGACCCAGAAAGAATATGAAAATCAAGGCTACATTAACCTGAAATAAAATTACTCAATAGGCTTATAGGGATTTTAAATTTTATTTTACCTAAGTCTTAAAAATTATATTTTCAATATCATGTAGCTTATACCTACATAAAATTCATTTTCCATTTGACTCCACATTTACCGTCAATGTTACTAAAATGAAACATTAAAAGACAAGTAAATTTTTGGCTTGGCATTATAAAAAGAAATTGATTATATGTTTTCCCAGCACTGAAGATCTTGGTCAATTCCTCAATTTACTTAAGTAAAATCTGGAATGATTTTACAGTAGTAGGGCAAAACAAGCAGGGGTGGAGAAAAGGTATAGCATACTATGTTGATTTATTTTGCTTTGAAATGGCACTTACAGATCATATTAGTTTCATTTGATAAATGGGGAAATTGGTAGCTATAGAAGTAAAAACACTGACCCAGGTTCACACATAAATTCTAGTTGCTCTACCATGTTTCTGGGGTCAACCTAAGTCCTTGATTCAAGAAAACTTTAGACTTTGGAGTCAACGAAAAGTTGATTTTGTCCTAAGCCAAGCAAATGATAGTATGAATAAATATATCTGAATGAGATTAAAGGGTTGTCCAAAAGAATAAATACACAGGATGGCTGGTTCAAAGAATCATAACTCTACAGTAAGAAGGAAATATATTCTCCAAAAGAGTAATGTTTAATCCAGGGAGTTTAAGTGGCACACGAAAGGTTAGATGAAGAATAAATCAGAGCAACAGATTGATGATTATGTATTCAAGTTAAATGTGTGACTGACTTAAGAGACAAAATATTTTAACTGAAGTAAGAGATTGAAAGAAGAAAGATACCTTGGAAAATGACTAGGTCAATTAATTCATTTTGCATATGAAGTACTGAGGTTAAAGGAGATCATAGAGGTAACAAGTCAATAACTTGAACTTACCTTCTCTGACTTGATATTTCCAAGGACCATACTCATTTAAATAGTTTACCAAAAATCTAATGTGTATAAGAAACTGTAAAAGTATATGACATGATGAATATAGCACAATGCAGGATATATGGTAATCACTATATAAATGTGTTATCATCATCATCATCATTATTATTGCTATTAAATTTAAATAAAAAATTATATATATCTAACCTCAATGACTTTTTCAGAAAAAAAATATAATAAGTACTCAAGTAAGTAAATGACAAAATAAATTTAGGAGAGAAAGAGATAGACTGAGAGAAAGACAGAGGCAGAGGACCAAAGAATGAGAGAGAGGATGAATGAGACAGAAAGGAGAGAGAACTATCCCAAAATGAACTAGACCATCTCTGCATGTGGTTTTAGCCTGCGAGGGTTTTCAAACAAAGTCTGGTAATCACTTGTCAAATTTGGTCTTTAAAAGGATATATATTTTTTTCTTTCTCCTGTGGTCTGGATTAAGTGGACACTGAAGCATCATCCAGTTCTCAAATTACATAATTTTGATTTAAAGCTTCTCTACCTCATTATTTCGTTAGGTGGGGGGGGGGGGGGAAGTCTCATTTGTGCAGATATTCAGATATTGTTTTCCCCATTACACTGCAAGCTGTTTAAAAGTAAAGCTTGTCTTTTGTCTTTGTATACAAAACATTTTATACTGCACTTTCACTAGTTAAAGTGCTAGCTAACTAGCACCTTAACAATGCTAGTTAACTGTCCAGTTAATCAGAACCAATCTAAAAAGAAATAATGAATAAAGTGATTGTAAAAGAAAAAAAATCACATCTAGAAAAGCTGATATAAATTTCTTTTCTTCCCCACCTCAAAAAAAAGTAAGACCATACTTTCTAGGGTAGATTTTGGGGTGAATGCAGTTTCAACTCCTATATTTCCTATATCCATACTTAAATTATTGGTGCAATGAGATTTTATCTTTATAATGATGAGCCAGAGGCACTGCAAAAAGTGTTGATCATCTCAGAAAAATCTGATTATTTTTATTATAGTAGATTTACCAAGTAAGGAAAGTGAACTAATATACTTCAGGGATATTTTCAACAAAGTCTGAAACAAAAATGGATTTCTGCTTAACCCTCAAAGTGCTAGCATTGGGCTCTACATAATGGGTTGGAACAAGCATTTGGAACAGTTCATAAATAGTTTTAAAACCTTGTCTTTACATCATTCCTTTGCATAGGGTAAGGTCCATGTACATATAGGTGTAACTCAAAGAGGAAATGTTTCCATGTATTAATTAGTAGAATTGATCTTGTTAATTTTATTCATTTTCCTTTCTTTCTTCTTTACATTCTTTCCTCTCTCTTTGCATCTTTATTCCTGATCTGTCTCGATGACTCTCTGTTTCTGTCTGTCTCTGTCTCTCTGTCTCTGTTTATGTGTGACTCTCTGCTTCCCTGTCTCTATCTCTGTATCTCTGTCTTTCCCTCTCTCTCTCTCTCCTTTGATTTTGATTTATAAGTTTCTGGGAATAGAAACTGAGCGATATCAGAAGAAAACTAGGTGTCATGAAATAAAAGTACCAATAAAAACTATATAATCCGGTTCTGATCTTTCCACTATCACTTGCCTGTTGGGGAACTATGAACGAGCCATTTTACCTCTTTGTTCCTCATTTTTCTTATCTGAGGAATGGATATAATATCCAATTACAAATTCCAAAGGCTACTGTAACAATCCCATATAAGAAGAATTCATGCAAACATTTTTCATATCTTAAGTTTTTCTATAAACCTCTGTATTATTATTTACTCATTAAAATGTTCCATGAATCTTTAAATATATAGTTTTATAAACCATAGAAAGCTATCTGATCACATGTGATTTGTATTCATGTATTTTATTTGTTAATATTTTCTTTGAAGTTCTCCTTTAATGACTCCTTCCCTCTGTCTGTAGAGAAAGGAGGAATATCACAGCAGGGGTCAGACTAATAATAGTATTAAAGGGTAATGCTATATATATATATATATATATATATATATATCTGAGGAATGGATATAATATCCAATTACAAATATCCAATATACAAATATATATATATATATATATATATATATGCCAATAAGTGTCTAAGCATCTCTAGCCTTACACAGAGTCTTGAATCATTGATATTGAATGATCACAGGAGACAAAGACAGACAATTCCTAGAAGATAAAATTTAGTTTTATGTGCAATGTCCAAGGCTGACAACTCCATACCATATCATTCAGAAATGGGGAGTGGTGTGTGACATAAGCACGGTCCAAAAATTGAACACACCAATGTGAATTGACAGAAAAAAAAAATGCCAATTTCAGTCCAACATACCGTTGACTGACAGAAGCTCAGGAATAGTATAAAAGAAGGGGGGAATTTAAGGATTACTTTGGGGAAACTATTTTTAATACAATTTCCACAAGAATTTTGGAAGAAATGAAACAAAGACAAAAAATGTTAAGGAAACAATAATTTAGAATAGTTGGTGTAAATGCTATTCAGAATTTAATTACCTGGAAATTAAACAGGGCCTAATACAAAATAAAGATTCCATGAAACAGGTAGAAATAGAAAAACAATTAGGTTTTAAATGGAAGGAATAATTCTCAGATATTTATTTATTTAAAATGATCAGTCTGGAATACAAGTAAAGACATACAACCTAAGAATCATCAGCATACATAATAGTCATTAAAATCATATGTTGGGTATCACTTTATTTATTGATTGATTCATTTATTTGTTCGTTCATTCCTTCACTCATTGATTCATTTATATATTTACTCATTTATTTGTTTTTTTTATTTATTTATACCTGTGATTGAGGTTAAGTGAATTGCCTAGGGTCACACAGCTAGGAATTAAGTGTCTGAGGCCAGATTTGAACTCAGGGTCTCCTGACTGTAAATCTGATGCTCTATCCACTGTGCCATCTAACTGTCCCTGGATACCATATTTCAAGAAATTATACATAATCTCTTAATAAAAGAAGATAAATTAAAACTGGAATCTATTGGTTTCCTCTTTAGAGAACATTTTAAATCAATCAAAAAATAAATAAATAAGCAGATATGTGATAGACAAAATAAAGCTCTTATACATCAAATTTTATATACATATATTTATATAGAATATGTATGCCAATGTACTTATACATGTATCTGAAGGGATACAAAGATGCAGGATAGGATTATCATGATCTCACATAGGAGGAGTGAATAAGTCAAAGATTATAGAAACATTGGAGGAATGTTTGGAGAAATGGGCTTCTCATGATCCTCTGTTTTATTTAAAAGGGCAAATAAAATACATATAAATGGTATAAGTCAAAAATGCACAAACTCAATAGAAAAAAAGGAAGTGGAAGCTTAAGAGGATGACTAAATAAAACAAGAAGGAAGAAAGCACAGATAAAAGGCAGTTTTGAAAGTAAAATACAGGGTTATTATATAACAAAGTATATACTTTGCACATAAGTTATATAAGAAATGAAAGAAGGATGAAAAAGAAACAAAGGAAAGGAATAAAGAAAAAAAAACTTTTGATTATGGCAAGGCAAAAATAAAATAAAAGGGATAAATAGTAGAAACATTTTTTACAAAACAAAACAAAAACCAAGTTAAAACAAAATTTATTCTTTAATAAAAAAGAAAACTTGCAAAATGATCTTTAAATTAACTTAAAATGAAATAGCAATCATTATTTCAGGCAATGTTACAATTCACACAATCTAGATTAAGTGATATAAAAAGAATTATATCACTCTTGTATTCATCATATATAACAATTTGATATCAACAATTAATACATAACAAAAAAAGTAAAAGCTTGAAGCAAATGTTTATCAAATTTGAGCAAGAAACAACATACCTCAATATATCCCTTTAAGAGCTATACAAATCAAAAAAATAGTATAAAGAAAAATGCATATAAAGAACTAATTGTATGGGGGGAAGAAAGATAATAGCTCTCTGGTGAACACTGAATGGGAACAGAATAAAGCACCATCTATTTATTTGTTTGTACCTTTACTTATTAAGTTATTGTTCTTTAACTATATATGGTATCAAACATTAGTCAAGCATTAAAGCATAAAATTCATCACAAATTCAGAAAAGTAGATAGAATAAATAAAACTATTATCTTTTTAAAAATCACATACACTTTTGTGTGCTTTTGTTTGTTTTATTTTGTTGAGTTCCCCTCCCCTTATTATATGGTTACAACAAACTCTCCACAGTGATTTAAGATTTTGTCCATGAAGGCATGGAATTTTCTGAGACCTGATGCAATCAACAAAATGTTCCTTCTAAATAAGAATATCTACAAGCTTTTCCCAAATAACTCTTCCATTTTAACTCCAGACTGAATTACTTCCCTGGCAATGACATACCACTTTCCCTAGTATGCATCTTACTAGATAGTAGTGATTGAACAGTCACCTACAAGATTACCTTTATTGTTCTCTTATTCTAGTAATAGTAAATAGCAAAGTAGTAGAATAATTTTGATATATACAAAATATTTTTTAAGAGAGAACTAAAAGTTATACATTTCTGTGTTGAATATTTTTCCAATTAAGAAATATTCAGCAAATTGGTATATATTATACAATCTGTAAATCAAAGACATGCTCTAGTTTTCAATATAACTTATAAAATCATGAGTATTCTATATTATTTTTGTTGAGATTGCTACTGGTGACTTAGTACATTATTCAAATAGGTATGTATACATTATTCATATACATATGAATTTATACACACATATATATGTATGTATATACACACACATATACATATACATGTGTGTGTCTGTATTTAGAAATGGCCTGTGGTACAGCAATTTTTGATAGTCTCTTATTTTTGTGTGTAAAGGGATTTTAGGGGAGGGGAAGTGGAGGGATAGAGTTCAAAAAATTCTGAAAATTTCCCCATGTCTTTTCATTTATCTCCTCTTTCAGATAACTTATTAATCACACAATCAGTTAACTATTATAGGAATATATATATATATGTGTGTGTGTGTGTATGTGTGTGTGTGTATATATATATATATATATGTATATATGTATATGTGTATATATATGTATATATATATATATATGTATATATATATAATTACCTATCCCTGACAGCTGCTCTATATAATGTCTACATTTAAAATATTTTCATTATTTTAAGTTGGTTACTATCTCAGTATTGTTTTTTTTTTCATTCATTCTCCTTAACTTTTCTACTTCTGTGACTAATACTAGTTTATATTCTGATTTTTACAAACTTTCAATACTTTTAAGGTCCATGCGGACATTTGCTATTACTTAATAGGTTACAACCTTATGTCCATTTAGCAACTGGTCTGCAAGTTACTATTGGGGAAAAACATAAACACATTTTTAGCCATTAGAAATGTTTGTTCTTATGTAATTGACATATAGCCCACAAACCAGTCAACATGAAGGAACATAGAGCTTGGAATGTCTTGTAAAAACTTGTGTTTAACATAGAGGCTTGTAAGTTTACTTGTGTTTCACATACAAAAAGATGAAGATTTTGGAAGAGGGATTTGATTTATGCTTGTCACAATAGGCAGGAATTAGAAACAATGGATGAAAATTTCAAAATAATTTAATTTTGCTGTAATATAAGGGGGAAAAGTTCCTAAAAGTTAAAACCATACAGAGTGAAATTTATTTATTCTACAAATAGTGGGTTTCCCTTTATTAGAAATGAATGGACTCCCAACTTTGAATATCTTTCTGGTTTGTCATTCTAGACTGGTAATTCTCATTGGTTTATTTATTTGTTTTATTTAATTCATATGTATTGAGAGAGAAAAAAAACTACTTCTTATTCCCTACATTAAAATACATAAAAAATAATTCCCTACATAAAAATAAAAATAATACCAAAAAAATTCCCTACAAAAAAAAAAAAAAATTCCCTACATGTAAATTTCATGTCTTGGTCATGAACTATCAAAATTCCAAATAGTTGATGATTATAATTCTCAAAATGTTTTCATTTTTAAACTCTTTTTTCATCTTGACCCAAGGAAATAAAAAGTATAAAAATTACTAAAAATGATTATTAGAATTACTACTACATTTCTGATTTCAAATAATGCTTTTTGAGATATATATTTATTTTAGTCTTCAAAGCAAATGATTTCAATAATGTAGCATATTAACTTGTCACCAAAATAAAAATAACAGCATTTAATTGGAAAGATTTTTTTTATCATAAGCATTTTTGCAACCCATATATAAGTGAAAATTATGCCTTGGTGAAAAAGCAAAATGTTCCTGAGAACAAGAAAAGCAATTTTTATTTTATTTGCTGAGAACATATTTGCATTCTTAATATTTAAAACAGAAGATATAGCGTATTTAAATATTTAGAATTATCCTGTTTGAGAGTTCAATGGTCATTATAAGCAGAATTCAATATTGTCATTACTTCAAAATTCTAGTATTTTCATCAATGTCAGGATAGTCTCCTTTTCTGCAAGGAGTGCTCAGTGCAGTCCTGAAACATAGTAGATGTTTTTATCATTTCTTGCTGGCTGATTGATGTAGCTAATGTTTAGATTATAAGCATTTAAACAGTTGGTGAGAAAGGGTCTTGAAAGACAGACAAATTTGGATTATACTAGTGAAAATTTAACCAGCCCTTGGGGGAGGGGAAAGGGAGAATACAGTTAGAAATTCATGTATTCAATAAAAATTATTAATATTTTTCTCATTTTGGTAAGCTTATACATTTCACAAAATAATAAATCCAGGCCTAATTTATAGAATCTATAAAATTGTTTTGTTTTGTTTTGTTTCTATACAAAAGAAACTGAGGCATACAAAGTTAAGTGACTTGCCGAGGATCACACATTTATTAAGAGCCTAAGGTTGGATTTAAACTCAGCTTCTCCTGATTCCATGTCTGGAATTCTGTCAACTGTTCCACCTAATTGACCCAAAACAAAATATTTTCCTATAATTTTGGGAATGTCTAAGCAAATCGTGCTACCTGAAAATGATGACTATGAAACGTTTATTTGGAGAAAGATGGCATACCTTATATAATCCAATGAAAGATGAACAAGAAGAAATAGGAAAATAATATATAAAATGATGAGAATATAAATTTAAAAGACAAAAAAATCAAATCTCATCAAACTTAAGTAATTAAATTAACTTGACAAAAGAGAAAGAGACAGACACAGACAGACAGAGAGAATTAAAAAAGTCATATTTGGAATTGAAAATGATGCTTCTATATCTAGAAATAGAAATAGATGTTGATTTTGTGATTTTATTCATAAAGTAGGGGGTGGGCTCATTGATTAATTTCTATGCCAGTTTATTTTGGCACTTTCCCTTCAACTTATAGTCTTAATCATTTGTATATAACAAAGGACTAAGGTTAAGTGATCCGTCCAAGGTCACAAAGCAATTTTGTGTCAGTGGTTGGTTGTCAATTCACACATTATTTCTTTTGAGGTCAATTTTATATATATATATATATATATATATATATATATATATATATATAATCTTCCTCTACTAACTTCCCTCTCCTCACATACTTGAATAAGAGGAGGAAACACCTGTGATTTTTTAGATTATGTTGCTCAGGAGATATCACTAAGGCTAGGCTACTTCAAGGCTTTATCTACTTTTGTAACATCAACTGCACACATACACAATATCCCGCCCTCTCTTCAGAGTATTCAGGAAAACCCTAAGGCCCCTAGTGATTCCAATTTCTTGGAGGTAATGAAAACAGTTCATGGGGATTTTATTCTAAAGTGAATATATGAGCCAGCTTCCATTCTCTGATAATTTTAAACCAGGTCCATATAAATTCCCTAAAAGTAGTCTGGGTCTGAAAACAGTATGTTAACTAGAAAGCTTAGAGGATAATATCACTTCCAGTTGAATTATTATTATTACTATTAATGACAATGTTGTGAATTATATAGACAAACACACACATATCTATCTATAGGCACTGTCTTTGAATTATAGGAGGCTTCGTTCATTGATTCCCTCTCTTCACAGGCTACATACTAAATGACCTATGAACAAAAATCATTTCTCCATTATATTTGCAGGAGTCAACAACTTTTTCCCAAACACTTCCTAGGCCTTTCAGGAATACCTATGTATTCCTTCCTCAGGAGTACACATACACATACGTGTACTTTTCTTTCACACTATAAAAAAGATCAAAACATATTTCAAAAAAGTACAAACTCAGAAAATAGATAAATTTATTATTTTTAATTTACTCAACCATTGAAAAAGCCCATGTAAGCCTTCCAGTACGATTTCTACATGCATAAGGGAATTATTCAAAATTTTATTAAAATTCAAAAAAATATATAAATTACAAGGTCAAGTCACATTGGTTTATCTTTTACTTCTATAAAGAGATATTACAATGAAAGAGTGTATTGTATTGTATTGTATAACAAGGTTAAGACAAGGAGAGTGTATATCTAGACTTTTTGACAGATGATCTTGCTTCATACTCAGTATTAATACCAAGCTCTTGACAATATGGTCATCAGAACATTATTTTCAGTATCACTTTCGACGAATCATTCAAACAGGGTTTAAACAAACAATAGTGTGTATGTGTGTGTGTGTTGTTGTTGTTGTTGTTGTTGTTGCAGCATATTTCTTTATCCCCAGGTCATAGCAGTTCCCTAGGTATTTAAAAAGTGGTACAGAAGATAAAAACAAATAAAGCTACTGCCAAGACATTTAAAATCAGTCTTGTGTATTTTAAGGAGATTTCAACCAAAATCCTAAATACCATTTTTATGCTCCTCTTGCCCACAGGGCCCTTAACTGAGTTTCAGATAAATCTACTGGAGAAAAAGCAAACCAAACTGCCCCAAATAGTCAGGACATCTTCACTTTGCACCACTCCTGGATAGTATTGTGGGAGTGGGTATTGATTAATTTACATTTTTCTAGTTGTATTAATATGCTGGCACACAATGAGAGAGAGATTGAAACAGAGACAGAGAGACCGAAACAGAGACAGAGAGAGACACAGCCAGAGCCAGAGAGAAAATAGAAATAGATGAATGGACAAATAGATATATAAATAGATAACCAATAAATAGATTATAGTGATTGGATAGATGGAGAGGTTGAGGAGAGATAGAATATTGGATGGATATGTGATTAATATATGTACATATTAACATATGCATGTTACACATATTTATATACATATGCATGTACATATTTAGATACAAGTAAACATAACACACACATAAAAATATACATACACACATAAACACATATGTGTTTAACTACAATGTATATATCTTTTGTGAAAGACTTAACTGATGCAAAGAAATCATTTGTTCACAATATGAAAACCACAATTGCTTTGTATACCTTAGAAATTTATATCAATAATTTCAAGTGTTTGTGTAAAAATAGCACTTTAGATAAGGGAATATTTTTTGCTGCTTTTATATGTGTGCCTACACTGTAATATGACAAATTATTTTATTGCCAATTTAATCAATTAAAAATTCTAAAAATTGTCACTCAGTTTTGAAGTGTAATAAAAAAAGAAATAGCATATATCAAACATATCATTCAAAACATATTCAATGAAACATTATCAATATAAAATTTTACAGCTCTTTATACTGATATGCATCAAGTTGTCTTCCCTCCCCTATCAAATTCTTAGTTGCTGAGATTAGAAGGGAAACAATAAACTGGGAAAATATTTTTACAGTCAAAGGTTCTGATAAAGGACTCATTTCCAAAATATATAGGGAATTGACTCTAATTTATAAGAAATCAAGCCATTCTCCAATTGATAAATGGTCAAAGGATATGAACAGACAATTTTCAGATGATGAAATTAAAACTATTACTACTCATATGAAAGAGTGTTTCAAATCACTATTGATCAGAGAAATGCAAATTAAGACAACTCTGAGATACCACTATACACCTGTTAGATTGGCAAGAATGACAGGGAAAGATAATGCAGAATGTTGGAGGGGATGTGGGAAAACAGGGACACGGATACATTGTTGGTGGAATTGTGAATACATCCAGCCATTCTGGAGAGCAATTTGGAACTATGCCCAAAAAGTTATCAAACTGTGCATACCCTTTGATCCAGCAGTGTCTCTACTGGGCTTATACCCCAAAGAGATACTAAAAAAGGGAAAGGGAACTGTATGTGCCAAAATGTTTGTGGCAGCCCTGTTTGTAGTGGCCAGAAGCTGGAAAATGAATGGATGCCCTTCAATTGGAGAATGGTTGAGTAAATTGTGGTATATGAATGTTATGGAATATTATTGTTCTGTAAGAAATGACCAGCAGGACGAATACAGAGAGGATTGGCGAGACTTCCATGAACTGATGCTGAGCGAAATGAGCAGAGCCAGGAAATCATTATATACCTCAACAGCGATACTGTATGAGGATGTATTCTGATGGAAGTGGATTTCTTCAACAAAGACAAGATCTAACTTAGTTTCAATTGATCAAGGATGGACAGAAGCAGCTACACCCAAAGAAAGAACACTAGGAAATGAATGTAAACTACTTGCATTTTTGTTCTTCTTCTCAGGTTATTTATACCTTCTAAATCCAATTCTCCCTGAGCAACAAGAAAACTGTTCGGTTCTGCACACATATATTGTATCCAAGATCTACTGTAATCTATTTAACATGTATAGGACTGCTTGCCATCTTTGGGGAGAGGGTGGAGGGAGGGAGGGGAAAAATTCGAACAGAAGTGAGTGCAAGGGATAATGTTGTAAAAAATTACCCTGGCATAGGTTCTGTCAATAAAAAGTTATTTAATAAAAAAAGAAAAAGAAAAGGAAAATGATCTAAAAAAAATTCTTAGTTGCTGGACAAATGTGTTGTTTTGATTGTTTTAATAATGCTATAAATAACATTCTAAATATACTTGTCTTCTCTTATTGTCTAGAACCACCAGTTCACTAAGGGAATCATTGGGATAGGAGTGTGGGGAATTTATTCTTTAACTTTTCCAAATAGGAATGATTTAACTAGCTCTAATTCCTCCAGGAGTCAATTAATAAGTCTATTTTGCCAAAGTCCCTCTAACAGGTTGTGTTCTTTAACAAGGTCTGTGATTTTTATAGATTTTGTAGAATATGTTGGCAATGTTTCAAATTCTATTCCTATAAAAATTAATCCTAATTGTCATAAAGGGGGGAAATGGCCAAAACATAACTCTTATGTATTAAGACTTTTAAGAAGCATAATAATATAATTATCTTTCTTTAATATAACATATAATTATTAGGTATTGAAATATGATAAAAATTCAGGTAATAAGTAAGGAAAGAAGTATTTATTAAGCACTTTCATGTGTCAGGTGCTCTGCTAAGTGCAATAAAATAACATGTTATTTGCTACCACAACTGTAAGAGGAAGATCTGAGTTTCATTCTAATTTTATTTGAAGAAACTGGCAACTTTTTGTAATGGCTAGAAACTGGAAATTGGATGGATGCCCATCAATTGGAGAAAACCTGAAAAAATTATGGTATATGAATGTTGTGGAATATTATTGTTCTGTAAGAAATAACCAGCAGGATGATTTCAGGGAGGCCTGGAGAGATTTACAGGAACTGATGCTAAGTGAAATGAGCAAAACCAGGAGATCACTATACACAGCAACAACAAGACTATACAATGTTCAATTCTGATGGATATGGCTCTCTTCAACAATGAGATTATTCAAAACAATTCCAGTTGTTCAGTAATGAAGACAGCCATATACACCCAGAGAGAGGACTATGGGAAATAAGTGTAGACCACAACATACCATTTTCACTCTTTCTGTTGATGTTTGCTTGCATTTTGTTTTCTTTCTCAGGTTTTTGCTTTCCTTTCTTGAAACGATTTTTCTAGCGCAGCAAGATAGCTGTATACACACACACACGTATATACATACACACACATATATATATATACATATATACATAAATTGGATTTAACATATTTAACACGTATTGTTAAATACATCTGCCATCTAGAGGAGGGGGTGGGAGGAAGGAGGGGAAAATTTTGAACAGAAGGTTTTGCAAGGGACAATGTGAAAAAATTACCCATGCAAATTTTTGTAAATAAAACATTATAATTAAAAAAATTAAAAAAAGGAAACTGGAAAACATAGGTAAAATGACATATGCAGGATGACATATCCAAATGTCTGATCCTAGATTTGAATTCAAATTTTCCTGATTGTTTCAGTACTCTATTCAGTTTGTCACCTAGCTTGAAACAGTTTTGCTGCACTAAGATAAATGCATGTGTTCTTTTTTTCCCTTTCTTGCAAATAATATGATGTTCTACCTGTAAAACATTATTAAAATAAAAAATTATTCCATTAAAGAATCAGAATATAAAAGATGCAAAACAAAACCCTTGCTCCTTGTACATGTTACTAGTCATTCTCACTCCAAATAAATAAAAGATATGTGAAAAATATTGACTATTTCTATTTATTGTATAAAATGTATGGCTATCTGCCTTACCACACACAATGAGGCTTTATCTGAAAAAAAAAAAAAAACCCAGAAAAATATTGTTTGTAAGAATAAAGAGAGATCACTACATGAAATATATTAATGTTTCATGGTTAGATGAAGATAATCTAATAAACATAACAATATCACCTAAATTAATTTTCACTTTCAATATCAAAATATTCAACCTTCCAAAAGATTTTTTTAACTGGGAAAAAATCATCTGGAGAAATAAAGTAGAATGGTAATCTTACAGGAAATATTAGGGTGGGGGAAATCTGAGAAAAAAGAAAACTTATGAAGTTTTGAACGTTAGTTAAAAACGAATAACCATGAAACCTCTTTGGTAATGGAAGGAGAAAAAATAGTTTATCAATATATTAGATAGGAAAGAATCAGAAACTAACAAACAAGCCTAGAAAAATGAACAGCATAAATTTGACAAACAAAAAGTCACCAACTTTAGCAGTAAAAATGTTCACGTTCAGGAAGAAGCAAAAACAAAAACAAAACAAAATATTCTGAGGAAGTTCAAAGTGAAGCTGACAAACAGAGTTAAAAAGTCACATTCAATATATATCACAATCACCTGCAAATGTATCCATGAGTTAAATAAAAATAACGATCTCCAAAATCATTTATTGGCAAAAGGAAATACTTATTGCAATGACCATAATATGCTTAGCTTTATTGAATACTAAATCCAATTTCTTTGTCTTCAATATCTATATTATTTCACCAATATATTTGTATTTATTTTTATGAGATATTGCTAATTACAAATAAGTAATTTTTTTTAGAAATATGATGGTGCCAACCTTCCCTCTTTCATATGTTCTTTTCTTTGTATTCCTTTATATTTTTGATTTATTATTTAATATAGCTTCTATTACTCTTTTAAAATTATATGAGAAATTGGTAATTTGAATTTTTTAATCCCTAAATCTATAATGAATTTTTAAAACAATATTCTTTTTATTCTATTCTTTTTAAACAATGTTCTTCCAGACCTGACCAAATGAGGATCTCTCCAATTATTTAGATCTTTTTGTTCCCAGACTGTTCATTTCTTTTTTGTTAATGAGCATTCTTTGGTGATTCGTGTTAGTGTTAATAAAAAGTAATTTGCTTCCTTTTGCTGTTTGAAATTTTAGTTTAGGTTTGTTTATTTTTTTGTCTAGTAATTTGCATTACATGCCAATGATGATTATGGTTGTTTTAAACATGAAATTTTTCTCTGCTTGTGTCCTCTGAATTTTTGTTAATATTGTTTTTTCTGGAGAAATTTTATTTAAAATTTCCATTTCATCTCATTTTCCTGCAATTTTGAGTGGTTTATAGAGAAATATCAATCCAAGTAACAATTATATAATATTATATGTTGATCTTTTCCAGTCACATTTGGGCTATTATGTTTCATTTTTGCTCTACGTTTTAGGAGCATCATTAAGAACCTATCAAATATTCAGATAGCAATTAGGATAGTTAAAGAAACTTGAGTCTAATTCATATGAATGTAGAGGATATTTGAGAAATAAAATAATGGATTATTATTATAGAATACTTGAAGTGCTTTTACTTTGAAGAGAATTTAGCTTTACTTTATTTGTTGTAAGAAAATATTAATAGAAACAATGAGAGCAAATTGATGACAAATTTAAAGAAAACCTTTTTAATACTAAGGATGGTTCTAAAGTAGCCTAGGTTGACTTTGAAGATGATGGGCTTTTCCTTACTGGAAGTGTTCAAGCAGAAACTGGATGCCAACTTTTGGGGATATTATAATAAAGGTGCTTTTTCAAGTGTGGCTTATATTAGAAATCCTCTAGGCACCTTTTCTGTCTCACAAATTCTTTAATTTTAAGAAATATTTTTTTCCAATTACAAGAAAAGAAAATTTAACTTTTTAAAAAATTGTAAGATTTCTGAATTCTCTTCTTTCTTTCCTTTCTTTCCAGTACTCCATGCCTTCATCAAGAAGGCAAGCGATTTTATATAAATAGGCATGTAAAATATGAAATTCTATAATTAAGTGAGCAGTTATAATTTACATTTTCAAATTCCTATATATGAAATGTGATAGTATATACCTACTACAGCCTTATCATCCCCATCATTTAATCAGTTACTTTTAATGCTAAAATGTATGTGTAAGGGGGGAGAAAACTTTTGTACTTTCACAGTTAACAGTTTGTAAAGATAAAGACATAGGAAACCTAATTACTTAATCAACATTATTTCCTTTTCAAATTCCAGATATTCCATTCACTTACCATCCATTCTAACATTGACTTTTACTTAATTAAAATTATCCCTCTCCAACTTATCCAACAGGTTCTGGGACATCATTTATTTAGCTGTCTGTGATCTAATTCTGGATTTCTATTTTCCTCTCTACTACAAATTTCATGAAACCAAAATTGTTCAAAGTCAATGAAGGTAAAGGCTTGTACATTTCAAGCACATTTAAAAACAATAAGCAAAATGGAAGTGAATCAAGGAAAAAGCTATATAAAATGATTGTGGGGATAAAAGCCATTATTTATGCTTCCCCTACAATATTAGTTCAATTTGATCACATTTACTATACACTGGTGTCATACATTACCATGTAAATGTGGCCATTGAAGTTGTAAATGCATATCAAAGTATTGACTTAAATACTAATAACACTATCTTCTATCTATTATAATATCGTTTTTGAAGAAGCCCCACATATATTGCCAAATGCATGTTCAATTCAATGAATTAGGTCATCAATAGCCTACTGACTAATTTTCTCCAATCTTCTATTCTGTATCTCAATGGCATATACTGAGTCACATTCAGATATCTTTTAGCACTATGAAAGACTCTAAAATCACTATGTGAAAAAATGAAAAGGATGTGAAACTATTTGGGAGCTATTGAATTGTTTAGCATCTCCTAAAACAAAACTTCTATTAAATCCAATAATTGAACTGGCTCAAAAGAAATGTGAAGTGTGCAAATTTAGAGCCATCTCCTCTCCAAATGTTCATATGAAAGTTTACGGTAGAGACTTCAATGCTCATATTCCATCTGATTAACCACATTTGGGCAAACTCTATTTTGACCCTAATATTGGAATATCCTTTGGTTCTCTTTGAGAATGAAATTCAACAACCAACCAATATTTTTTTTTTATTTTTGATAATGTCATGAAGCTATCTCTAAATTTTCAAAGAGCATTTCAGTTTGCCACACATTCCCACCCCCTCAATGAATTGGGAGATGACATATTGCATATAAAATCATATTTATTTTATGTCAGGTAGTAATTTTTATCCTTTTGTTACAAGAGTTACATCGATAAAAGAGGGGTAAATACATCCATAGTGGAATGTAGATATAAACAAATAAACTAAAATACAATTTTACATATGTATTTATTTTTCTTTTTTAAAGCTATGCCAGTAACGTATAAAATATGGCATAACATGATGAAATGAAAAGGCACTGATAATAGACCTGGATATAAAAAGTGTGTGTGTGTGTGTGTGTAATGTATGGATTAGTTTAGTTTATTTTTTAAAAATCATGTTCAGAAATCTAATCACAAAGTAATAAATTCTCTCTTTTTCTCCCTTTCTCTCTCTCCCTCACCTTCCTTTTCTCTCTCTCTCTCTCTCTCTCTCTCTCTCTCTCTCTCTCTCTCTCTCTCTCTCTTTTTCTATCTGCCAATAAGAACACAGGAACAGAATATTGAGCACTAAGGGTTGACATCAGGAAAACCTGAGTTCAAATCTAAACTCAGGCACCATTAGCTGTGTGACTTTGGATAAGCTATTTAAGATCTGTCTTCTTTAGTTTCCTGAATTATGAAGTGGACATAATAATGGCTCCTACCTCATAGAATTGTTAAAATTATGAAATGAGATAATGTTTATAAAACACTGAACACAGCACCTGGCACATTGTAGGCATTTAATAAACGTTTATTCCCTAACCTATCTATACTTTTTTCACTCATTTTTGACCATGTTAGCTTATTAAGTCATTTGCAAAGACAGAAAAATGTGAATTAGAAATAGTAGTAAACTTTTTATAAGATTAGAATATTTTCAAGACTTATGAAAGAGCATTGTCTTATCAGAGTTATAAAGATAAACATTCACATCCCCCTCCTCCTCCTAAATGACATTTAAAGGAGCTTTAACATTTGCTAAATGCCTTACACACATTTTCTCATTTAAATGCAGCAATATACTTACAAGACTGACCACATTATCATCCCCACTTTACTCATGAGGTAAAAGAATCAAAGTTTTACTAACTTGACCAGAGTTAGTTTTAATTATCAATCCACTTCACTCTTGTAGTCATTGTTATGTTCGCAAAACCTTATTCATCCATCAGAATGTACAGTTTTTGCATACTTTGTCTTTCCATAGTTAGAAGTTTGTTACTTTAAGGGACAAATTGAGTGACTGAAGGATTGTCATTTTAAAGGTATTAAATTCATTATTGCATCCTTCAAATATACAGAAGATATCACTGGCAAATATCTGGATAATTCAAGAGTCATCAATGGACATATTGTTTTACTGTAAGGCAGGTAGGCACACTAGTCCACAAGTTTGCTCAGATTTCATTAACCACCAAATAATATATTTATAATTGAAGGGATGGCAGAGGTTATTTATTTCATTTCCTTCATTTTTTCAGGCTGCCACAGTATTGAAATGATTCTGTCAGATTGAATGGTATCCCCTTCAAATTGCAAAACAATCCTATATTGCAACTTCATATTGCAACCTGATATTCCAGAATTAGGAGTTAGAAAAATTCCTGTGTGTTTCCTGAAGCCATGGAAGCCATTGTTATTACCACTGTCTGGTGGTAACCAAGAAGGTTTCTGGAAGTACTTTTAAAAATGAAACACTCATGATACTAAAGGAACCTTGATGGTTCTCTCAAGAAGATGTAGGAAGTTACATTGCACAGCAGATAGAGTTTCAGGTCTGAAGTCAGGAAGACTTGAATTCAAATATGACCTTAGAAATCTACTAGTTAGATGACTCTGGGCAAGTCACTTAATCCTATTTGCCTCAATTTTCTCATCCATAAAATAAACTTGAGGAAAAAATGGCAAATCCCTGGAGAATCTTTGCCAGAAAAGCTCTAAATGGAGTCATGAAGCATCAAATGTTACTCAAATTACTGAACTACAACAACATTGTAAAGTGAATTTTTTTCAGGCCCACTGAGCTGTGTTTAATTGTCTGATTTACTTTGAATGTCTCCAGAATGTGTGCTATCTAATAGTCTTTGTTAGACTGTCAAATTTTATCCTCAGTTGCTATTTGCTTGAGACCGTGATTATTTCCCTTGCTTCCAATCAAACTAATCTACTGTTTAAATGTGCTATAGAATCAGATATCATGCATCAATGTTTGTTCAAATTTTGTGTTAAATGTGAAGTATCAGGCTATGAGAGGAAACATGAAAAACTCTCTCCAACAAACGTGTTGGGGTTCATGAAATTTGTGATATTTTGGCTGTTATTGGATTTTTTTCCATCTCCCCCCACGCCAGTCCTTCTTTGGGTTCTGGAGCTTTAATGACATATAAATGAATCCCGAATATTGGAGGTATTATTTTAGTTAATTACTATAAAATAATATAAGATGTTATATTTATGAAAATACATGGGAAAATTGTAGAAGAGTGATGAGCACAAATGTATCACAAAATGCAATTTTCATTTGTTGCCCAGAAAAAGTATGAGGGATGTTCTAAAGAGGCATCTTGCTAAAGCAGACAGATTACTAGATCTTAAGAAAATGCAGATTTTCTCTTGCTATTTGTATAACCTTGCCCAAATGATATTACACCTTCCCTCATCTATCAAATCATGGAGAGTTAAATTGGAGATTTCATAAAGTGTCTTCAAAAGTTATATCTATGATCATGTGTATTGAATATGAATTATTTTATGTCTCTTTTCTCTTTTTAGTAGACCTCAAAACCACATTTATCAATATTTTCTTTTAACTGCTAGAGTTTTTCATCATCTCTGTAAATATATCTTATATGTACAAAAGGGAAAAATATTTATTTCATCGTAAATGAAACCCTCAACCCTAAGTTTAAGAATTCATTTCCACTTAAAATATCAATCCAAAATATTTAACACATAATAAGATTGTAAAACACTGTGGCAATTATTGAGCATATGTTCAAACACTTGGAATTATATTAAATAACAGAATCATTTATTCAAAGATGTCTTAAAATTATATTTAAGAAATTGAATTATATTACAATGTAGGGTTTTCTGTCATGGTTTCTGGAAAGAATACAAGATACCATGTTATAATATATTAATATTATGGGATTTTATTACATTGATTTTTTCCCAAAAAAAGTTGGAAAATGAAAAAGAGCAGTCTGGAGGGTTGGTATAGATTTATTTTCTTTAAAATTTCAGGGGCAAAAAGTCCAGAGGTAAGGGGAGAAGGGATCTGGGTCATTCCCCTGCTCAGATAAAAGATTCAATCTTTCAACAAGGCTCCATTTGTATTTAATCTGCAAATATCCAAAACCCATGTTTCTGTTTAGTTTTGGCTATTTCCTTTAATATCCAAGCAAAATATGATTGTTTTGCTTTGCTTCCTAATGTACATGACAGACTAGCAATCTTTGGTGCCTGTGTCCCCTTTAACTGGATTTGGAATGATTGTGATGTTTTTCTCTTCGTTACATATTTTAAATGTGCATATGTATGTGTGTAAATGAGTGATATATAGCTATGAACTCTATTGTCCCTGTGTTTATTCCATGTTAAATCCATATGAACTCTCCCTATTTGTATGTATTCATATATGTTTAATTCATATAGACTATGTATCACTTATTAGGATCCTACAATATCCCAAGCCATAATATCTGAAGCTAGAAGAAATCTTGGAAAATATCTTATTGAACTTTGTAAGTTGAGAAACTGAGACCCAGTAAGACCCAGTGTGACTTTTCGAAGGTCACACAATCAGTAAGCATCAGAGACTAACTTTAAAAGACGAAAAGAAGAGATAAAAGAACAAAAATGACCAAACAACTCCTACTTTCCCCCAATAATTTCCATTCTTCTTATGGTGAGAGAGTAAAGCAAGAAAGTAAGATAGAATATAATACAGTATGTAGAAAGGAAAGTAAATACAATATAATTTGTGGAAGATGATAGTTCTAAAAACTACAAGGACCAGTCATAAATTGTGCAAGAAGGGATATTTGCCCCTCATTCCATAAAAAAACAACAACTCTTCATATGAGTCTTCATATGAGTACAACTCTGGCCTCAATTTTAGAGTCATTATCAGGAAGAAATATTCTATTATTTGTGAAGTAAATATTAATTTCAGCTGCTGATGACATGATTTACTTGTTACCAAGATGCAAAAGTTATTTGTGAATCTGATTCCTATCTCAATCCCAAGAATGCTCTGGATACCTTAAGCCTAATGATTATGGCACACCAACCTTAAAATCTGAAAGAATTGTTATCATCATTGTTATTATAGAAATGAGATTTCAATAGTGACTTATCAGCGAGATTTCAAGTAAAACTCTAAAGTCAATCATTTTTAACATGCATTGATCAAGTCCAACTTTGTGCCTGGCACCCTACTAGGTACTGGTGATACAAAGACTAAGCTGAAACATTCCTTTCTTTCAAAGAGTTTGTTTTTCCTACCCAAGGAAACAACATGTATATGTATGTATGTGTATATATATATATATATATATATATATATATATATATATATATATATATGTGGTGTGTGTGTGTATGTGTGTGTGTGTATATGTATGTGTGTGTATGCACACACATAGAGGAAAAAATAATTTAATCAATTTGATATTAGACAATCATGTGGTCCAATGGAATAAATTCTGCATTTGGAGTCAGGAAGATCTGAATTCACATCCTGCTCAGATACTATGTATAAATATATAAACATATATATATATATATATATATATATATGTATGTGTGTGTATGTATGCATGTATGTATATGTAAAACCTGGACAAATCATTTAATTTCTCTCTGCTTCAGATTCCTCAGCATCAAAATGGTGATAATTGTGATGGTAATAGTTAGATTCAAATGAGGTAATAGATGTATAGCATTTAACAAGTCTCATAAAACCATATAACTTTTTTCATTATTTATTTGTTTGTTTCTTTTATGGCATCCATTGCTATTGGTAGTGGTGCTATAGATCAGGAAAGGCCTTATGCAGCATATAATACTCAGCCAAAACCTAAATAAAATTAGGACACTGAAGGGATATTTTGTTTTCTTTACATTGGTGTCTCAGTTTCTGATAATATGTTGGCATATATTTATTGCTCTTTCTTCCTGGTACCCATGCTAGCCCCCTATGCCTATTGATTTTCCATATTTAAATATTTCCTTGGTTTTTGCCATGTGAACAGAAATGGACACAAAATTGCCAAAATTTTCCATTAATTATATAAAAATGAGCTTTCTTCTTAATTATGAGAGGGATTTAAAAAATATTCATTTGTTTTGGATCTTTCAGAAATACAAGCATGATCGGAAGGCAGATTTTCATAATGATGAGTTGAGAGTTTGATTGCTTATGCCATGGGGTCTCTGGAGGGAGAACAGCTGGTTTTAAACAGGTCATTGAGCTGAAGAAGTAGAAGCAGTTAAAACTTTGAGAAGGTGCCAGATGACTGGGGTGATTTAGGGAGAAAATAGTACATCTTAAGATTTCTTATGTCTTGTCTTTTTTCTTTCTTACTACCCACTCTAAGAATCTAAAGCCAATGTCAAGGGGGAAAATACTTCTGAGGTGTGTCAACTCCTGAATTAAACAGTAACAACAATAAAAACCTTGGGATCTCTACTGACTCTTACTGTGCATCTGAGGAAATAAGCATTGCCCCTGGGATGATAATTAGTGTCAGAGAATCTCTTCCAAAGTAAAAGAATCTTAATTATTTCAAGACCAGTAATAGCTTAATCATTTCATTGAAATCATGGAAGAGATATCAACAATTTCTAAATGTGAAAGTTTCTTGGGAATTGGTATGAAAGTCTTTTATCTTTTATTTTTGGGAAAATGAGAAAATAATTTAAGAGTAAAATATTATCACCTGCATTTATTTATCATGTATGTATATATGTGAATGCATGCACACATATTGTGCATGTGAGATACATGTATATCATGTACATAGGAATTTATATCTCTATATAAATTTATAAATATAGAGGTACATATAGATCTAAGCATATTCATGTATTATTTATGTATGCATATATATACATATATGCATTTACATCTGCATGTAACTTTATATAGATAGGTTTATTATGGACAGTACAATATATTCTGTGTATATTTTCTATTTGAATGCATGCATTTATATGTATATATTTTTATGCATACATACATGCATTTATGAAGATCTGTAAGTGTACAGGTACAGATACCTATATGAGTGTTTATAAAACTCTACAAGTATATATGCATGAATTTACAATATTATACATATGTATGTATGTGTTTATATGACCACATGAATCTATAGATGTATAGACAATTGAAGGTTTTTCTACAGATATTCTTATATAAATGTGTATATCACATATAACTTTGCATGATAACTGAGCTTTTTTTAAAAAATTACTTTTTTATTATAATGTTTTATTGACAGAACATATGCCTGGGTAATTTTTTTTTTTTATTTAATAGCCTTTTATTTACAGGATATATACATGGGTAACTTTACAGCATTAACAATTGCCAAACCTCTTGTTCCAATTTTTCACCTCTTCCCCCCCCACCCCCTCCCCTAGATGGCAGGATGACCAGTAGATGTTAAATATATTAAAATATAAATTAGATACAAATACAGATACCTACAAAAGTTTTTTGTGTAGAAAAGAATCAGACTCTGAAATATTGTACAATTAGCATGTGAAGGAAATCAAATAGGTGTGCATAATTAGGGATTAGAATTCAATGTAATGGTTTTTAGTATCTCCAGAGTTCTTTTTTGACATAGCTAGTTCAGTTCATTACTGCTCCATTAGAAATGATTTGGTTGATCTCTTGCAATGGCCTGGTATGGAACGGTCATCATATATGTTGAAGTATAATATGTTTTGTTGAAGTATAATAATCTCCTGGTCCGCTCATTTCAAATCAGCATCAGTTCATGTAAGTCTCCAGGCCTTTCTGAAATTATACTGTTGGTCATTTCTTTCAGAACAGTAATATTCATAATTTTCATATACCACAATTTATTCAACCATTCTCAACTGATGGACATCCATTTCAGTTTCAGTTTTTAGCCACTACAAAGGGCTTGCACAAACATTCGTGCACTAAGGGTCCCTTTCCCTTCTTTATAATCTTTGGGATATAATCCCAGTGCCTTTACTTTGGATCAAAGGGTATGCACATTTGATAACTTTTTTGAGCATAGTTCCAATCTACTCTCCAAATGGTTGGATTCATAAACCCACCAACAATGCATCAATGTCCCACTTTTCATCCCCTCAACAATCATTTATTTTTCCTGTCATCTTAGCCATCTGGCAAGGGTTAGTATTCTTAGGTTGTTTAATTTGCATTTTCGATTAATAAGACTTGGAGCATCTTTTCATATGACTAAAATAGTTTCAATTTCTTCATCTGGAAATTGTCTGTTCATATCCTTTGACCATTTTTCAATTGGAGAATGGGATTTTTATAAATTAGGTTAATTTCATATATTTTGGAAATGAGGCCTTTTATCAGAACCTTGGACTGTAAAATATTTTCCCAGTTTATTGCTTCCCTTCTAATCTTGTCTGCATTAGTTTGTTTGTACAAAACTTTTCAGTTTGGTGTAATCAAAATTTTCTATTTGTGATCAGTAATGATCTCTAGTTCTGCTTTGGTATAAGACCTTCCCCTTCCACAGGTCTGAGAGGTAAACTATCCATGTTTCCTCAATTTATTAATAATTTCATTCTTTATGCCTAGGTCATGAACCCATTTTGACCTTATCTTGGTGTCACGTTAAGTATGGATCAATGCCCTAGTTTCTTATATTAGTTTCTTTTCCAACAATTTTATCAAACAGTAAGTTCTTATCCCAAAAGCTGGGATCTTGGTTTCAAAGAATAGGTTGCTATTTGTTGACTGTTTTATCCCTTGAACCTAATCTATTCCACTGATCAACTAATCTATTCCACAATTACCAAAAAGTTTTGGTACCTGCTCTATAATATAATTTTAGATCTGGTACAGCTAAGCTACCATCATTTGATTTTTTTTCATTAATTCCTGAAATTCTTGACCTTTTGTTTTCCATATGAACTTTGTTTGTTATTTTTTTAGGTCATTAAAATAGTTTTGGAGTCTGATTGGTATAGCGCTAAATAAATAGATTAGTTTAGGTATTGTCATCTTTATTATATTTGCTCACCCTATCCAAACATTTTTTCCAATTGGTTAGATCAGACTTAATTTGTGTGAAAAGTGGTCTGTAATTTTGCTCATAAAGTTTCTGATTTTCCCTGGTAGATAGATTCTAAATTTTTATATTATCAGTAGTTACTTTAAATGGAATTTCTCTTTTAACTCTGACTGTTGGATTTGTTAGTGATATAAGAATGCTGGATGACTTATGTGGGTTTATTTTATAACAGCAACTTTGTAAGTTGTGGATTATTTCTAAAACTTTTTGCAGAACTGGGTTCTCATATACCATCATGTCATCGGCAAAGAGTGAATTTGGCTTCCTCATTGCCTATTCTTTTCCTTTAATCTCTTTCTCAGCTCTTATTGCTATAGCTAGCGTTTCTAATAAATATTAAATGGCAGGTGATAGTGGCAACCTTTCACTCCAGATCTTATTGGGAATGTTTTAGGTTTGTCTCCATTACTATGATGCTTACTGTGGTTTAAATAGATGCTGATTTTTTAGGAAAAGTCCATATTCCTATACTCTCAAGTGTTTTAATAGGAATGGATGTTGGATTTTATCAATGCTTTTCTGCATCTATTGAGATGATCATTGGTTTTGTTAATGGTTATTAACATGGCCAATTATATTGATAGTTTTCCTAATATGAACCAGCCCTGCATTCCTGGTATAAATCCTACTGATCATAGTGTATTATCTTGGAGATGATTTTCTGTAGTCTTTTTGCTAATTCTTTTTAAGATTTTAGCATCAATATTCATTAGGAGATTGGTCTATAATTTTTTTTCTGTTTTCAATACCTGGTTTAGGTATCAGTACCATGTCTGTGTCTAGAAGAATTTGGTAGGATTCTTCATTTCCCTATTTTATCAAATAATTTATATAGCATTAGGGCAATTGTTCTTTAAATGTTTGGTAAAATTCACATATAAATCCATCTGGTCCTGGGGATTTTTTCTTAGGGAGTTTTTAATTGTCTATTTTTTTCTGGAATGGGACTATTCAACAATTTACTTCCTCCTCTGTTAGTCTGGGAAGTCTGTATTTTTGAGGTAGTCATCCATTTCTTAGGTTATCAAATGCATTGGCATAAAGTTGAGCAAAATAATTCCTTATATTTCAATTTCCTCTTCATTGGTGGAAAGTTCTCCTTTTCATTTTAAGACTACTAATTTCATTTTCCTCCCTCCTTTTCTAATCAGATTTACAAAGGCTATCTATTTTATTGCTTTTATCAGACCAACTCTTAGTTTTTTAATTAGTTCAATGGTTTTTTACTTTCAATATTTTTAATTTCTCCTTTTAATTTTAGAATTTCCAATTTTGTATTTGATTGGGGGTTTAATTTGGTCCTTTTTTAGTTTTAGTTCAAGATTCATTAATCTTTTTTCTCTGTTTTTTCATTAAGCCTCTAAGGATATAAAATTCCTCTTATTACCTTTGGCTGATCCCCAAATTTGGTATGATGTCTCATCATTGTCATCATCTAGGGAAATTAATTGTATCTAATTTTGCTTCAAATCATTTCTTTAAGGAAATTGTTTAGTTTCCAACTACTTTTTGGTCTTTTCAACTTTTTGTTGAATGGTTTTATTGCATCATGATCTGAAAAAGCATTTACTATTTCCTTTCTTGCATTTAATTTTGAGGTTTTTTTTCCTAATATATGGTCAATTTTTGAATAGGTTCCATGAACTGCTGAGAAGAAAGTATATTCCCTTCTATCTCCATTCAATTTTCTCCAAAGATCCAACATACCTAATTTTTCTAATATTCTATTTACTTCTTTAATTTCTTTCTTATTTGTTTTGTGGTTTGATTTGTCTAATTCTGAGAGTGCAAGGTTGAGATCTCCTACTATTACAGTTTCTTGTCTATTTCTTCTTGCAACTCTCTTAACTTCCTTTGAAGCTGAGGTGCCATACCACTTGGTGCAATATGTTTAATATTGATATTGCTTTATTTATTACCCTTTAGAGGATGTAGTTTCCTTCCTTATCTCTTTTAATTAGATCAATTTACTTTTGTGATCAGATAAGGATGGCTACCCTCTTTTTGACTCACCTGAAGCATAATAGTTTGCTCCAGCCTTTTTCCTTTATTCTATATGTATCCCCCTGCTTTAAATGTGTTTCTTTAAACAACATATTGTAGGGTTCTGACTTTTGATCCAGTCTGCTATCTGCCTCCTCTTTGTGGGGAGTTCATCCCATTCACATTTACGGTTAGAATTACTAAATCTGTATTTCCTGCCATCCAATAACCCCAGATTGTGCTTTTTACTTTTCTTTGCCTCCCCAACTCTCTTTCCCCTTTTAACTTATACCCCTCTTGTATCATGATCTTATCCCTCTTTATATCCTCCCTCCCCCGAGGTCTTTCCCTTCCTTTTCCTTATTACTCTTTTCTTTTCCCTTTCCTCTCCCCCGTTTTAATGGGCAGGAGAATTTTCTCTAAAACAAATGTCAATTATTTTTTCTTTGAGCCAACCTGGGGGTAAGATTCCACAATGTTCCTCCCCTCTCTAAATTCCCTCAGATATGATAAGTTTCCTTAGCCTCTTTGTGGGATTGGTTTCCCCTTTTATCCCTCCTTTTTTTCTGCCAATCATTTCCATTTTTCCTTTTTATGTTATATCAGTACAATCCAAATTATACATGTATTCTTTTTGACATCATGAAATACAATTCTCAAATTATTTTCTTTCTGCATCTCTTGAGTTCTATGGCGGAGATCAAATTTTTTGTTTAGTTCTAGTTTTTCTTCAGAAACAAATGGAATTCATTTGTTTCATTAAATGTCCATCTTCTTCCCTGGAAGAAAATGCTCAGCTTAGTGGGTAGTTTATTCGCTATCTCAGTTCTTGTGCCTTTCAGAATATCATATTCCAAGCCTTCTTTCCTTAATGTAGGGCAGCCAGATCTTGGGTGATCCTTTTGTGCACCTCGGTATTTAATGGTTTTTGCTGTTTGTAAAATTTTTTCCTTAATCTGATAGTTCTGAGAATTTGGCTAAATATTCCTTGGGGTTTTTATTTTAGGGTTTCTTTCAGAAGGTGTTCGATGAATTCTTTCAGCCTTTTACCTTCTGATTCTATTACATCTGGCAGTTCTCTTTGATGATTTCTTGTAAAATAGTATCAGAGCTCTTTTTTCATCCTAGTTTTCAGAAAGTCCAATAATCCTCAGATTTCTCCTAGATCTATTTTCCAAGTCTGTCATTTTGCAAGTAGATAATTCATGGTTTTTCAGTTTGTCATTTTTGTTTTGGATAAATTCTTGTCCTCAATGAATCATTAGTTTCTATTTGTTCATTCTAATTTTAAAAATTATTTTCTTCATTAGCTTTTTTACTTCTTTCTGTATATGTCAATTGAGTTTTAAATGTATTGTTTGGGTCTGTGGAATTTTTTCCATTTCACTAATTTTTTTTTAATAATTATTTTTCTTTTTCCAATTCACAGATCCTACTTTCTTGCGTGTTCTTTTGTCTTTTCAATTCACGGATCCTACTTTCTTGCGAGTTCTTTGTCTTTTCCAATTCCACAAATCCTACTTTCTAGTGATTCTTTATTTTTGATTCCACAATTCTTACTTTCCGAGATTTTTTTATTTTTCAATTCACCAATTTTGTTTCCTGCACTTCCTGAATTTTTAACTTTCCAATTCGTATTTCAGGAAGTTGTTGCTCTCTTTGAAGGCTTCTCTTTCCTTTCCCATTTATCTTCTAACTCTTTTAGGACTTTTAATGGTTCTTCTAGGAGCATCATTAAAGGAGGACAGTCTGATGTATGTTTGCTGTTTGAGGTCTCTTCAGGTTTGCTGACCTGCTCTTTTCTGCATGAAGCTGTAGATCCTTCTTTTCATCTTTTATTCTGTTTTAAAGCCTTTAGGTGGTCTCCTAGGCAATGGGGTTACCAGCCCTCTGCAGAGCAGGGAGATGTAAACCGATTTCGCTCCAGTATGGAGTGCTCTGGTGAGGAGTTTTCTCTTCCCGACAGGAATGGATTCAGCACTGGCAGGAGCTATCAAACTGCTTAGTAGGGCTGAGTGGGTTAGCGATTGCCTCGGCTGGAGACTAAGGGGTGAAAGTGTCACTGCCCCAGCGGAGCCTCTTGTGGGACTGGAGTTTAGCGGCTGACGGACCACAGACCACAGACTGCGAACTCCCGGAACTCTGCCCCAGTGTCTCTGCCCAATGCAAATCGGCCCTGGAAAAGCTCTATGGCCCCAAGCCAAGCTCCCCACTGGGCAGATTGGAGGCTAACCTGGGCTGCGTCCTTCTGCAGTGCAGGATCACAACTGCCCCAAGGAAAAGCCCGTACTGCGGGTTGGGGCTGTGTGCTTGTGCTGAGATCTGTGCCTTCACCCTTGGTTTGAGACTCTCCTTGGAACCTAATTTCTTTCCCCGTCTGCCGATCTCCCCTGGCCCGAAACCAACCTTTTGGCGAGACTGCAGATTTTCTTCGGCGGTGAGTTGTTCTACTTCTTATCTTTACGAATTGTAGCAGTCAAGACTATTTTTGAGGCTCGATATAATATTGATAAAGAGGGTAAGAGAAGAGCTTAGAAAGTCGCGTGCGTCTTCTCCGCCATCTTGGCTCTGCCCCGCCTGGGTAATTTTTTATAACTTTATCCCTTGCACTCACTTTTGTTCCAACTTTTCCCTTCCCTCCCTCCCTCCATCCCCACCCCTAGATGGCAGGCAGTCTTATACATGTTAAATATGCTATAGTATATCCTAGATACAATATATGTGTGCAGAATTGAACAGTTCTCTTGTTGCACAGGGAGGATTGGATTCAAAAGATAAAAATAACCTGGGAAGAAAAGCAAAAATGCAAGTAGTTCACATTCATTTCCCAGTATTTCTTCTCTGGGAGTAGCTGATTCTGTCCATCATTGATCAATTGGAACTGAATTAGATCTTCTCTTTGTCAAAGATATCGACTTCCATCAGAATACATCCTCATACAGCATTGTTGTTTAAGTATATAATAATCTCCTGGTTCTACTCATTTCACTCAGCATCAAGTAAGTCTTTCCAAGCCTCTCTGTATTCATCCTGCTGGTCTTTTCTTACAGAACAATAATATTCCATCACATTCATCCACCACAATTTATCCAACCATTCTCCAATTGATGGGCATCCATTCATTTTCCAGTTTCTAGCCACTACATAAAGGGCTGTCATAAACATTCTTGCACATACAGGTCCCTTTCCCTTCTTTAGTATCTCTTTAGTATATATTTGGGATATAAGCCTAGTAGTAACACTGCTGAATCAAAGGGTATGCACAGTTTGATAACTTTTGGGGCATAATTCCAAATTTTTCCCCAGAATGGTTGGATTCGTTCACAGCTCCACCAACAATGCATCAATGTCCCAGTTTTCCTGCATCCCCTCCAACAGTCATTATTATTTTTTTCCTGTCATCTTCACCAATCTGATAGATGTGTAGTGGTATCTCAGAGTTGTCTTAATTTGCATTTATCTGATGAATAATGACTTGGAGAATCTTTTCATATGAGTGGAAATAGTTTCAATTTCATCATCTGAAAATAGTCTGTTCATATCCTTTGACCATTTATCAGTTGGAGAATGGCTTGATTTCTTATAAATTAGAGGCAATTCTCTGTATATTTTGGAAATGAGGCCTTTATCACAACCTTTAACTTGAACATGTTTTCCCAGTTTGTTGCTTCCCTTCTAATGTTGTTTGCATTAATTTTGTTTGTACAGAAGCTTTTTAATTTGATATAATCAAAATTTTATATTTTGTGATCAATAATGATATCTAGTTCTTCTTTGGTTCTAAATTCCTTCCTCCTCCACAAGTTTGAGAGGTAAAGTATTTTATGTTCCTCTAATTTGTTTATAATCTCATTCTTTATGCCTCAATCATGGACCCATTCTGATCTTAACTTTGTGTATGGTGTTAAGTGTGGGTCCCTGCCAAATTTCTGCCATACTAATTTCCAATTTTCCCAGCAATTTTTGTCAAATAGTGAATTCTGATCCCAAAAGTTGGGATATTTGAGTCTATCAAACACTAGATTGTTATAGTTAACTGAGTTTTCTAAAGAGAGTTATGGTATACTAGTAGAGACCATGTCACAATGATCTGAAGACCACATCTGAAATATTGCATTCGTTGCTTATATTCACTCTTTAGGAGAGATATGAATGAGAGAATGGTCAGCAGAGGTTAAGCAAGAAAATAAAGAGCCTTTAGACTTTGCCTTATATGGACTGACTGAAGAACTTGGGGATGTTTAGCTCTCCTTAGAAAGGTAGTTTAGGGAAGATATGAGGAATATTTTCAAGAATCTGAAAGGCTTTGCTGATGAAGGATCAAACCATATTCTACTCAGTCAAGGTGGCAGAACATATATTCATCAATAGAAATTGAAGACATATTTCTACATGTTTTAATGAACATAATTCAAACAATTCAGTAGTGAAATAAGCTTCTTTACATGTTAGAAATTTCGCTCTCATTTAGGTTTTCATGTAAAGTCTAAATATCAAGTTGTTACCTAAATTAATATCTAATAGATCTTTAATCAGTGATTGTTGACATATCAGTGGAGGAATTTTCAAGTAGTTTCAAATAGAATTCAATATCTCCTTAGGTTGGTTCTTATTCTAACTTTTTTTGGGAAATGAAATGATGCTCCAGCCAGAAAACTATGTGTGAATATGATATGGTGACAACCAAAAAAAATAGAACTAATTATCCTTTAGTGACAACTCAAAAGCTTAGAAAATGCTCTTACAGACAATGTATTATGGTGGAAAAAAAGTTGTTATAGAGTCAGAGCAACTGGGTTAAAACTTGGCTTTGCCATCTATTATCAACATGACTTTGGGCAAATCGGTTGTGTATTTCAGACAAACAGATAGCTCAGTAAATGGAACACAGGGATTGGAGACAGAAAGATCTGAATTCAAATCCAGTTTCAAGTCATTTCTAGCTGCATAACATTTAGGAAATCACTTAAACTCTCTGTCTCAGTTTCCTCAATTGTAACAAGGTTATAATGACAAGTATTAGGATTGTTTTTTGTTTGTTTGTTTGTTTGTTTTTATTTGAGAACTTTATTTTTTTTAATTAAAGCTTTTTAATTTTCTTTTTTTTAAATTTTCTTTTTTTATTATAATAACTTTTTATTGACAGAACCCATGCCAGGATAATTTTTTACAACATTATCCCTTGCACTCACTTCTGTTCTGATTTTTCCCTCCCACCCTCCACCCCCTCGCCTAGATTGCAAGCAGTCCTATATATATTGAAAATGTCACAGTATATCCTAGATACAATATCAATATATATGTGCAGAACCAAACAGTTCTCTTGTTGCACAGGGAGAATTGGATTCAGAAGGTAAAAATAACCTGGGGAAAAAAATAAAAATGCAAACAGTTTACATTCATTTCCCAGTGCTCTTTCTTTGGGTGTAGCTGCTTCTGTCCATCATTGATCAGTTGAAACTGAATTAGGTCTCTTTGTCAAAGAAATCCACTTCCATCAGAATACATCTTCATATGTTATCGTTGAAGTATACAATGATCTCCTGGTTCTGCTCATTTCACTTAGCATCAGTTCATGTAAGTCTCTCCGTATTCATCCTGCTGGTCATTTCTTACAGAACAAGGTATTAGGATTGTTATGAGTATAAAGTGAGAAAATGTATGTAAAGTACTTCGCAAATCTTGAAGTCCTAAATACATACTAGCTAATCATGATAATGAAGATGATAGGCTGAGGGATTAGAACATGCTCAGAGATATTCCCAGAAAATACTTTAGTTTTGGTGGAATCTTTTTCAATTCCATATGTATCTGGAACTTGGACTGTCAACATTTGCGAATGAACTCGTCAACATTAGTTTTATTTTAAATAAATTCATAGATAGTATATGAGGATATGAAAGCTTTGGGATCTCCTAATTCATATGACTTCTTTATACCATGTACTTCTCTGAATCTATGATCTTTTCCTTTGATCTCTTCCATTTTTAATGTAGGTAGTGTTGTCTGATTTGAATTGGATCTGTAGTCAGGAAGTTTTGAGTGCAAATCTGATTTTAGATGCTTACTAACTCACTTTAAAGCTTAGTAGCTTACTACTCAAGAGAAGCCACTGTCTGCCCCATTTTATCTTATTTGTAAAATAGAGTATAAAAGAAGCATATATATTCCAGATCTGTTGTGAGAATCAAATGTGATGATATCTGGAAAGTACTTAACAAACTTTAAAATGAAATATAAACAATAGCTGTTGTTGCAGCAGCTACTGCTGATCTTGTTGTTATCTCCAAGCAATGGAATCCAGGAATTTATAAACTTAGGCTACAAATTTTACCCAGCCTAGCAGTAAGAGTCTGAGAAACAGGAGTCTACTGGTCCAGTAGATACATTAGTACTCACTTTGTCCATCAATTTGATGTCCATGTAGGAAATGAGTTAAATTATGTCACTAATCTCTTTGCTTTCATCACATAAAGAAGTCAGGTGGTAGAGAAAAACAAGATGAACATCCTCAGCCTGACAGTCAGCCAGTGAAAATGACCAGAATTAGGAGATAGAGTATTTTGTTCAAAAAACAACATGGAGGCCATTGTCACCGTGTTGAACAATACATATATATATATATATATATATATATATATGGTGTAAGAATACTAATAAGGTATGAGGTATCGGGTAAAATTATAATGCATCCAGCTTCTATACTGTTGTCCAAGTGATTTTTGCTGGGGAACAGGTCTGATCATGAAATTTCCCTTCTCAATAAAACTCGTCTGGCTCCCTAGAGTCTCTAAGTTTATATAAGCAAATGTGTGTGTTTATGTATATATGTCTATACATATATGCATATATATGTAAGTGCATATAAAACCAAATATATTTGAATATATATTTAGATATATGTTATTCATATATGTTTATTTATTCATGAATTCTTTTACCACTTTGCACTGCCTGATCACCCTTACCTAGTATTCATTACATCCTTGATTCTACCTCATATTATCTCTCTTTTTCTTCAAGAAATACCATAAGTATGAATTGTCAAATGAAAATCATAAATGAACCTCCAACTCCTAATGTACTTCTTTTCTTATATCTGTTGCCTTGTATTTTTTCTGAATATGGTCATCAACAGAATGTTTCTTCTTGGATATTTTCTGATAAAATACAAGCTTATTCAGAGAAGGGATTATCTATATTTTTGTATCTCTAGTAACTAACATAGTGTCTAAAATGTCATAGGTGCTTAAGTAATGTTTGTAGATTGTGATGGGGCATGTTTCCTGTTACTCCTTTTTAAAAAGTGGTAGAGAAAATTGTAGAGATTTTGTACAGGAATGCAAATTAAGTGGAAATAACCTATGTAAGTTCAGTGAGGTAAATTTTCCAAGAAATCACAACACTTAATATTCTATTTCTAGAACATTTTTTCATCCTAAGTATTAAAATCAGCTAGAACCAAATATCTTTTAATATCATGCTAAATATGAAGGAAACAAAATTTTATTAAATTTAACTATCAATTTTTATAAGTTATTTTTTAATTTTTGAAATACACGCAAAGAAAGTTTTCAGCATTCACCCTTGCAAAACCTTGTGTTCCAGATTTTTTTCTCCTTTTCCCTTCTCCCCTAGACAGCAAGTAATCCAATATGATTCTTCTAAACATATTTCCACATTTATCATGATATACAAGAAAAATCAGATCAAAAAAGAGAAAAAAAAAAATGAGAAAGAAAAAAAACAACCAAGCAAACACAACAATGAAAAAAGTGAAAATACTATATTTTGATCCACATTCAGCATAATATTCTGTAGATGCAGATGTCTCTCTCCATCACAAATCTATTGGAATTGGCCTGAATCATCTTACTGTTGAAAAGAGCCAAAAGTATACCATAATTGATCATCATATAATCTTGTCATTGTTCTTGTGTACAATGTTCACTTGGTTCTATTCATTTACTTAGCATCATTTCATGAACATTTATCTAAGACTTTTACCCTTCTGATTGTTTCTTATAGAACAATAATATTCCATTACATTCATAAAACATAATAGCCATTCCCCAACTAATGAGATCCACTAAGTTTCTACAACAAAAAGGATTGCTACAGATATTTTTGCACATTTGGATCCTTTTCTCTTTTTTTTTTAGGATACAGACACAGTAGTGGCACTGCTGAGTTTTTAGGAGAAATTGTGCTAAATAGAACATCGTGTGACTATGGAAAAATCAGCATCTCTCAGTCTCAGTCACCTTACCTGTAAAATGATAATATTAATAATAAAAAAAATAATAATAATAATAATAGAGGTTGGCACACAGGATTGTTGGGAGGATTACATGAGATAGTTGATGTAAGTGTACTTTGCAAAGGTTAAAATATAAACATGTTAGCTATTATTATTGCTATAATTAGTATTGTTATTGTTTTTAATAATAGTTTCAGATAAGAAAATCTATGAATTCACCTGTCAGAGCCTAGAGTCAGTCCTTTGGTCAGATTATAAATTTCAGAAGAATACATTCAAGCCCATAAAGCATTGAAATCTGCTTCAAGGCTCTTCTAGAAAATTAGAACTATAACCAATTTGAAGCTCTTCAGCTTTGCAAGAAGTATATTGTCTGCTCCATTAGAAAGCTCATTAAGAAAACCATTCAGTACTCTTGGGCCATCAGTGACTTGTAGATAAAGGGATGATGTGGATAAAGGATGATGACAGGGATGGTAATGATGGCTAATACTGACTCATTGCTAATGGCCCTCTGATTATGGTGTCAGCACAGTCAATAAGCCCTAGGGCTCTATTAACCATAATTGGACATTGAAAGGTGAAGAGATCCAACCAAACCACAAGTTACCAAGATCATTCTCACTCTTATCTGAAAGAATTTATTATATACATTTATTTGCCTGGGACATTATGGAGAGTTCTGTGCAAAGTGAAAGAGAGACATTCTAGAGAAAGATTATTATCATTATCGTAAACTTTATTAATACTCTGCCAATGAGACACTGCAATAAACAGAAAATGTATCATTTGATGTTAAAACAAATAATGCTGCTAAATTTCTTTGATCTTCATAATCCAAGATTTAAAACTATGATGTGGTATATCTATCAGTACTTTAAGTTGTATTGGATTTGTCTTCTTTTCTTTAACACTGTCATAAAGCTAATACAGGCTTTCATACCACCTCACCCCTACATATCTGCTTGTCACCCACCTCAATTCTCTCCTCTCTGAAGGCTATATGCTACCCAGCTGTCCAAACCATCCTACTAAATGGCTTTTATCCAGGATCAAATCTAAAATCTTCTGTCGTTCAAACACATTATGATCTGTTCTTCCCTTCACCCTCCTCTTGCCCCTTCCTAAACTTTTACTACATCAGTCAGCCTATGTATTCCCTATGATATTATATACAGTGACATCTGCTTTCTTGCAGAAATCTTGGTGATTTCTAACTTCTGGACAATTTCCTTAGTAATTCTTGGAGTTCTCATTCTTCCTTCATTCCAATGTCTGAATCCCCTGCTGTACTTCAATACCCACCATTTACATGAAACTTTTCCAATTCCTTTTAGCATTATTTTACATGGCCCCTCTTGATTGTCTCTAATTTAGTTTACATAGTACATTTTACTGTACCTTGCTTTATGATGCTTCTTAGATACTGTATTTTTACTAATTGAAGGTTTGAAGCAACCCTACATGAAACAAACCCATTGGAACCATTTTTTCCAACTAGCAAGTGCTCATGTTAAGTCTCCGTGTCACAGTTTAAGCCATATTACAAAATTTTTCATTATCATTTTGTTTGTTTTGCTGATTTGGAATCTGTGATCTTTGATGTTTATATTGTAATTATTTTGAGGCACCACAAATAGTATACATATAGAAAGGTGAAATCAATTGATAAATGTTGTGTTTGTGTTCTTACTGCTTTACTGACCCATCTCTCTACTACCCCTCATTCCTCCCTATACTCTGAGATCTAATACTAAAATTAGGTCAGTTAATAACTCTTCAATGATATCTAAGTGTCAAGTGAAAAAGAAAGAGTTAATCATTGCAGCAAATGTAATTATTGTCTTGATTTAGGAAATTGCTAACATTTATCCTAACTTGAAGAAAACATCATCTTGATCATTTACTAGGCAGTGAAATGAGAATCTGAACCAAAAAAAAAAAAAATGATACTAAAGACTCAGATGATGGTTGGTATTTTTTAACTAATAAAGTATTTTAAAAATAAGGTTTGCACCTTTTTTTAAAGAGGTGATACCTTCAAAAACATAATATGCAATAATATAAACAGGGTGGCTAGGGTACATAGTGGGCGGAGTGCCAGGATGTAAATTAGGAACCTTCCTGAGTTGAAATCTGGCATCATTCATATGTGTGAGCCTAGAAAAGTTACTTAACCCCATTTGCCTCACTTTCCTAATCTGCAAAATGAGCTAGAGAAGGAATTGGCATAACACTTCAGTGTCTTTGCCAGGAAAACCCCAAAGGGGATCATAAAGAGTCAGACACAACTTAAAAAAAATGAGTGAGAAATCAAATAGTGTAAAAACAACTTTTGCTTGCACTGAGAAACCAAAAGAAAAATCTAACTCACTTTATTGAACTGATTTTTTATTGTATTGTATTGATATTTGCTTTATTATAGTGCTCTGGAGCTGCACCCACAATATCTCTGGAGTATATCTATGTTATATATAAGTATATCTATGTTATATATATTTAGCTGTTTTCATTTTAGTTTTCTAATTAAAATATGAGCTCCTCAAGAACAAGGAATTTCTTTTGCCTTTGTATATCCAGGGCTTGGCATGGTGCCTTGACCATATAAGGTATTTAATAAATGTTTATTAACTGGCTGATTCTGAGTGTTTTCCCTATATTATCAAGAAAAGGAAAATATGTATAGAATGAGGGGAAAGTCAATATTTCTCTTTTACTTTGAAAAACATGATAATTAAAATTACTTAAGTATATTCTCTCCTCCCTTGAGATTGTGTGTAATTCCTTGTATTTTTTTTTTTTTTTTGGTCCCTTAAATGTAATTTGTCTGCTTGGATAAACTATGGAAAAGAAATTAAAGTTTCTCAAAGATCCTCCAATATACAAAGAGAGCACCTAGAGAATTGTCCTGAACATTTCCCATTTGATTTCCTTCTTGTTATTTTTCGTTTCAGGAAGCGTATTATTCTATAAAATAAAATCAGTGATGAACTCCATTGCTTCTTAGAAATAGCTGCCCCAGGGCCCCTTCCTCTTTTTAGTTGGAAAGTGTTGTTGGGGGTAGGAGCAATTGTGGATTTCTGGGAGTTCATCCATCAATTCTCTGCTATTTAAAGGGAGTACCTAGGGAATTATTACATGTTGATATCTTTCATCAAAGAAAAAAAAAGTGGGGACATTTAAAAAGGAAGGAACACTTGATTTGAAGGTAGAAAATGTGAATTTAAATCCTATTTGACACTTAATTCCTTGAATTTCCTGAAGCAAACTGCTTAATCTCTCTGTGCCACAATATTCTCAACTGTAAAATGCAACAGTTGTACTAAATGAGATCTATAGTCTCTTAAAATTCTAACTCTATGATCCCATGATGCCCTTGTAGTGGAAAGGTTAGCACACTGCTGCCGTTTTCAAACACTTAAAGGACTATTGTCTGGTAGAGGAATTTAGACTTGTCCTGTTAGTGTAAGACAGATGAAGTAGGATCAATGACTGCAATTGACAATAAGGGAAATTTAAGTTTGCTATAATAACAACCAACAAATCGAGTAATGATGACAGTTATCCAAAAGTGCCAGGGGTAGTTCTAAGGAGTTGTGAATGCTTTTATACCAGATGTCTTCAACGAAAAGCCTTCTGACCATTTGTCCATGGCTTGACTAGCTATTCACTGGTGTTACTTTCAGATCAGAGACATTGAGTTATCTTTTTTCCTTCTCTATATTAATGTTTTCTCCCTTTGCCAAACTTATATAAAATTCTGAGTTGGCACTCCTGCAGAATGAGTTTCTTTCATTTTGTTCTGTACCACAATAGGTCAGGATCCTAGCAGGCAAAAAGGAAAAGAAAAAAAAAAAAAAAGAAAGAAAGAAATGTTCTATTCATTATTTATATAGTGTGAATCTGCATAAAGGATCCATGTAACACACTTAAAAAATAAGCTTGTGGAATGGGAGCTTCTAAAATGTTCTCCTTCTAGCTGCTACTGGGTTATTGAGTTAATATATCATAAGAATGCACTTACTCTAATTATGTATCAGTGTGATTTATCATCACAAATACACCATCATCCTGATAATGTATTACTCAATAACATTGGAGCAGCTGGCGAGAGCAGCCACAGAATCAGGCGATGGGTAACTTTTATTATGTTTTATTGTTTAATTTACTCAATTAAGAATGGGGGAGGGGAACATTAGTAAAACCTATTAGGAGAAGCTTAAGGGATCCCAAATTAGCTTTCCCAAAGCCATTTCCAGAATGGAAAGTGCCGACCTTACCTTGTGTTTTATTTCTGTTTTTGTTTTGCAAATAGCAAAGTGTGTTTGCACACTTGCTATTAGTTATGAGAAAGCATCTATAGCAGAGGTATTCTAATCATATTGGCTTGGTAGCTCTTCCAATAGTTTTGTGTTCCAGCTTCAATGTCTATGTCTTCCCAAAGGTGGTCTTCCTTATCTGATATTTGTTTTCTCCTCATCTACATTTTATAGAATCTATAAAACTACAACTTGTACACCATCTTCTTCAAGAAACCTTTTTGGTTCTCTAACTTCCTATTCAAGTTTCCAAAAGCAATTTTTAAGTAGATTTCCCTATTAATTTTTTTTTAGAAATTTATTTGTATATTATATGTATATTAGAAATTTATTTGTACATATGACCACTCCCATACTGAACCCCAATAAAGTATTAATTTCTTTGAGGGTGTGTCCTGTACCTTTCTGTTTGGTTATTCTCTCTTTACATTATCTATACCTAGCATATTGGCTTAAGGCGACTGCCACTTAGAAGCAGCTTATTTTGTTTGTTTATTTAATTGGATTAAGGATATTGGAACTCCCTCAGGTTACTGTGATATACTAAATCTAATTCTGCTGCCTTCACTAATTAGTGAAAGGACCCTATGTCTGCTTTATGACAAAAAGTACTTTTATTCATAGCCCCTAATCCATCTGGCTTCCATTGGTTGGTTTCCATATTTTCTTAAGAATACTAGGACATGCATGTGCACAAATGTTTGTGGCAGCCCTTTTTGTAGTGGCTAGAAACTGGAAACTGAATGGATGTCCATCAGTTGGAGAATGGCTGAATAAATTGTGGTATATGAAAATTATGGAATATTACTGTTCTGTAAGAAATGACCAACAGGATGATTTCAGAAAGGCCTGGAGAGACTTACACGAACTGATGCTGAGTGAAATGAGCAGGACCAGGAGATCATTATATACTTCAACAACAATACTAGATGATGACCAGTTCTGATGGATCAGGCCATCCTCAGCAACGAGATCAACCAAATCATTTCTAATGGAGCAGGAATGAACTGAACTAGCTATACCCAGAAAAAGAACTCTGGGAGATGACTAAAAACCATTACATTGAATTCCCAATCCCTATATTTATGCACACCTGCATTTTTGATTTCCTTCACAAGCTAATTGTACAATAATTCAGAGTCTGATTCTTTTTGTACAGCAAAATAATGTTTTGGTCATGTATACTTATTGTGTATCTAAGTTATATTTTAATATATCTAACATCTACTGGTCATCCTGCCATTTAGGGGAGGGGGTGGAGGGGTAAGAGGTGAAAAATTGGAACAAGAGGTTTGGCAATTGTTAATGCTGTAAAGTTACCCATGTATATATCCTGTAAATAAAAGGCTATTAAATAAAAAAAAAAAAAAAAAAAAAAAAAGAATTCTAGGACAGACTTGAAAGATAAGTAGGTGGAATGGCAGATATTGGAATCAGGAAGACACAAAGACTTCAAATGTAAGCTGGATACATTCTAGCTGTGTGGCCCTAGGCAAGATACTTAACCCTCTTTGCTTCATCTGTAAAATGAATTAGAAAAGGAAATGGCAAATCACTTTTGTATTTTTGCCAAGAAAACCCCAAAATGGGGGTTACAAAGAATGAGATACAACTGAAATGACCAAATTCCAAATGATTTTATTATACCTAAATTTTATGAAAGCAAATGGAGGAAACAAATATGCAAAATGCCTTTTCTTTCTTTTAGTATGAAAATTTACCCCAAATCTCTTTAAATAATATTATTTCTATTAAGATAACCAATGAAATCACAATAAGAACAGACCTCTCTCCCCACACAGAACTCCCAGGTGTTCTTCTCTTGCTCAGATTTTATGTGAATTCTTTCTTTAAATCAAGGATTTGAAAATGGAGCCCATTGAGAGAAATAAGCAGGGAAATTGGATGCATAAAGCATATGCTCATGGAAAGCTCCATTGCTTTTCAAACATGCTCAACAGAGAAAGTATCAGAGAGCTCTAAATATTTTGGGGGATTAAGATGATCATCACATAGAGGCCACAGGGTATTTTGGACTACACACTAAACTAAGATGCAGGAAATTCTGGGTTCAATTTCACATCAAAAACTAATTGTATGACCCTGGAAAAATCCCTTAATGCTTCTCAATTCCATTGTCCTTGCCAGTCTCTCTTCCACACTGCTGCACAAGTCATTTTTGTAAGTGCAGATCTGACTGTGTGACTTGCCTACACAACCTCTTCATTGCCTAGCACAATTTTTGGCACATAAGTGCTAATAGAATGCTAATTGATTAATTTATTCAGGTGCATTCTAATTAGGTTTAGAATGAAATTAAAATATCATAAATTTAGTTTTTCAAACCTCACACATCCTTCTTCAAGTCTCTCTCTAATTTCAGTAGATATTACTCCCACTCCCAAACTCTGTGATTTAGACAAGTTCCCTCTCCTTCTCCTGCCACAATACAATCTCAACTTCTTTGTATCTTTATTATAGTTGCTCTACTTTGCCAGAATGTTTTCTTACCTTCCCTCCAATTGAATCCCTTTCTTCTTCTCACAGAAATTTCTAGCACCTTTTTCATCAAAGAGCTTTAGGTGATTCCCAGCACTTCTAGTCTGCTTCTCCCTGAAATGTCTTTGCACTTTATCATAAACCATGAGTAGAGACTTGTTTCATTCTTAGAACATATATCCTTGACAGCTAGAAAGGAAACTGAAACACAGCAGATGCTTACTAATGGTTTGTTGATAAACTATTTGCTAGGTAGTCCTACTTCCATCCACTCAACTGAACATTTCCTTTCCTACCCTGAAACTGTAATCTTTTGATAGGGGAAAACTCAATACATCTACACATTGATGCAGACCTATCTAGATACAATTCCCAGGTCATTTTCATGACATTTAGCAATACAACTTCATCACTAGAACCAATCCTCCTGCTGAAATCCTAGATTTTACCTCCTGGATTGATGATAAAATAATAATAATAAATAATATCATAAACATCACTGTCTGATCACTATTTTAAAGAACTGTTCTTTTTATTTGTATCTTGATTTCCTCTTTTCCTCCCTACAACTAACCCTTCCTCCTTTCTTTCCTTGTGTTTCCTTCCTTCCTTCCTTCCATCTTTTTTCAAATAGAACAGAGGTCGTTAAAATAACTTTTATTCAATAAAACAATCCAACCCACTCACTTTCAAAGAAAAATACAAAAGTTATAACATTTTTGATAGCTCATTATCACTTAGTCATAAACCTATGATTTTCTTTTTAATAGAAATATGAAGTATAATATTTGGAAAGATAGTTAAGAGATTTTGAAGGATGATAAAACAAATTGGACTTTAGAGTCTTTTAGTAAGAGCTCTGTGTTCAAATATTGTTTCCAGGGCTTATTAACTGTGCAACTTTAAATAAATTGCTTTTTCACTTGCTTGGAAATCTGAGTTTTATTATTTCTTTCTACTTCTACATTGTAGAAATTAAATTTTTCATCAACCACCAACCTAACAAAGCATATACTATACAATAACGTATTAAAATTCATGTACAGAACAAAGAAAGCACAAGTATATTCTCTTAGACAACAAGTGGAGAGTTGTAACTATTTTCATATGTGTCATTCTACCTCAAACTACAGAAGTTTAAACCCCCCAAATTTGGAAAACTAACAATTAATCAATTTTCTTCCCATGTACTGATTAGTCCAGGAGCTAAATCTGTGTCATCTGTCATTTTTCTCTGGAGACAGTTATTCCTTTCATTTTCATACTGACAACAATAGCTGTCATCGTTGTTGTCATCTTTGACCATAAATTCTGAGCTCTTTGCTCAGATTAAGGCTTCCCAGATGTTCATTCTGAAGTTGCTATTTCTATCCAATGTTCCTCAATCTCAGTTCTTTAACATGGAAGGACAGTTCCTCCTTCTACAATTTATGTATATACATATACACACAAACATGTATCCATACATATACATAAAACACAAATATATATTTATGCATATGGATGTGTGCATGTATCTATGTGTATGAATGTCTTGCAATTATATTCCAGGGAGAGACCAGTGAATCTCTGTATAACAGTTCACCATTCTCTCTGCTCATTTCTGCTACATGATCAATATTAGTGTATATAATGTTGTGATAGGGATCCATGATTTCGTGAGGAAACTCTGGTTTGTTCTAGTACTTGCATTATACACTTTTAGACAGTGCAAGGGAAGTGGATGTGACATTTCTTTGGGGACTACAGATTGACTTGGAAAACCACATATCTATATCATATATTTTCTATTATGAATTTTATTTATCTTAAAAATATATTTCCCAGTGACATTATAATCATGTTTGTCTCTACTGGGGAATGATGATGGTTGCAGCAGCATACTTGACACTACACTGTCTATCTTAGAGAATGACCTGGAAAATAGAGCAATTGTGTTAGTTCCTTAAGGTCACATATCCACATGTTTGATAGCTTAGAATTTAACTCATTTTCTCAGTTCTGAGAGTAACTCCCTATCCATTGCATCACAGTGCTTGTCATTAATATGTAACCAATTTAAAATGTTATTGTATATATTTTGTTCTAATATATTTGTCACTTAAAATATGAATTATTTTCTTCTGATGAAGAGAAAATTAAAAGAAATATTGGAAACTTTTGAAATCTGTAGTTTTTGAAATCAAGTTCTAAAAAGAGCAAATTTTTCATGTGTTGTGAATCAAACCTTAATCCTTAGCCATGATGCATTTAAATAATTCACAACCTATTTCCCTATTTTAGAAGACACTAGAAGGCAGTTTCATGTAACAGACCAACCAAATCATTGAAATACATTTCTAATAGCGAGAAATGATTTAGAATGAGTGTGAACTGTGCTATTTTTGTGCTTCATAACTTGAAGGGTTTTTTTCTTTCAATTTTGTTTATTGCTATGGAGATTGCTCTGTGCCAAGTGTTATTGCTATAGTGTAAATGAATCAGGGAAGTGCAAACTCATTCAGAACCTCCAAATACAGCACAGGAAGACTTGGAGCTCATTCAAATTGCAGTCTTCTCAATGTATGCAAAACCAGAAATGTGGGATTAAGTAGCAGGTTATGGAATGGGTAAGAAGGTTAATATAGAGCCTAAACTGGGGAGGACTGTTAGAGACAAGAAAGAAGTTACAACACTTTGAAAGTGATATGGGACCCAATGGAAATTCTCAATGTAGAGATGGTTTTGTATATATAATTTGCTCAATTACTTTCCATAGATAAGCTGTCTCCTGGGTTCAATTTACTGCCTGCCTGGTCTGTATTCCAACACAAGGCTTTTTGCTGGTCTAGAAAGAGACTTTTCCCCCTTGATGCACAGATTTGTTCCTCAACAACTTTAATGGTTTTTGTTTACCCACTGCCCTTATAAACTGATTTGGTAAAAATCACCTCCCACAGATGCACTGTTAGATATCTACAGCATCAAGTTGAGAAACTGAGAGTACAAAAACATCAGGGTTGCTTTTCCCTAATTGTTTGTCAAGTACTTCAGGAAATTTATATTTGATTTTGATGGGGATATGGCATTCCTAAGAATTAGGGTTACCCCCAAAATAAATGAGAAGCTTCAAAGGGCAAAGATGAAGTTCACTTAATACAGGTCATTAAACAAAGGCCAATCTATTTACTATTTATGTCAAAGAAACTGGTCAATTTAATGAAACAGCATGAATTCTCTATAAGAATAGCAAATTGATATTTTCCCATACTATAACTTTTAAAACATAACGGCTAAATTGATGTTCTTTCTTGTTTTATAGGTTTTTTAAAATCTAAATCTAAAATCTAAAAAAAATTTTTCTTACAATTTTAATTTGTACAATTGATGAGAGTGGGCACCAAATGATGAGGTTGGGGTTCAGTAACAATTCCTGTTTTGGAGTATGAGGCACAAAGAGAAAAATACATATGAAGAATTTGAAACAACTTTCCTCTTTGCCAAAAATTACTTATTTATGACAATAAGTTATGGACAAAATTAAGAGGTAAAATAGAAGAGTAAATATGAAATAGATTTAGTAGAGATAGTTAGATTTTAGTTATCCAGAAAATGGGTTTTTTAAATTAACAATGGAAAAGAGAACCTTCCCAATGGAATTCAGAATAAATCAGGAGAAAAAAATATGCCATGAGGTGGGAGTACACCATTGATTGGCAGGCTAAATCAATAGATAATCCTAAAATAGTTACCAATACAAGGAGAAAGACACCAGGAAGTAAAACATGGCAAGCTGGAAAATATTTGAGTAAAGATGATTTAGGTAGATTTATAATATTTTGACAACAAAACTTGGCTTTTTGATTAGATACAGTAAGGTGGGGTTTCCCAAGACCTTCCTAGGGATGGGACTTTAAGGCTGAGTTGATCACTTCTATGCTTACCTCAGGGCATATTATAATCTCATCAGTACTTCAGACTTTTTCTGCCAATCCCACCTAGTTACTCTGGATTTCATCACTATCCATCTTGAAAATCAACAAATAAATGAATAAAATACCTCAATTTATTGGGAAAAGATCAGTTAAGCTGGTTGTTGGATGGAACAACAATAACAATAAAAAGAAGACTGAATAATCAGATTTTGAGCACTGCTATTGAAATCATCTAGACATATAATTAAATTCTTGCTTTTAAAGATCTAAAATCTGAATTAAAATATTCATCTTTAAAAAATATATATAGTCAGGTTCTAAATATACAGTTTGAGGATTTTGAAGCAAGATAACAAAATGAATGAGTGGGAAAAGAGCTCAGCTCCTTTGGGCCCTTTGTACCACCCAGTTGTATATGTACTCATAATAATGAATTGTTTATGAACTCACAATAATGTGCAATCATTAAAAAAAAATCACAAAGGAATAGATAGTGGGATGACAAAGATAAGCAAATTCTTGATACTTCTGAGAGAATGGTTTTGGAGCTAAAGACAAAGAAAGAAATAAGAAAATGTATAACTAGAGGGATGGAAAAAGTATGTGCATATATACATGTGCAGAAATGTATTCATAGATATATATATATACACATATATACACAGACATATATATATTTAAACTTACATATTAATGGATATTATATTTACATGTTAATGTGCATATACATATATATATAAACATATATATGCATATTTAATCAAACTACTTCAAAGTTGTTTTATGAACATATTTCATTTGTCATAAAACCCAGAGCGATAGGTAGTATAGATATAATGTCCATTTTACAAATGATTAAACTGATACTTATATGAAATCATTTGACCAGAGTTGCATGAAAGGGTAAATGAACAGGTAAAGGAAGAAAAGTGAATGAGTGAGCTAGTGAATGAATACATTCTTAAACAGCATTCGTTTACTACTTACTATTAAAAAAAAAAAAACAAAAACAGGATAATATAATTACAAAAGCAAAGATCTCTACCCTCAAGGAATTTTGATTATAATTGAAGCAATGGAATTAGGAAGTAGTGGCCAAGGTTTGATTTAAAAAGTTACTGGGATGGCAATTCCTCCCACAGTGGGAGGAGATTGATACCATACTTTGAGGAACAATGACAGAATTCCATTAATTATGATTCAATTGTTATAATTCCAGAAGTGAAAAGTGAGGATGTCGGTGGATCAAAGACATTCAGTGACATAGCAGGGGAAGGAAGAGGAAGGCTGCTTTACTTAAGGAACTACCAACCAGCAAACATACAGTAGAAAAACTACTGTAGAAAGTATCCGTGACAGAATCTGAATTGAGATCTTGATCCCTAATTCCACTCATATTCCTTGAGTATTTTTAGTTTTCAAAGGGTTAAGAGAGTCAATCTAAAGTTGTTACTTTTTAAGGGATCTGCAACTAAATAAGATATTCTATTTTCAATGCCACCTTTTCCTAAATTATTTTATCTTCCAACTTTAATAATATTTAACACTGTAAGCAAGAATGTTATCCCAGACAGTATTTTATGTTAATCATGTCACAGTTTCACTTATTTCAGGTATTCTGTTCAAAAATTCATGGCAAGATACATTTTCTCATTTCTTGGCTGCACAAGATGAAAGATCATTGATGAATAATGGATCCAGAGGACATAACTAAGAGGAACTGACCTTATTAGACAGTTTTCTAACTTTGCAGGACTGCCTTCATTCCTCTCTTGCTTCTACTCCTTTATCTTCAGCTTTCTACATATAAAATATGGAATGATTTATACTCTTGGATAAACATATCCAGGGCCACTTCTTTTCCTTCACTTCTTATGATTTTGACAAATAAATGAGCTGATATATTATTCTTTCCCTAGGGCATTCCTCCACCTTCAAAATTTAGCTTATTGTATATTCTGCTTTCTCAGGTCACTTCCAATTATTTTGTTTCATTTAATGAGAAGTTTACTGGGTAAGATCCATCACCCAGACTTCCTGATTTATTTGTCACTAAGAGAATTGGGAGAAATATAAATTGAACAATAAAATAGATAAGTGGACATATAGATAAATGACAGTAAGATAGATAGATGAATAATACATGATAGATAAATAACGTGATAGATAGTTTTATAGATGATAGACAGATGATAGAGAAAAAGATAACATGATAGATGCATAGATAGACAAGACAGATGATAGATAGATTGGATAAGATAGATAATCTTTAACTGATTACATTATATCATGGAGTCATTGATTTGAAGTTGAAGGGGACATTCAAAGTAATCTAGCCTGTTCCTCTCATTTTACAGATAAGCAAACTAAGGTAACAAAGTTTCTGAAACAATGTGTATTTAATAAATGTTTCCTAATTATTGATCTATTAATTCATGTTAAGATTATTCATGAGCTACTATAGAAAAATACAGAACAGAGATTTGAATCTAGTTCTTCAGACACTAAATCCAAAGCTTATTTCTACTGCATAAAGTTGAGTCATGTTATTGGGAAGATATTCCTTTTGGCTTGGAACAGATTTAATTTTATAGTGTTTATTTCATTATAAACATATGTCACAAAGCTCGATAACTAAGTGGAGAGAGGAATGGTTTTCTGGACACTTTTACATTGAGTATTCTTGTGGTCAGTCTCTAAACTAATAGAGGACAAGCTATTCATGTCTGTGTCGTTGGCCTGCTTAAGTTACTGTGACTAAAATAAAAACAACAACAACAACAACAACAAAAAAAAAAAAACAGTGTTCTAGTACAGACTGCTAAGTTGAATAATGAATAAATAACATCTTGGAGTTAGGGAGACCCAAGTTCAAGTTCTGCCCCAGACATCGATTAGTTCTGTGCCTCTTGCAAGTTTTAATCTCTGTCTGCCTCTATTTCCTAACTTGTTTTTACATTTAAAAATATGTATTTATTTTTAATGCACACTGCTTTATGAATTCTGTTGGGAGAGAAAAATCAGAGCAGACAGGAAAAACCATGGGAGAGAAAATAAAACAGAAAAAAGAAATGAACATAGCATGTGTTGATGTATATTAAATCTCCATGGTTCTTTTCTGGAAGCAGATGGTATTTTCTATCCAGTCTGTTGAGATTGCCTTGGATCACTGAACCACTGAGAAAAACCAAGTCAGTTATAGTTGATCATCATATATTCTTGATGTTTTGATCTGTTGTCTCATAGTCATTTTCTTGGATGAAATTATGGATAGTTTCTATGATTTGTTGTTTGGCCCATTCATTCTTTAGAATTAGATTATTTAATTTCCAATTGGTTTTTAGTCTATCTTTCCTTGGCCCTTTATTGAATATATATTTTTTTCACATTGTGGTCTGAAAAGGAAGCATTTACTATTTCTGCCATTTTGAATTTGAATGAAAGATTTTTTATGCCCTAATACATTGTCAATTTTTGTACAGGTGGCATGTACTGCTCAGAAAAAGGGGTACTACTTTCTGTTCCTAAGCAGTTTTCTCCAGAGGTTTATCATATGTAGATTTTCTAAAATCTATTTACCACCAGTTTCTTTCTTGTTTATATTATGGTTAAATTTGTCTGATTCTGAGAGAAGCTTGAGATCTCCCATCAGAATACTTTTGGCATCTATTTTTTTTCTGCAACTGGCTTGAGATCTTCACTAGGAATTTTCTGCTCTATCACTTGTTGTATATACATTTAGTATCATTACTACTTTATTGTCTACAAGACCCTTATCAAGAGGTAGTTTCCTGCCTTATCTCTTCTAATTAGATCTATTTTTACTTTTACTTTATCTGAGATCAAAATTGCTACTTGTTCTTTTTTTTCTTTACTTCAGCTGAAGCAAAATAAATTCTGTCCAGCCTTTTACCTTTACTCTGTATGTGTCTCTCTATGTCAGATATGTTTCTTGTAAACAACATATCGTAGGATTATGTGCTTTACTACACTCTGCTATTTTATGGGAGAGTTCATCCCATTCACATTCACAGTTATGATTCCCAGCTCTGTATTTCCCTTCATCCTATTTTCTTCTCTGTGTCCACTTTTCTTCAATTTTTCCACCCTATCCTTAGTACTGTTTTTTTATACACTCCCCCACTACCTTATCTTCTATCACCCCTCTCCCTTCTCTTACCTTTTGTCCTCCCTTCTATGCCCTTCCTTCTATTCTGCTCCTATATTTTATTTCCTTTTTCTTCTCCTGCTTTTTTATAGGGTTACATAAATTTCTATACCCAATGGAATGATTAAGTTACTCCCTCTTAGAGGCAAAATTAATGAGATTGAGCTTCAGACAATGGTCATTCATCCCTTTCCCTTTTTTCCTTCAATTGTAATAGGTCTTTTGTGCCTCTTTATGTGATCTAATTTGTCCCATTATCCCTTCCTTTTTTCCCTTCTTCCAGTGCACACCTTTATCCACTCCTTAATGTCTTTTTCTTTGATATCATCACATCAGAATCCATTGACAACTACATCACATATCCATGATATGTCTCCCTCTGTCTGTTCCAGTATCAGATACAGTTCTCAAGTTACAGATAATATTGTCCCATCTAGGGGTGTAAACAGTTAAAACTTTAAATAATATATATTTTCCTCCATTTATCTTTCTATGCTTCTATTGGACCCTATGTTTGCAGATTAAATTTTCTGTTTAGTTCTGTTTTATTTTTCAATATAAATAACTGAAAGTCTCTCACTTCATTGAAGTTCCATTTCCTCCTCTGAAAGATAATGTTCAGTCTTGCTAAGTAATTAATTCTTGGGTGTAACCCTAAGTCCTTTGCCATTTAGAATATAGTATTTCAACTCTCTAAGCCTTGGTTGTAGACACTGCAAGATCCTGGGTGATCTTGACTTTTTCTCCTTGACATTTGAATTATTTTTGCGTGGCACCTTGCAGAATTTTTTCCTTGATATTGTTGTTCTGGAGTTTTACAACATGTTGCTTGGGATTTTCCTTGTGAGACCTCTTTCTGAATATAATCAATGGATTCATTCAATAAGTATGCCCCACTCTGTTACTAGAATATCAGGGCAGTTTTCCTTGATATTCTCTTGAAGAACTCTATCTGGAGTCTTTTTTTTTTTTTTTTTTTTTTTTTGCTCATACCATTCAGGTAGTACAATAATGTTTAAATTATCTTTTCAGGATGTATTATCCAAATAAGGTGTTTTTCCAATGACGCATTTCACATTTCTTTCTTTTTTTTCATTTTTTTTTTATTTGTTTGACTGATTCTTGCTTCCTCATAGAATTACTAGCTTCATTTGCCCTGTTCTAATTTTTAATTCTTGATTTTCTTTAGTTAGCTTTTGTGTCTCCTTTTCCATTTATTTAATTATACTTTTGAAGGTGTTGTTTTCTTCAGGGGATTTTTTCTTTCCTTTTTCAAGATGTTGACTCTCTCTTGAAGCTGGTAGAGAGTAGAAAGGTCTTTGACTGAGCTCTTCCTGGCTTCCCTCATATCAACACCATATCAAGTCTCTGAAATGGATTGCGAGTAACAGAATACAATTATTCAAAGTGTAACAAATTCCCAGCAAAGATATGTTGGAAGAACTTCAGAAAAGGTCTATTCCAATAAGGCAAAGGGCAGGTGGCTGAGTGTCAGCACAGCACAGGGACCCAGAGCAGTGTGGCATCTATGCACAAGGGGAGTCTATTGGAAAACTCTTAGACAAAAGATAGCAGCATTGGCTACTTTCTCCTGGTTCAGAAACCAGTGTATTGACAGACTAGCTGTGAGACATCTAATGCAGTTATAAAAGGCAAATAGTGAGCCAGTGAATCCAAGAATAACATGGGATTTGGCCCTGCCCACTCAGCACAGGAAGGAAGTCAGCAGCCTCAGTCCCAGACAGGGTGAAACCATATAATACATAGAGGAAGCTTGAAGGAATCTCCCCTTTGCCACAAGAAGAAACCTTAAACTTTAAAAATTAGGGGGAAAAAAAGCAAAGAAACTCTGATCACAAATAGCTTTTATGGGACAGAGAAGAACAGTCCTCAAACCCTGAGGATTCTAAAGACAAATCATCTGCAGATGAAGCCATAAAGGGTTATTGATATAAGTTAATCTCCTTCTTACAATGCTGTCATGGAAGAATTCAAAAAGAATCTTAAAAAATAGGAGAAAAATGGAGAAAGGAAATAAGAAATTTGCAGGAGATCTTGTAAAAGGAAATACAGAAATTATCTGAAGAAAATTCTTTAAATGTAGATTTAGAGAAATGAAAAAAAAAAGCATATAATTCCTCACAAAATATATTTGACTACATGTAGAAAGAACTTGTTAAATAACAGAAATTGTGAACAGGGGGAAAAAATCAGTGAATAAAGCAACCCATTTGAAAGTTCAGTCGGCAAAGTCAAAAGGAGATAAAAAAGCTAACTTACAAAAATAATTCACAAAAAATCAGAACTGAATAAATGGAAGTGAATAACTCAGTGAGAGTCTTTTGCATACTTTTCGTTTCTTATTGTTTCTTGTATCCCTCTTATTTACCTTTTAAAGTCTTTTATGATCACTTTCAAGAAATTTCTTTGGATTTGAAACCAATTCATTTCATTCTGTAGACATTTTGTTCTCTTCTGAGGTGGTGTTTTGGTCTTCCCTGCCCCCCTAGTAACTTTCTATAGTCAAGATTCTTTTCCATTCCTTGTTCATGTTAATTCCTTTTATTTTGTAATTTGCTCTCTTTTTTTTTTTTTACCTTTTTTAATCGATTTATGCTCTTGGAGTAAAGAGGGGGAGTCCCAAGCTACTTTTAGAGCCTTGGGCCTTGGCTTAGAGAACAGGGACTCCTTGTGTTTGCAGGAATTAACTTTGCTTGCTCTTTTCAGGAAACGGCCTGTTTTCACAGATTTTACCTTCTGAGCTGGGACTGGAGCCTACTCCACTGGTCTGCTTCTCTACTGAGCCAGTAAAGAGGGTCTCAGTTGCTGATTTTCTGTGTTTAAGAACCTCTCACTGACTTTTCCAGAGTATATCTAAGCTGGGCTAAATATTGTTTTTACTCTAGTGAGATTGATCTTTCTTGAAGCTTTTTCAGTCTATCTTGAGTTGGAGAGTGGTTTCATTCCATTAGACCCTGGTCAAAGGCATGGTTTCATGCAGTGTTTAAGGGAAACTGAAAATAACTCAAGCAGCTTCCTTGCTTTATTTCTCCATCTTGGCTTCACCCCTGAAAGTAAATTTCTTCACTTGTAAAGTAGAGCTAGTAATAATGTCTCTTTTCCAATGAAATTATGAAAATGAAATGAGATTTTTATAAAGCACATTACAAGCTTAAAATGATATATAAACATTAGCAATTATGATTATGAATGGAAACCATTACTGTTAAAAATTATTCTCAAGTTAGTCTGCTTTTCAGAAGAAACATAATTTGTTGTTAAGCCCATAATTAAAACATTTTGTGGATTGCTAGAAATGGTATAATCCTAAAGAACTCAGTCATATAATAGTTCCTTCATAAGTGCTTATTGGTTAATTGTTGACATATATGAAAAAGATTGTAGTGAATACATTATGTGTATAAATAGAAGAAGTAATAAATCAACTCATGAAAAAAGTGACGTTATGTCCCATCCAAAAATGTTTTCTAAATCCAAAGATTTGGGGGATAGGAGAAATCCATAAAAATACATCAAAATGTAGCAGAATTTCATTGTCTTGATTTCATTAAACCCTCAAAATCAGCACTGATGAACAATGATTAGAGTCACTTTCTCATATTCACAACATTAATGAATATATAAATTAGGTGAATGGGTTTTTGGAAGCCATCTTTCACCAAAAAATGTTCATCTTCTTCTACTTCTACTTGTAGTGTAATATTCTGGATATACTGATTGAAAACATCCTATGAGGGAGGGGTAAATACCTCTTCAGTAGCCTACTCCATTTTGGATAAGTCAAATTATCACAAGGCTTTCCTTGCATTAAGACCAAATTTGTCCCTCTCTTACTTGAACTCATGGTACCTCATTTAGTCCTTTGGGGTCAAACAGAATAGGTCACATCTCTCTTTTCTAATCCAGCTCTTATGATACTGAAAAGACAGTGTCTTTCTGTCAATCTGACTAAAACTGATGGAGCAATTTAAATCCTTCACTAATGTGCTGACCCACACAAAATAAGAAGTGGTACATGGCCATAGATAGGGAATATGGTTCCCAAGGAGAAATAAACCAGTTTACAGGAGAAACGGAGGGGGTCAAAGCTTCCTTGCTAATTAGCAATGGGTTGGTTTCAACTACGACAACACGAATTCTCAGTATCAAAAATAAACATAAAAATGGAGAAGGGATGAATAAATCCATGAATGACCACAATATGGGAAAATTAACTTTCATGAAAGTTAAAAATATATTAACAATGTTCTCTATAGTTTTCCATTCCTAAATGTCAAGGTTTGTGCTGACTCATTGTGCATCCCTTTATTCTTAGAGAATTTCCCAAAATCCCTGAAAGGGATTGAGTGCTTGTGTAGCTGGAAGTTCTGTCAGTAAACTAGATGTACTCCTTTCAAATGGAGAGCACTCATTGTTGTCAGTTCTATACTACCTCAAGCAATCTTCACTTATCTCAGACTTTTCCTCCCGGTTTATCATTTTGTTCTCTCCTTAGTCTAAATTTTGTTTTCTTCTGCTAGGGAATTATTAAATCAGGTCTTGCTTGTTTTCAAAAAGTATCTCCTAAAGGGACCCATATGTGCAAATATGTTTGTGGCAGCCCTTTTCGCAGTGGCTAGAAACTGGAATTTGAAGGGATGCCCACCAATTGAAGAATGGCTGAATAAATTGTGGTATATGAATGTTTTTTGTTTTTTGTTTTTTTTTTTTATTTATTTATTTTTTATTTAATAGCCTTTTATTTACAGGATATATACATAGGTAACTTTACAGCATTAACAATTGCCAAACCTCTTGTTCAATTTTCACCTCTTACCCCCACCCCTTGTCAGGATGACATAGATTTAAAATATATTAAAATTCTTAGATCAAATAAGTATACATGACCAAAACATTAGCTGTACAAAAAGAATCAGACTCTAATTATTGTAATTGCTTGGGGAAATCAAAAAAGGTGTGCAAACATAGGGTTGGGAATTCAGTGTAATGGTTTTTATATCTCCCAGGTTCTTTTTCTGGGAACGTTCAGTTCATTTCTGCCCATTGAAATGATTTGGTTGATTCGTTCTGAGGATGGCCTGATCCATCAGAACTGGTCATCTTAGTATTGTTGTAGAAGTATACAATGATCTAGGTCCTGCCATTTCACTCAGCATCAGTTCGTGAAGTTCCCAGGCCTTTCGAAATCATCCTGTTGGTCATTTCCCAAACAGAATTTTTTTCCCATATACCACAATTTTTCAGCCTTCCCAACTGATGGACACCATTCGTTTCCAGTTTTCCCACTACAAAAGGGCCCACCTTCTCCAAATCGGTCCTTTCCTTCTTTATAATTCTTTGGGATATAATCCCCAGTATAAATTTCTGGATCAAAGGGTATACGTTTGATAACTTTTGAGCATAGATAAACTCTCTCCAAATGGTTGGATTGTTCCAAACCACCAACAATGAATCAATGTCCCAGTTTTCCCACATCCCCTCCAACAATCATCATTATTTTTTCCTGCATCTTAGCCAATTGACAGGTGTTGGTGGTATCTTAGGTTGTCTTAATTTGATTTTCTGATTAATAATACTTGAGCATCTTTTCATATGACTAGAAAAGTTTAATTTCTTCATCGAAATTTCTTTCATTCCGACCACTTTTCAATTGGAGAACGTTTTTTTATAAATTAGATTAATTTCTATATTTTAAAGGGGCTTTATCAGAACCTTTATGTAAATATTTTCCCAGTTTTTTTCCTTCTAATCTTTCGCTTAGTTTTGTTTGTCAAAAACTTTTCAGTTTGGTATAATCGAAATTTTCTATTTTGTGATCATAATGATCTCTAGTTCTGCTTTGGTCATAAAGACCTTCCCCCTTCCCGGTCTGAATAAACTTCCATTTCCTCAATTTATTAATAATTTCATTTTTATCCTGGTCTGAACCCATTTGACCTTTCTTGGTGTACGGCGTTGTGGATCAACCTAGTTTCTGCCATATTAGTTTCCAATTTTCCCAGCAATTTTTTATCAAACATAAGTTCTTATCCCAAAAAGCTGGGATCTTTGGGTTTGTCAAAGACTGGTTGCTATATTTGTTGACTGTTTTTCCCTTGAACCAATCTATTCCCGATCCTTAATCTATTCCTTAGCCAATAAAATAGTTTTGGAACTGCTGTCTATAATAAATTTTAGATCTGGGTAAGTCCCATATTTGATTTTTTATTAATTTTGAAATTTTTTTGTTTTCTTGAATTTGGTTTTTTTTGGTTTTTTTTGGGAGTTGATTGGTATGCGCTTTGTTATTTGGTTTTATCTTTTTTTTGCCGCCCCAAAGGCTTTTTTTTCTGGTTGATGTTAATTTTAAAGTGGTGTTTTGTTTGTTTTTTTGGCGTGCAAAAATATTTCGTGGCTTGTTTCTTTTTAACCGATGTTGGATTTTGTGTATAATGAATTGATGATGGGGTTTATTTTAAACCGTTTTTTAAAGTTGGGATTTTTTTTGGCAAATTTGGGGTTTTGTTCCATTGTACGGCAAAGGGATTTTTTTTCTTTTTTTTTTTTTAATTTTTTGCTTTGCTTAGTGCGTTTTTCTTTTGTAAACGGGATGTGGGAATTGCCACTGATTTTTTGGGGGGTTGGTTGTTCTCCCAATGATGTTCTGATGGTTTTAAATAGATGCGTGATTATTTTGGAAAATTTCTTTTTTTATTGTGTTTTAAAGGAATGGATGTGGCTGTTTTCGCAATTGAGGTATATTGATTTTTGGGATTAAATGGCCAATTATTTTGATAGTTTTCCTAAAAAACCATTTTTTTGGTTAAAATTCTTGATTGTGTTTATTTGGAGATGATTTTTTTGTGTTTTTGCTATTTTCTTTTAAATTTTTTTGATTTCTTGGGGAGATTGGTTTTTTTTTTCTCTTTTTGCCTTGGTTTTAGGTTCGTTAATGTTGTTTGAAGGAATTTGGTGGGATTTTTTTTTTCTAAATATGTTGGGGCCAATTGTTTTTAAATGTTTGGTTTCCATATTCCATTGGTCCTGGGGATTTTTTTTTTGGGGTTGTTTTTGCCTTTTCCTTTTTTTTTGAAATGGGATTTCCAATTTCTTTTTCTTTGTTGGGAAGTTGTTTTTTTGGAATTTTTTATTTGGGCAAATTGGCAAAATAATTCCTTTTATTTTCTAATTTCCTTTCTTGGTGGAAAGTTTTTTTCATTTTGCTACTAATTTTTTTCCTTCCTTTTAACCCGATTTCCAAAGGTTTCTTTTTTGGCTTTTTCTAGAACAATCTTGTTTTATAATTAGTTTGGTTTTTTTTCTTTTTTTTTTTCCCTTTTTTAATTTTTAGTTTCCAATTTAGTTTTGATTGGGGTTTTTTTTGGTTTTTTTGTTTTTTTAGTTGGTTATTAATTTTTTTTTTGTTTTTTTTTTGGGTAAAAAAGTTTTGGTGTTTATAGCATTTGGGTTTTTTGCTTAATTTCTGCCCCCTTTTTGGGTTGGCCAATTTTTTGGCTTTTCCCCTAATTTTGGAATGGTTTTATTGCATTGCTGAAAAAGGGCCTTTTCTGCTTTTTGCTTTTTTGGGTTTTTGCCTTTTGGGTAATTTTGTGGCCGTGAACTGGAAAGGAAGTTTTTTTTCTCCATTAATTTTTTTCTTGTAATATTAAATTTTAATATTTTTTATTTTTAATTTCTTTTTTTTGTTTTGGTTTGGTTTTCTAATTCGGGGGGGTTTTTTCCTATTTCTTTTTTTTCTTTTTTCTTGAACTTTTAATTTTCCTTTGGAGTTGGGTGAAACCCTTGGGCTTTATTTTTTTGTTTGCTTTTGTTTATGTCCCTTTGCAGGTGTGTTACCTTATCTTTTTAATTGATTTTTTTATTTTTTGCGACTGGTAGGGGTATGTTTGACCAGGCTAATGTTTTTGCTGCCTTTTTATTTTATTATGATCCCCGTTTGATTGTTTTTGTAAAAAAATATTGTGGGTTTGATTTTGATCAGTTTTTGTTTTTTGGGGGAGTTTCCCATTTTTTGGTTAAAATAAATTGTTTTTCCTGCCATCTAAAACCCAGATTGTGTTTATTTTTTGTTTTTCCCCTTTTAAATTATTTTTTGTCTTGTTTTTTTTTATAATTCCCTTTTGAGTTCCCCTTTTCCTTATTTTTTTTTTTTTTCCTTTTTTTTAATGAGGGAGAAATTTTTTAAAAAAAGTCATTATTTTTTTTGAGAATTGATGATGATTCAAAATTTTCCCCTTTAAATTTCAGATTGAAAGTTTTTTTTTGTGGGAGTGGTTTTCTTTTTCCCCTTTTTTTCTGCCATTTTTTTCTATTTTCCCTTTTTTTATGTTATATCAGTAAATCAATAAATTTTTTTTTGTTACAAAAAATCAATTTCCAAGGTTTTTTTTTTTTGCATTTTGAGTTTTTTTGGAACTTTTTTGTTTTTTGGTTTTTCCGAAACAAATGGAATTATTTGTTTATTAAATGTCCATTTTTCCCTGGAAGAAAATTCCAAGGGGTGTTTTTCTTGGTGATTCGTTTTGTGTTTGAATTTTTCCGGTTTTTTTTAATGGGGGGGGATTTGGTGATCTTTTGTGGACCTTTTTAAATGGTTTTTTTGTGGAAATTTTTCCTTAATTGAAGTTCTGAAATTTTGGCCCAATATTCTTGGGGTTTTTATTTTGGGTTTTTTTCAGAAGGTGTTGTGAATTCTTTCAATGCCTTTTTACCTTCTATTCTTTTACATTGATTCTTTTGATTTTTCTTTAAAAATATATCTGGTCTTTTTTTTTTCTCATAGTTTTCAAAAGTCCAATAATCTAGATTTTCTCCTAGATCTATTTTCCAAGTCTGTGTTTTGTGAGTAGAAATGTGGTTTTTTCCAGTTTGTCATTTTTGTTTTTGCTTGTGATTCTTGCTGTCTCAATGAATCATTAGTTTCAATTTGTTCATTTAATTTTAAAAATTATTTTCTTTAATAGCTTTTTCTTTTTCTTTATATGTCCAATTGGTTTTAAGTATTTTGTTTTGGTCTTGGAATTTTTTTCCATTTTCCTAATTTTTTTAGTGGTTTTTTTTTTTCAATTCCGGCCTTTTTTGGTGTTTTTGTTTTTCAATTCAAATTCTTTTAGTTTTTTATTTTTTTCCAAACGCCCCGGTTTTTATTTCCTTTAATTTGGGTTGGCTTTTTGGGTTTTTTTTTTTTTTATTTTAACTCTTTTTGGATTTTAATGGTTTTCCATGAGGCTTATTGGAGGACGTTTTGCATTTTTTTTTATTTTTGGTTTGCGATTGTTTTTTGCTAAAGCGTTTGTTTTTTCACTTTTATTTTTTGAAAGTTTTTCTCAGGCGGTTAACCCTTGGGCAGGGAAAGTGGGAAAATTTTGGTTAGGATGGGATGTTGGGTAGGCCCTTGGTTGGTTAGTTGGGGCTTTTGTAAGGGGGTGGATTGTCGGTGTGGTGGTTAAAGTGGTGGAGGTTTTTTGAAAGGCCGGGTTTTTGGGCTTGGTTTTGGCTGCTGGTGAAAGACCCCGGTGTTTGCCGTTGGTGGAAAAACTTTTTTGGGGCTCCCCCTGGGTTGGGGTAAGGGTTGTTTTGGGCAGGTCCCCTTTTTGGGGCCCAGTTCTTTCGGAATCAATTTTTCCCCTCGTTTGGTTTGGAATTTTTCCCCCGTTTTTTTTGGAACCAATTTTTGGGAGATGCAATTTTTTTCGGCCGGTGGTTGTTTTTCTTATTTTTTTGTGGTAAATTTTTGAGGTGAATATTGATAAAAGGGTAAAGAAGGTTGAAAGCTGGGGCTTTTCTTTCCGGTGGGGTTTGGAATTTTGAATTTTTTGGCATAAAATACCCGGTGTCGGAGGTTTGGGGATTTTGAATGATGCGGGGAGGGAAACAGGACATTTTTAAACTTCAAAACTCTAAGATAATAATTCTGATGGAATGGTTTTCAACAATGACAGGATTAAATGCCAGATTGTAAGAAAGAACAACCCAAGAAAGAACATGGAAATGGTTGGAACAAATAAATTTTCCTCCTTTCGTTTTGTTTGGCATTTTTTGTTTTTCTTTTTTGGTTATTTTTTCCTAAATCCGATCTTTCTAATACAACAAGAAAATTTGTTAAAATTTTGTTTTAAATAACAATATATTTAACATGAATGGGACATGATCTTGGGGAGGGGGTGGAAGGAAGGAAAAGGGTTGAAAAAAGTTTTGCAAGGGTCAATGTTGAAACATTACCCATGCATATGTTTTGTATATAAAAAGCTATAATAAAAATAAAAAAGTATCCCCTACCATTTCTCCCCATTATCTCATTACTTTAGGCTTTCCTGATTTTTTTAATTTTTTTTTTCCACTGGGTGGACCAGTAACTGAATGTGAATATCATGTTTATAATATTGGGTGATTTGTATCCCATGTTTCTCGCACTGTGTTTTAATCTCTTTTCTTCAATTTCCTATGGAAATACACTTGTCAAAATCAATTATAACAAAGTCTACCCATCTTTTTTGAGATCCCTGCAGAATCAGCCTATTCTCTACTGGAGAGTCAACTTAATTACATCCTCAGATATTTCCTATTCGGAACCTTCAGAAATTATTTTTGAATCTGCATTCTGGCATACTGTTCTCATACTAGAATCTGATGATGAAACATCAAAATGGTTTATAAAATTACCCACAATTTGCACAAATTAAGGGTTGCATATACCAATCATCCAAGAAAAATGACCTCTGAGTAGCTCACCTGAGCTACTGTAATCTTTCATTGTAATCTTGGTGTTGCTTTTAAAATTAATTTAGCTCTATGAGTGTGGCAATGAATATCTGTTTGATGTGGCTAAATCCATTATTCTGTCATCAAATTTTAAAGGAAACGCAAAAGACAATATGTGCGCCTCATTAAAATGTTCTTTTGAAGGAGGTGCATGACTAAAGATTTGGCATTTAATGTCAAAAAGCTTACTATCCTGGAAATGTCTTTGGAATGCATTATCAGCACAATTGCTAGAAGTAACTTCGCTGATGACCTGAGTTACTTTTTTCTATTTGCATGTAAATTCAAAATTAGTATGTCCATTGGATATAATGACTACTGATATATAAGCAGGAATTTAATGTGTTCATTGGCAAATGACTCGAAGAAATATAAATGTGTGTTCATTTAATGAAAAATTTTTTACAACTTCTTGTATTTCTTACACCTCAGAGCTGTTACTTCTTATAGACCAGGTGTTTCCTATTGAATTTCAAGAAAAAAGCTGATGCATCTTTACAGAGTGAACCAATTAATCATAATCAGAAAGAATAAGCATTAAGAGTGAGGGACAAGGCCCTTTTTATCTCAAAAATCATTTTTATCCAGAAACTTTATCTGGCATTCTCTTACACACACACACACACACACATACACCCACACTTACATACACACTTACATACATGTCACTCCTCTTTTTATACTATCCAATTTTCACTTTTTATGAATGCTGTTTTTAAACTGAAAAAAAAATCTTCCATCTCTAAAAATAGCTAAGGAAATAGATACCCCCATAGGAATGATGAAGAATTTTACAATGGGACTTCCTTTTTTTTTTCCACATTTCCTTTTCCTTTTATTTATCTTCCAAATTTTTCCTGCGTCAAAACATATTACAGAATCACATGTGTTGCTGGTTCTATTTCAAATCAACGTTTCCAGTTTCTTCTTCCAGTTCAGTCGTATCTTCCTTCTTTTTTTTTTTTTTTAATATTTTATTTATTTATTTATTTTATTTAATAGTCTTTTATTTACAGGTTATATGCATGGGTAACTTTACAGCATTAACAATTGCCAAATCTCTTGTCCAATTTTTCACCTCTTACCCCCCACCCCCTCCCCCAGATGGCAAAATGACCAGTAGATGTTAAATATATTAAAATATAAATTAGATACACAATAAGTATACATGACCAAACCGTTATTTTGCTGTACAAAAAGAATCAGACTCTGAAATATTGTACAATTAGCTTGTGAAGGAAATCAAAAATGCAGGTGTGCATAAATATAGGGATTGGGAATTCAATGTAATGGTTTTTAGTCATCTCCCAGAGTTCTTTTCTGGGTATAGCTAGTTCAGTTCATTACTGCTCCATTAGAAATGATTTGGTTGATCTCGTTGCTGAGGATGGCCTGGTCCATCAGAACTGGTCATCATATAGTATTGTTGTTGAAGTATATAATGATCTCCTGGTCCTGCTCATTTCACTCAGCATCAGTTCATGTAAGTCTCTCCAGGCCTTTCTGAAATCATCCTGTTGGTCATTTCTTACAGAACAATAATATTCCATAATATTCACATACCACAATTTATTCAGCCATTCTCCAACTGATGGGCATCCATTCAGTTTCCAGTTTCTAGCCACTACAAAAAGGGCTGCCACAAACATTCGTGCACATACAGGTCCCTTTCCCTTCTTTATAATCTCTTTGGGATATAAGCCCAGTAGTAACACTGCTGGATCAAAGGGTATGCACAGTTTGATAACTTTTTGAGCATAGCTCCAAACTACTCTCCAGAATGGTTGGATTCATTCACAACTCCACCAACAATGCATCAATGTCCCAGTTTTCCCGCATCCCCTCCAACAATCATCATACAATGGGACTTTCAAAGCTCAAAAAGTGGTCACAAGTCAGAGCCAGGGCAACAAATCAGAACCCTAGAAACAAGAGTGTATGATCAGTAACTACTTGGAATGACAGAATCTCAGACACAATAAAGTTCTATAAGAATCATATTTATAACATTCATCAAAATTGACATCTAACATAGGCATGAAGAATTCCATTTAAATGAACTCGACCTAACCTACAAATAGTTATGCTGTTCACTATATTTTGGTTGTATTCTCCCTTAATCTGTTGTTATTGTTGTTATTGGTTGTTATTGTTGCAAGTTGTTCTTCTCCTCCTTCTCCTTTCCTTTTCCTGCTCCTTTTTCGTCCTCCTTCGTCCTTTTCCTGGTGAGTCTGTATGTTCACTTGCAGTTTTATTGGTGGAAAGAACATGATGGTGAGGGGAAATGTCTTTTCCAGGGAAAGTAAGTTCATGATTAAAAAAATAATTGAGTGGGGACTCAGAAAGCGTAAGTGATTTGCCCAGACTCACACAGCTTCTATGTATCTGTGGCCTGATTTGAACCTGTCTTCAAGCTCTGATTTCATCTTTATCCACTACACAACTCTGCCTTTCTCTTTTCCATCATTTAAAACCTGACTCAAATGTCACCTCCTCCAGAAGACTGACCTTGATCTTCACAGTCAGTAATTATCGTTCCTACTTCTAACCTCATGCAATTCTTTACTACTATATAGCATATAGGAGAGAGAGAGAGAGACAGAGACAGAGACAGAGACAGAGAGAAAGACAGAGATAGACAGACAGAGAGAGTGTGTGTGTTGTATGAAATATAAACACACATATGTGGAGAGACAGAGACAGAGGCAGAGAGACAAATATTATTTGTAATTAGTAATTTGTTTAAGGGCCATAACTGCCAAACAAATAGAAGTCTTGTGAGTCATAGACCTTGGGTCATCTGAATTTTGTATAAACTTCAGTTCCTAGCACTGTGCTTTGTTCATAATATACATTTAAAAAGTATTCTGACACTAACTTGGAATGAACAGATTTAGACTGATATAGTTTTCCCTTAATTTTCTTGTATATTTGGCAGAAATTTAGACCATAGCACTGGGAAGGTTGACCCATGGTCCTATAAGTTCTATCAATTTATTTCAATGCCTTCTGTGTTTTAAAAACACTATATGGAAATTCTCATTACTTTACATTTACAAAAATGTACTATTCCTGATTAAAGATAGATTGACTTTTATCAACATACTTTTTCAAACATGCAGTCCACAAGAGAGGGCATCAATACAAACCCATTTTATTCACATATAATATGGTAATTACCATATCTTACCATCAAATCTGAAAGGAAATTCATAGAGCAATTTCAATAATTGCAAAGATTTTATACATATTTATCACTTTAAGTACTTTGCAGGAATCTTTTTTTTTCTACACACTGACACAAATATACACATACCAAAGAAACTGCAAAAACATAAAAATAATATCGTAATAAAGAAGGGTACACTAAAAATATCATGGTAAATAACTGGGAGAAATTGGAAAAAACTAAATATCTAACAACAAATGAGTGGTATTTTGGGGTAATAGCATGGGTTTGTGATTGACAAGTATGATAAATACAAAGAAATCCAGAAAAAAATCTCTAAGAATTAATGGTACCTAGAAAAAGCAGAATTAGAAGCATGCATTTGCTAAATATAAAAGAAAAAATAACTTAGAAGGATGATAGTGAATTTTAATGAGGTTTGGAGCTTGCTAAAACATTGTGATATCACAAAGGGTTGAAATTAAATAATTTCGACCAAGTAGGATTTATACCAGGAATTCAGGGCTGGTTAAATATTAGGAAAACTATTAGCATAATTGATTATATCAATAACCAAATTAACAAAAACCATATGATCACCTCAACAGATGCAGAAAAATCATTTGATAAAATCCAACATCCACTCCTATTAAAAAAATGTATAGAAATAAATGGACTTTTCCTTAAAATAGTCAAGAGCATCTATTTAAAACTGTCAGTAAGCACATCATAGTAATGGGGATAAATTAGAACCATTCCCAACAAGATCATGAGTGAATCAAAGTTGCCCACTGTAACCATTACTATTCAATATAGTATTAGAAATGCTAGCTTCGGCAATGAGAAAGAGATTAAAGGAATTACAGTAGGTAATGAGGAAACCAAATTATCACTTTTTGCAGATGATATAATGATATACTTGGAGAACCCTAGAGATTCTGCTAAAAAGCTATCAGAAATAATCCACAACTTTGGCAAAGTTGCAGGATACAAAATAAATCCACATAAATCAATAGCATTCTTATACATTATATTAGTTTTGTTTGTACAAAAGCTTTTTAATTTCTGTTTTGTGATCAATAATGATCTAATGCAGACAAGATTAGAAGGGAAGCAATGAACTGGAAAAAAAAGTTTTACAGTCAGAGTTTCTGATAAAGTCCTCATTTCTAAAATATATAGAGGATTGACTCTAATTTATTTTTTTCTTATAAATTAAATTTTACTATAAAACTTAAGGACTTAGGTTTTGTTTCAACATCTGTCACTTGGTGAATGAAGACATCATCTTCAGGATGTTCAGTGTCATCCATTTCATACATTTATAGTGATTGAAATCGTTGTCCCAGGATTACTGTAGGCAAGTGATGCTATTTTAGTGGGATGACAATGGAATTTGCACAATCATTTCTTTTTGAATGGGGCCCTAATATTAACAAATTCATCAGATCCACCTGTAGCAAATGTGTTGTGAATGTTATGAAAGGAAATGGCATTGATACATCTGCTCATTGGGTCCAAATAGAGCTTAAAACATAATCCTGTTTGTTTGGAAATGCTCATATGCAATGAGACTGATATGTCAGACTAGATTGTCTTCTCATAACCCATATTCCTCAAGCCAACATTAACACTCTCCCACCAGTTGTCTCAACAATTAATTTGTCTCCAAACACAAAGAGCATGTAAACATTTTTCTGCCTGGGAAAAGTTTCCTGAATTATAAGGGACTCTGGGATCCCACAATTTAACTGCTTGATCCCAACTTCCAGTAATTATAACATTCACTTCTGGACAACATTCCACAGATCTAATAGGTACATCATGAGAATCAGTATTCAAATTATTCAAATTAATGATCCAGTTCCCTACTGTAAGCATATGTTGGATCATAGAAAGTACAGTTGATAATGTCACCAGAACATTGGTATTTGGAGTGCATTATGTTAGCAGATGCATCATAGAGTTGTTCCAAAGTGTACCAGGGAGAAATCAGCAGGAACTTCACTAAAAATATGCTATCTTCTAAAGATTGGTTCGACTTGAATTCATTAGACCCAGTCCTCTTGTCTGTTTGCAAGCCAGAGTCCATTGCTTCTTTTTTTTTAAATTTTTTTTATTTAATAGCCTTTTATTTACAGGTTATATGCATGGGTAACTTTACAGCGTTAACAATTGCCAAACCTCTTGTTCCAATTTTTCACCTCTTACCCCCACCCCCTCCCCTAGATGGCAGGATGACCAGTAGATGTTAAATATATTAAAATATAAATTAGATACACAATAAGTATACATGACCAAAACATTATTTTGCTGTACAAAAAGAATCAGACTCTGAAATATTGTACAATTAGCTTGTGAAGGAAATCAAAAATGCAGGTGGGCATAAATATAGGGATTGGGAGTTCAATGTAATGATTTTAGTCATCTCCCAGAGTTCTTTTTCTGGGCATAGCTGGATCAGTTCATTACTGCTCCATTGGAAATGATTTGGTTGATCTCATTGCTGAGGATGGCCAGGTCCATCAGAACTGGTCATCATATAGTATTGTTGTTGAAGTATATAATGATCTCCTGGTCCTGCTCATTTCACTCAGCATCAGTTCGTGTAAGGATTGACTCTAATTTATAAGAAATCAAGCCATTCTCCAGTGGATAAAGGGTCAAAGGATATGAACATAAAATTTTTGGATGAAGAAATGGAAACTATTTCTGACCATATGAAAAGATGATCCAAATTATTATTAATCAGAGAAATGCAAAAAAAGACAACTTTGTGATACCACTATACACCTCTCAAATTGGCTAGGATGACAGGAAAAGATAATGCTGAATGTTGGAGGGGATGTGGGAAAATTGGGACACTGATACATTGTTGGTGGAATTGTTAATGCATCCAACCATTCTGGAGAGCAATTTGGAACTATACTCAAAAAGTTATCAAACAGTACATATTCTTTGATCCAGCAGTGTAACTACTGGGCTTATATCCCAAGGAGATATTAAAGAAGGGAAAGGGACCTGTATGTGCAAGAATGTTTATGGCAGCCCTTTTTGCAATGGCCAGAAATTGTAAACTGAATGGATGCCCATCAGTTTGGAAATGGCTGAATAAGTTGTGGTATATGAATGTTATGGAATATTATTGTTCTGTAAGAAATGATCAGCAGGATGATTTCAGAAAGTCCTGGAGAGACTTACATGAACCGATGCTGAGTGAAATGAGCAGGACCAGGAGATCATTATATACTTCAACAACAATACTATATGATGATGCATTCTGATGGACCTGATCCTCTTCAACAATGAGATGAACCAAATAAGTTCCATTTGTTCAATAATGAAGTGAACCAGCTATACCCAGTGAAAGAATTATGGGAAATGAGTGCGAACTACAATGTAGCATTTCCATTCCTTCTGTTTTTGTGCTTGCATTCTTTATTTTCTTCTCAGGTTATTTTTACTTTATTTCTAAGTCTGATTTTTCTTGTGCAGCAAAATAACTGTATGGATGTCTTGTTTTTGTGTTTAACATATACTTTAACATATTTAACATGTATTGATCTACCCACCATTTGGGAGAGGGGATGGAGTGAAGGAGGGGAAAATTTGAAACAGAAGGTTTTGCAAGGGTCAGTGTTGAAAAATTACCCATCCATGTATCTTGTAAATAAAAAGGTGTAATAAAAAATTAAAAAATAATAAAAAAGTGGAATTGGCTAAATAAAAAAAGAAAGTAAATCAATGTTTTTTGATGAGGTAATTGGGGTTAGGAGATTTCCCCAGGGTCCCACAGTTAGGAATTGTTAAGGGTCTGAGTCCACATTTGAACTCGGTTCCTTCTGACCTCAGGGCTGGTACTCAATCCACTGCCCTACCTAGCTGCCTCAAAAAGAAATATGATTCTCTCCTGATTTCGATATTATTTGTTCTTGCATTTCTTCAACTTTGATATACATTTGATCTATCTATTTGATTCATATTTATGTATAAGCATGTAGGATGTATGTGTATTGTAAATGTGTGTAAGTATCTATGAGAGTATGAGAGAGAGAGAGAGAGAGAGAGAGAGAGAGAGAGAGAGAGGAAAATAGATTTTTGACATCATGTCCAAGTCCAAAGATTGGTCTATCCACAGCATTCACATTTAGCTAAAGCCTATATAGACCAACTTGAGAGAACAGATGTATAAATTGGGAGTTTTCCAGATTCATGTCTAAGTGGGTTATAGTTAGTTCTATCTCAGTTCTTTAATGCCTGAAAAACAGAGCAAAAATGGCATTGAAGATATAATATATATATAGGAAAACAGAAGAGAATACTATAAATAAATCCCTTACTATCTCCTACATTTGCACAAGAACTCAACAAAAGACAGCAATATCTATTCAAAGCCTAAGCAAATTTCAATCCTAAAGAAGTTTGACATACTAGGTAAACAATTACTTTTTTTTTTTTTTAATTTAATAGCCTTTTATTTACATGATATATACATGGGTAATTTTACAGCATTAACAATTGCCAAACCTCTTGTTCCAATTTTTCACCTCTTACCCACCCCCACCCCCTCCCCTAGATGGCAGGATGACCAGTAGATGTTAAATATATTAAAATATAAATTAGATACACAATAAGTATACCCGACCAAAAAGTTATTTTGCTGTAGAAAAAGAATCAGACTCTGAAATATTGCACAATTAGCTTGTGAAGGAAATCAAAAATGCAGGTGTGCATAAATATAGGGATTGGGAATTCAATGTAATGGTTTTTAGTCATCTCCCAGAGTTCTTTTTCTGGGCATAGCTAGTTCAGCTCATTACTGCTCCATTAGAAATGATGTGGTTGATCTCGTTGCTGAGGATGGCCTGATCCATCAGAACTGGTCATCATATAGTATTGTTGTTGAAGTATATAATGATCTCCTGGTACTGCTCATTTCACTCAGCATCAGTTCATGTAAGTCTCTCCAGGCCTTTCTGAAATTATCCTGTTGGTCATTTCTTACAGAACAGTAATATTCCATAATTTTCATATACCACAATGTATTCAACCATTCTCCAACTGATGGACATCCATTCAGTTTCCAGTTTCTAGCCACTACAAAAAGGGCTGCCACAAACATTCGTGCACATACAGGTCCCTTTCCCTTCTTTATAATCTCTTTGGGATATAATCCCAGTAGTAACACTGCTGGATCAAAGGGTATGCACAGTTTGATAACTTTTTGAGCATAGTTCCAAACTACTCTCCAAAATGGTTGGATTCGTTCACAACTCCACCAACAATGAATCAATGTCCCAGTTTTCCCGCATCCCCTCCAACAATCATCATTATGTTTTCCTGTCATCTTAGCCAATCTGACAGGTGTGTAGTGGTATCTTAGAATTGTCTTAATTTGCATTTCTCTGATCAGTAATGACTTGGAGCATCTTTTCATATGACTAGAAATAGTTTCAATTTCTTCATCTGAGAATTGTCTGTTCATATCCTTTGACCATTTTTCAATTGGAGAATGGCTTGATTTTTATAAATTAGAGTTAATTCTCTATATATTTTGGAAATGAGGCCTTTATCAGAACACTTTGACTGTAAAAATATTTTCCCAGTTTATTGCTTCCTTCTAATCTTGTCTGCATTAGTTTTGTTTGTACAAAACTTTTCAGTTTGGTATAATCGAAATTTTCTATTTTGTGATCAGTAATGATCTCTAGTTCTGCTTTGGTCATAAAGACCTTCCCCTTCCACAGGTCTGAGAGGTAAACTATCCTATGATCCTCTAATTTATTAATAATTTCATTCTTTATGCCTAGGTCATGAACCCATTTTGACCTTATCTTGGTGTACGGCGTTAAGTATGGATCAATGCCTAGTTTCTGCCATATTAGTTTCCAATTTTCCCAGCAATTTTTATCAAACAGTAAGTTCTTATCCCAAAAGCTGGGATCTTTGGGTTTGTCAAAGACTAGGTTGCTATATTTGTTGACTGTTTTATCCCTTGAACCTAATCTATTCCACTGATCAACTAATCTATTCCTTAGCCAATACCAAATAGTTTTGGTAACTGCTGCTCTATAATATAATTTTAGATCTGGTACAGCTAAGCCACCATCATTTGATTTTTTTTCATTAATCCCTTGAAATTCTTGACCTTTTGTTTTTCCATATGAACTTTGTTGTTATTTTTTCTAGGTCATTAAAATGGTTTTTTGGGACTCTGATTGGTATAGTGCTAAATAAATAGATTAGTTTAGGTAATATTGTCATCTTTATTATATTTGCTCGCCCTGTCCAAGAGCATTTAATATTTTTCCATTGGTTAGATCAGACTTAATTTGTGTGAAAAGTGGTCTGTAATTTTGCTCATAAAGTTTCTGATTTTCCCTTGGCAGATAGATTCCTAAATATTTTATATTATCAGTAGTTACTTTAAATGGAATTTCTCTTTGTAACTCTGATTGTTGGATTTTGTTAGTGATATATAAGAATGCTGATGACTTATGTGGGTTTATTTTATAACCAGCAACTTTGCTAAAGTTGTGGATTATTTCTAATAACTTTTTAGCAGAATCTCTGGGGTTCTCTAAGTATACCATCATGTCATCGGCAAAGAGTGATAATTTGGCTTCCTCATTGCCTATTCTTATTCCTTTAATCTCTTTCTCAGCTCTTATTGCTATAGCTAGCATTTCTAATACAATATTAAATAGTAATGGTGATAGTGGGCAACCTTGTTTCACTCCAGATCTTATTGGGAATGGTTGCAGTTTGTCTCCATTACATATGATGCTTACTGATGGTTTTAAATAGATGCTGCTGATTATTTTAAGGAAAAGTCCATTTATTCCTATATTCTCAAGTGTTTTTAATAGGAATGGATGTTGGATTTTATCAAATGCTTTTTCTGCATCTATTGAGATGATCATATGGTTTTGTTAATTTGGTTATTAACATGGCCAATTATATTGATAGTTTTCCTAATATTGAACCAGCCCTGCATTCCTGGTATAAATCCTACTTGATCATAGTGTATTATCTTGGAGATGATTTTCTGTAGTCTTTTGCTAATATCTTATTTAAGATTTTAGCATCAATATTCATTAGGGAGATTGGTCTATAATTTTCTTTCTCTGTTTTCAGCCTACCTGGTTTAGGTATCAGTACCATGTCTGTGTCATAGAAGGAATTTGGTAGGACTCCTTCATTCCCTATTTTATCAAATAATTTATATAGCATTGGGGCCAATTGTTCTTTAAATGTTTGGTAAAATTCAGATGTAAATCCATCTGGTCCTGGGGATTTTTTCTTAGGGAGTTGTTTAATTGCCTGTTCTATTTCTTTTTCTGAAATGGGACTATTTAAGCAATTTACTTCCTCCTCTGTTAGTCTGGGAAGTCTGTATTTTTGGAGGTAGTCATCCATTTCACTTAGGTTATCAAATTTATTGGCATAAAGTTGAGCAAAATAACTCCTTATTATTTCTCTAATTTCCTCTTCATTGGTGGAAAGTTCTCCCTTTTCATTTTTAAGACTACTAATTTCATTTTCCTCCCTCCTTTTTCTAATCAGATTTACCAAAGGACTTATCTATTTTATTGGCTTTTTCATAGAACCAACTCTTAGTTTTATTAATTAGTTCAATAGTTTTTTTACTTTCAATAGTTTTAATTTCTCCTTTTAATTTTAGAATTTCCAATTTAGTATTTGATTGGGGGTTTTTAATTTAGTCTTTTTTTAGTTTTTTTAGGTGCAAGCCCAATTCATTAATCTTTTCTTTCTCTGTTTTATTCAAGTAAGCCTCTAAGGATATAAAATTCCCTCTTATTACCGCTTTGGCTGCATCCCACAAATTTTGGTATGATGTCTCATCATTGTCATTATCTTGAGTGAAATTATTAATTGTATCTATAATTTGCTGCTTCACCCAATCATTCTTTAAGATGAGATTGTTTAGTTTCTAATTACTTTTTGGTCTATTTCCCCCTAACTTTTTGTTGAATGTAGTTTTTATTGCATCATGATCTGAAAAGAAAGCATTTACTATTTCTGCTTTCTTGCATTTAATTTTGAGGTCTTTATGTCCTAATATAGGGTCAATTTTTGAATAGGTTCCATGAACTGCTGAGAAGAAAGTATATTCCCTTCTATCTCCATTCAATTTTCTCCAAAGATCCAACATACCTAATTTTTCTAATATTCTATTTACTTCTTTGATTTCTTTCTTATTTGTTTTGGGGTTTGATTTGTCTTATTCTGAGAGTGCAAGGTTGAGATCTCCTACTATTAGTTTTGTTGTCTATTTCTTCTTGCAACTCTCTTAACTTTTCCTTTAGGAAGTTGAGTGCCATACCACTTGGTGCATATATGTTTAATATTGATATTGCTTCGTTGTTTATGCTACCCTTTAGCAGGATGTAGTTTCCTTCCTTATCTCTTTTAATTAGATCAATTTTACTTTTGCTTGATCTGAGATAAGGATAGCTACCCTGCTTTTGACTTCACTTGAAGCATAATAGATTTTGCTCCAGCCTTTTACCTTTACTCTATATGTATCCCCCTGCTTTAAATGTCTTTCTTGTAAACAACATATTGTAGGGTTCTGACTTTTGATCCAGTCTGCTATCTGCCTCCTCCTTATGGGGGAGTTCATCCCATTCACATTTACGTTTAGAATTACTAAATCTGTATTTCCTGCCATCCTAATAACCCCAGATTGTGCTTTACTTATTCTTGCCTCCCCCAACCCTCTTTCCCCCTTTTAAACTTATGTACCCCTCTTGTATCATGATACTTATCCTCTTTATAATCCCTCCCTCCCCCCCTTTGAGTCCTTCCCCCTTACTTCCCTTATTACTCTTTAGGTAAACAATTCCAATGAGCATTTATTTAGTACACAGTCTAGGTCTTGCAATGAAATGTAAAAATATTACTGTGTTGCCTTTGTTAGAGTTCAAACATAATACCTGCCACAGAGTAGTCAAAAAAAATTGACTGCTTCCACTGAGATTGTCTTAATCATAGGGGATTTTTAAAAAAACCTCAGTGGAACTACTTTCCAAAATGTGAGCAAGACTGGTGCCAGAAACATTAAACCATCCCACAGTTTGTTTTTTCAAGGGTTCAATGTTATTTACTTATAGCTTTCTTCACATAGTGAATAGTCCTAGAAAACATGTTTTCTATTATAAATTCTGCCAGTATTTTAGGAGAGCAGCCAGGTGGCACAGTGGCTTGAGTACTAGAATTAGAATCAGGAAGACATCTTCCCAACTTCAAATTTGGCCTGAGACACTTATTAGCTGTGTGATCCTGGACAAGTCATTTAGCCATGTTTGCCTCAGTTTGTTTATCTGTAAAATGATCTGGAAAAGACAAAACCATTCCAATATCTTTCCCAAGAAAACCCAAATGAAGTCATGAAGTGTCAGACAGAACTGTCTTGTTGTTTCTTTTTTGTTCCTGAAGGTCAATGATATCACAAAAGTGATATCCTGACTTACAAGTGATTTAGAATTAAGTGAGACAGAACTTTTCAGCTATCAGCACCCCTCTCTCTTCAAGAGTCATTAGACTCCAGTGGGAATATGCAAGTCAGGATGACTGGTGATGATCCAGGATTCAGTGGGAGACCTTGACCTTTCTAAGGTAAGATATTTTTCAGGTCTTTTTTGTCTGAGGTAAGATCCATTCAGGAGGCAGTGGAGCAGTGGGCTGGGGAGACGAAGAGGAGGAAATATCAGCTTTGCCCCATTAGAAATGACCACTGGGTCCTCGGGTGGGAGGGGTTGGCGGCAGTTATTATTGGTCCTGGGTTGTTTGTTTCTTGAAACTGTAGGACAATAACTCAGGCCAAAAATCCTTTCCTAGGTGTGCTGCTGACTCATTTCTAAAGGACTTAGTCTACCTTGTCTTTGAGCTAGTATCTTTCCCACTCAGCAATTTTCAGTTCCTTTTTCTGTATTATCTTCAGTATTAGAATATAAACTCCTTGATCACAGAAAATGGCTTTCTTTATGTTTGTATTTTTATTCTAAGAACTTAACCCAATGCTTGTACTTGTAACTTCTTAACAAATTCTTACAGTATAATTGGCCAATTAAGAAGTCAGTATAAAGTTGGGGGGAGAGAAAGAGAGAGAAATATATATCTATATCTATATTTACATCTATCTATCTATCTATCTATCTATAGAAAGTACTAATCCAGATTCATGTCTAAGTGGGTTATAGTTAGTTCTATCTCAGTTCTTTAATGCCTGAAAAACAGAGCAAAAATGGCATTGAAGATATAATATATATAGGATCTGCCTAAAATACTGGCAGAATTTATAATAGAAAAGATGTTTTCTAGGACTATTCACTATATATATATATATATATATATATATATATATATATAGAGAGAGAGAGAGAGAGAGAGAGAGAGAGAGAAAAGAGAAGAAAGACAGAGATAGATATGTGTGCATCAGTCTGTAAAATTCAATCAGAGGAATTTACACTTGATCATATTGATCATATGGGTAATATAGCATTATTAGACTTCAATATGTGAGTGACATGGTCAAACATGCATGCATATGCCTATAATTATACTTACTTCAATCTTTCTCTTTTTCTGTCCTTTCTTTCCATCTTTCTATCTATCTACTCCTAATTATATATTCTAAAACTAGGCAGGTAAGTTATGTCCTACAGAAGAATCAACTGGAAAAGTAAGCTTTTTTGAAGGAAAATTGATTTCACATTTACAAACTACTTAAATATCATTTCTTTCATACATCTAGCCTAGATTAAACTTGATTTATAAGACTAAAAACTTTACAAGAGCATTAGAAGAGTCTGGACAATTCGACTGTAGCATAAAGTAGAGGATTATTAACAGGACTTCCTAGATTATAACACACAGGGAAATATATCTTGACCAATGGTCCTCTCAAAATATAATTTCAGATTTGATGGATTTTTTTTTTTTTTTTTTTTTTTTTGCTATGAGAGTGTGTATTTCCTGAAATAGTACCAGGACATTTGGTGACAAGATGATGCAAGTCAGTGTATAGCAGTAATGAAGCAACTAAGATCTACCTGAATAAAGGTGAACAAGTAGTAATTATTAAACACAGTACCATTTAATTCATCTTCCTTCCCATTATTTCCCAATGTACATGTATTCCCTGTAGTAGCTTTGTTTGAGGCATTTCTGAATTCTACAATTTATTTCTAGGGTTCTGACTAACATGAAGTTGGCAGGGGATGTGCAACTCTTGTACCTCTAATCTAAAATACAACGTAGTAAACTTCCATAGTGATGTTCTTATATTTACCTGATTAAGCACAGAATATTTTAATATACTGAAATGGTAATACTGTGCACTAAAGAAAAGCACCCAGAAGCAGAAAGTGAATTTAGCAACAAATCAGAGGATGACTCATTACTACTCAGCAACCAACTGTATAATCAATATCAAGGGAGGCCAGAAGGTATTTCTCTGTCTGTAAAATATTAATACATTATTAACAGAGCTCTTTTAAACATTGATAAGGTCCATCTTAGAAGCTAATTAAAACATCATATGAAATGGATCTATTAGATAAATAGAACAACAAAAAAGGGCAAATTTCCAGAGTTTCCTATCAACTCATTAGCTTAGGTACTGATATACTGGCAAAATGCTTAATATAACTGCTGTCAGAATGTAATGTGATAGTCTATTTCTACATATTTGATTTTCTTCATAACGGAAATCAAAAAATGAAGATAACAATAAAGATCAATTTTTTTATTCATTAATTTGTTATTTGTTTTGACATGCTAATGAAAGCAAAATAATAAACTCATTATAGAAAAGGAAAAGTTCACCAAATTACTTGAACTAATATATAAATAAATATATAAAGTAACATTTATATATTACATGTTTAATATGAGCATATCATTCAAACTACATACAATTTATGCTGACTTTTATTTCTATCTACCTACATACATTATATATAACATATAAATTTATAATTATATATACATATATACATAAACATTGCAAAATAGTTAAACATAATTGTTAAGCATAAAAGAGATAATAGTTTTAAATACTTGCATAATATTTAGGCAAAAATACAACTTTCCCCAGATTGGGAATCACTTGTCTCATTGAGTTAAACAAGAAAGCACTTTGCAATACTCCCCCATAAATGCACCGGGTTTTTTTTTAAGTTTAATTATCCTGACCAATAATCTTTTGGTTATTGACTCTTTTGGTTTAAATTCCTTATATTTTTATGAATTAATAGGCTGAGTTTTATAGGATTCTGTGTTGCTATTTCTAATATTTTCCTATTTCCTCATATATTTTTTCTTTTTACATTTTTACTAGAGGGGTTTGATTCACATATAATTTTTTAATTTGATCATTTCTCTTATTTTAAATTCATTTATTTTGCACAAAATATTTTATGTTGCATACAAATAAAAATCATTTGTTTTGTGATTACCTCTGTTCTACTAATTACTCTTTATTGCAGTCATTCTTAAAAAGTTACTAAATTCCATTCTCTATTTTTTCAAATAATTACAATTTTTACCTATGGCACCCTAAAATAAAATGCAGTTTACCCATTCAGCCCTCTTGACACTTTATCTTTCTAGCTTTGTCTAATGTTAGTATTATAATTCCTGTGTCTTAAAAATCACTTCATGTGTAGTAAATCGTGTTCTCCATCATCATTTTTATTTTAGATTTCTCTGTTTTAAAGACATGATTCTTACAAAAATTTGCTTTTCAGAAATTTATTCTACTGTTCTATTTTTGATAAAAAGTTATTCCTATTTAAGGTTATAATTTTCAGGCTTCTGTCTATCTCCATTTTATTATTTTGTCTTAATTTTACAAACCTTTTTTAAAGGAACGACTTAATTGCTCTGTCATCTCATAGGTTCACTAAAATTCACTGAATTTCAGTGAAAATCCCCAACTTCTTTTTTATTATTTTTAAGAATATTCTTTGTCTTTTAATTTTGAGTTCTAAATTCTCTCCTTCCTTCCCATCCTTTCTCCACTCACTGAGAAGTCAACTTCCTCCTCATTTCTTATAAAATAACAGTATTATTCCATTACAATCATATGAACAAATTGTTTAACTATTTCCCAACTTTGTACTCCTCTTTTAATGTTGTTTCTATTGGTTTTTAATTTATTGTAATGCAAATTGTCCATTTTGCCTTTCATAATGTTCTCTGGTTCTTGTTTGGTGATAAATTTCTCCCTTCTCCAAAGATCTGACACGTGAATTATCCCTTGTTTTCTTAATTTGTTTATGGTGTTATCCCTTGTGTACCAATCATGTACCCATTTTGACCTTATTTTGTTATGGTGTATGAGATGCAGGTCTATTTCAAATTTCTGACATATTATTTTCCTGTTTTCTTAGCTATTTTTTTTCTAACAGTGAATTCCTATCCCAGAAAGTGGAGTTTGGGGGCTTATGAAATATTAGATTGCTGTAGGTCTTGCTTATTATTTCATATCTAATCTATTGCACTGATTCACTAGTATCAAATGACTTTTCTAAGTGCTGCTTTATATTGCACTTTTCGCTTTGGTACTGCTAAGTCACCATCATTTGTATTTTTTTCATTAATTCCCTTGATATTTTTGACCATTTGTTTTTCCAGAGCATTTCTACAAAACAGAAGTTCTTTGAAATAAGTTTTGGCTGTTTGATTTGTATGGCACTAAACAAGCAGACCAATTAAAAATTGTCATTTTTAATATATATATATTATAGCTTGATCTACCCATGAGTAATTGATATTTGGAATGTGTATTCATATAGTTTCTGGGTTTGTCTTGACAGGTAGATAAGGGTATTTTTCCACTGGATTTGAGTACCTGTTTTAAGGTGGTATTTTCTGGTGTGTAAAGATCTGCCCTAAGATTCATTATTTTTCATGCTGCTATATTGTTTTCAGAACTATTTTGAGATCTATAATGTGTTGCTTGCTCTCAAGATGATGTAATCCATGGGCAGCTACTATCACTGCTATCCTGACCTGCACTCTGGTCTTTTTCCATTAAAGTTACTCTTCCTTTCTAATCACAAGCCTTCACTCCCCTCTTATCTCTGGAATTGTGACTGAGCCCACTGCCCATCAGCACTAGCACTCCTCTTGGTCTTGAAACTGTATCCTGTGTTTCTACTTCTTTATGATCAACCAAAAGTGCTTTTCTCTGTCCTGGAATTTTGGTCCAGAACTGTTTGTAGGCAATAGAGTTGCCAAATATAGTTGAGTCCTACACCTGTTGAAAACACAGGTATCCCTTATAATCTCTGACAAGTTGCCCAACATCCTTACCTTCTCTGGGCTAAGAGTCTCTAAAGCTGGTGCTGTTGTCACTATCACAGTTGCTTCAAGAGCATAGAGCGAATGTTGCAGTGTTTCAGGTCTGTGTCCCATTCTGGTTTCTCAAAGCTCTCCTGCATAGTACAGGAGTGCAAACTGTGTTTTAAAAATAAGGACCCATTTAGTTATGCTTACCAACGTCACCCAAACTCAGAGAACCTGCTGGAAAACTCTAAAGGTAAATCAATTAGAAAGCTCGATTTCTTACTCTTTTTTGTTCCAATCCTTAGAGTTGGCAAAGATCATCATAGTGGTAGAAGAGGTTTGCTTTGGACTTACTCAATCTGATAGCGACTCAACCCTTTTCCTGTTCTAGTAAAACACTAATTTGGTCTCATCACTGCTGAATTTGAAGATACATATATACATACATACATGCCTACATGCCTACCTATATGTATGTGTGTATATATCTATATCTGTATATCTATGTATGTATATATATATATATATATATATATATATATAGAGAGAGAGAGAGAGAGAGAGAGAGAGAGAGAGATAGGTAGATAGATAGATACACACAAATATGTTTCCTGGTGTTTTTTTTTTCCTTTTTCTTCTAATTTTTCCCTCTCAACTTAATTTTCCAGTTTTCATTCAGAAACAACAAAGTCAGAGAAAAAAATGAATTTCTGTAGTATTAAATCCTCTATCCAACAAGAGATTAAGACAGGTTCCCATAAATGTTCTGTAAACTTTGTTAAGGTTAGCCATGAAACATAACCTCCAAAAGAGAAATATTATATTTGGCAACTTGCTTAGATACTTCAAGAGGAGACCATGCTTGAGAAATTGGCCTGAGTTCATTAAATATATTTCTGGATTGATAGTGGAGAAGCAGTGGATTAGAAATGATTGATTTTGGTTTCAGAAAAGCCTTTGATAACTATGTATATTACAAATCATCACACCAAAATGAGTAAACAGAGGCAACTTCACTGGAATATACAGGAATTCATTACAGTGATGTATTAATGAAATTTTTTCAGTGATCATTAACAAAGGGGAGAGAGAGAGAGAGAGATAACAAGTAGAATGCAGGTGGACTGAGCAAATTTGGGTATTTAGGTACTCTATACATAGCCTAGGGTAGGCTGTCCCTTTCAAATGATTGAACTTGTGAGAATACCTAAAAACAAGGAAAACTACAGGATGAAGACAAATCTCAAAAGTTTCTGGTGTAGGCAAGAAAAGATCACAAGATCCAAAATAAGAATCATTAGCATAAAAGGAAACCAGTAATGGATTATATGGAAATAACTAAATTAGGCACAAACACTAATTTATAAGGGCAATAGAAAGAGTTAATAGACAACAAAAGCCTGTTTCATAAAACCTCTCCGTTTTATCCTGATAGGATAAATGTCCTTCACTGAAGTCCTACTCCAATGCCATTTCACAGATGTGACCAATTAAACAAAACAATACCATTTATTTTACATTGCAATCATTTTGGCGAGTATATCCTCCACTCATACTCTCAGGGAAAAACAAAACATTTACAGTGAGCTTCCATTTATAATTAAAAAGAAAAAAAATAAGTAAAAATACCTAACAACTACATCTCCTAGCATCTGCACCCTGCTATATTGATTGCCCACCATTTCTTAAAGAAAAGAAGAGAACTGCATTTTCTCATTTTTCTCAGAATTATAATTTGTCATAACTCTACGATATTCAATTTCATTTTCATATTATTTTCATTTATGTAACTATGTAGTTAATTTGTTTAAATAACTATATTTTATATATAGTTACATATGCATAAAATTGTTCCTCCTCAAGCTCACACAGCTCTTTTTTTTCCTGAATCCATCATCTTTAGAGTTTCTTACAGAAAAAAAGAACATTCAATTATTTGTATATTCAGGATTTGTTGTCATTCTACAAACTATGTACATTTTATTATTTTTTCTGTCTAACAATAACAACAACAATAATTATTAATTAACACTTTCAAGTACAATGTATACCAGTTGGAGTTCTTGACAATTGAAAGTTTGAATATTTTACAGTAAATCCATAGAGATCTGTTATCATAATTGTAAATAAAAATGAGTTAATATATGTTAAAGAACATAAGGTAGACAATAATGTGGGATCATATGTGATTCAGTCAGTAGCTACTTTGATATCTAAGTAGAATTAAGATAACTCAAGAAAAGCCTTTAACATTTTGCATGGAGCCCTTGTGAAGGACTGATGAATGCATATGCAATAGTGACAACGAAAACATAGATGGGATGATATCTGGATTACTGAAAGAGATATCAACATGGATGGAATTATAAAAAACAGAGAAATCAAAATTTTGAACTATCACAAAGGTATAATCTACAGTTTTTCAACTGAGAACACATATTTTGACAATCAGTAAGAGTATATTAAGTGTTTCATATGGTCTACACTATTTTAAATTCTGGAGATGCATAGATAGAAAAAAAAATACAGTTTTTGTCTTTATGGAGCTCATATTCCAATGGAAGAAGATAAGATGTAAACCAATATGTACAAACACCAGCTATCACTATCTTTATATTAAGAGCTATAGAGAGCATTGTCAGGAAGACAAGTTCAAATCCAATTCAGACACTAGATGTTTGGCCTTTAGTAAGCCATATAAACTGCTTGCTTCAATTTCCTCAAAACAACAGTGACTTTCTGGGGCTGTTGTGAAGATCAAATGAAACAATTTTCATAAAGTACTTATTACAATGTGTGAGATTTTATAGTCACTATACACTGTTTAATTAGTTAGTCTTTAACTCTTCATTACTTCATTCTTCCATAATGTCTATACGGTTTTCTTAGCAAAGGCACTGGAATGGCTTCCCATTCCCTTCTCTAGTATATTAAAGAAAATTGAGATAAAATGATGTAGTAAAATTTGAACTCATTTCTTTTTGACTGTTTACTGTGCCACCTAGCTGCTTCCTAGGCAGAGATTGACTTGGCTAACAGATAGTAAATAATTTAGTTTAGATTTGAATTCAGGTCTTCCTGATTCTAGGCTTAATCTTCTACCCTCTTTGTTATGTAGCTGCCCTTTATGAAGCTGTTTTTCAGTTGTGTCCAGATATTCGTAATTCCATTTGGGGTTTTCTTGGCAAAGATATTGGCTTGTCATTTCCTTTTCCAGCTGATTTTAAAGATGAAGAATTTGAGGGTAATAGGGTTAAGTAACTTGCCCAGGGTCTTACAGCTCAATAAGTGTTAAAGGCCAGTTTGAACTTGTAAAGATATCTTCCTGAGTCCAGACCCAGCACTCCATCTAGCTACTGCATCACCTAAATGGCCTTAGTCATCTCTCTGTGTCTCTGTCTCTGTCTCTGTCTCTGTCTCTGTCTCTCTCTCTCTCTCTCTCTCTCTCTCTCTCTCTGAGTCTCTTGTCTCTATCTCTCTCTGTTTCTCTCTGTGTCTCTGTCTCTGTCTCTCTGCCTCTCTCTCTCTGTCTCTATCTTTCTCTCCCCCTCTCCCCTTGCCTTTCTGTCTCTGTCTCTCCATTTTCCACCTATCTATTTATTCATCTATCTATCTATCTACACATATACCCACGCATGCATGTGTGTATATGTGTATGTACTAGATCTTACTGATAATTTAGTTATAGTTATTACTATTATTAAGAGCTATATAGATATGAAGAGATTCATGTATAACTATCAATGTATCAATACATCAAAATATCAATATCTATTTATACATGTATATTTATATGTGTAAAGAAGAGACAGAGAGAGACAGAAAGATATATATATATATAATATATATATATATCTATATATATATAGATATATAGATATATATATAGAGAGAGAGACTGAGAGAGAGAGAGAGAGAATGAACTAGAATTAAGACTTCTAATTTGGGCTTTGTTCAATAAGAAATTAATTGTAACATTAGTTCTAAGAAAACATTTTGAAAATTTGTTCTAACTCTATAATCTTATGACAATATAAGCATTGTCACAAAAGGGTGGCATTCACTCATATTTAATGGTATTTTAACTAAAATATATGGATGGTTAAAAGTTCAGAGCTTTATTTAAAAAAATATTCTGAATTTGGAAAAGTCTTCACCCCGACCAGCTAAGGCACATAATAGCTCCCATTATTTTAGTACCTGACAATGTCATCCAATATTTAGTTTCTATAAAGCTTTAAGGGTTAGAAAGTATTTTTCCCATAACAGCCCTTTGAGTATTATGGAGCCCACTTACTTTTTAGTTTGTTTTTTTTTTAATTAAAGCTTTTTTATTTATAAAACATGTGCATGGTTAATTTTTCAACACTGACCCTTGAAAAATCTTTCGTTCCAAATTTACTCCTTCTTCCCCCTCATCCCCTACCCTAGCTGGCAGGTAATCCAATACATATTAAATATATTACAATAAATGTTAAATCCAATATATGTATACATAGATATACAGTTATCTTGCTGCACAAGAAAAATCAAATCCTGAAGAAAAAAAATGAGAAAGAAAACAAAATGCAAGCAAACACCAACAGAGAGAATGAGAATGCTATGTTGTGGTCCACACTCAGATTCCATGGTCCTCTCTCTCTGGGTGTAGATGTCTCTCTTCATCACTGAACAAGTGATGAAGTGATGAAGTGAAGAGAGCCATGTCCATCAGAATTGATCATTATATAATTTTGTTGTTGTCATGTATAATGATCTCCTGCTTCTGTTCATTTTACTTAACATCACCTCATATAAGTCTCTCCACACCTCTCTGAAATCATCCTGCTGATCGTTTCTTACAGAAAAATAATATTCCATAACATTCACATACCATGATTTATTCAGCCATTCTCCAATTGATGGGCATCCACTCAGTTTCCCATTTCTTGCCACTACCAAAAGGGTTGCTACAAATATTTTTGCACATGTGGGTCCCTTTCCCTCCTTTAAGATCTCTTTGGGATATAATCCCAGTAGAAAAACTGCTGGATCAAAGGGTATGCACAGTTTGATACCTTTTTGATCATAGTTCCGAATTAGGAGCCCAATTTCTATAAGAGGAAACTGAGGTTAAGGGGACTGACAAGACTTAGGAGCTACATGTGCATGAATGGCAGATCTGGGAATAAAATCAAGGCTTCCCAGTCCCAAGTCTGTGCTCTATCCATCACACACTGCCTCTATAATACTCGCTAATTGCCAGGTCTGCAAAATTGGAGTCCCCCTAAACTTTTCTCTCTCTCCTTTTATTCAATCATCAGCCAAGTCATTTCTATCTGTGCAACTTTATCTAGCTTTCTGTCCCTTTTTCTCCACTCAAAGGACCACAACCTAGTTGAGGGGTCACAAAGAAAGATTATTATCTCTAATCTAAATAAAAGCTTCTTAATTGGCTTCCTTGCTTCAAATTTCTGCACCTCAAACCCAACCACCCCCCAGTTTATGGTAACATCCCTCATCAGTTTATATACTTGATAGATGTACTAATTTTATTGAACTGCTTTTTTCCCCCTCTTTGGTTACAAAGATTAAAAAAAAAAAAACTTAGCTATGTAGGAAGCAGGGGGTGGGGAATGGATAACTAAATGTGAAAACAAAACATACCAATAAAAAAAAAAAGACTTTTTTAAAAGAAAAATACAAAGTGGTATTCCTTGAGCATAGAACTGAACAAAGTAAAGCCTCATCAAATTGGTGGGGCAGTGGACTAGCCCTGGAGTCTGCAGGATTTGAGTTCAAACTTGACTACTAGTTGTGACACTCTAAGCAAAAGAAAGAAAGAAAGAAAGAAGAAAGGAAGGAAGGAAGGAAGGAAGGAAGGAAGGAAGGAAGGAAGGAAGGAAGGAAGGAAGGAAGAAAGGAAGGAAGGAAGGAAGGAAAGAAGGAAGGAAGGAAGAGAGGAAGAGAGAAAGAAGCAAATATTCTTAATTTGGCCATACTAACTCATCTAATATTATTTCTTGACTTCGGGACCTCTTGCTTCTATTTCAATGAGCTTTGTCCTTTGAGCTTATTCTGATAGGTTACTATTGCCTAGCCAATCATATTAAACCTTATGTAATTAAAACCTTTCATATTCTTTCTTCATTAGTCTATTCAATTTTCTCAGTCACAATATCCAAACATAAACACCACCCATTAGTATTTTGTTTCTAATTATATCACCTTGTTTCGCTATATAATAATTTAAAGTTTTTATTTGTCAATATCTAGAAAACGTCTTCAAGACCCTCAGATAACAACAATCTCACCTGCTTTACCACCCATAATTCTTTGAATGTACTATTTACTTAAGAACATTTCCTCCAAGATTTAATCATATGTTGTATTATTTCTTTTAAATTAACTTAATTTGCATAAACTCTAACTTCTAAAGATAAATATTTGCTTATTTATTTAAAAGAGTCAAATCTGTTGAATTTTCTTCATCCCTCGCTCCCTCCCTCGTTTTCTCCCTCTCTCCCTCCCTCCCTCCCTCTTTCTCCTCTCTCTCCCTCTCTCCCACGCTCCTTCTCTCTCTCTCTCTCCTCCCCCTTGTCTCTCTCGCCCCCTCTTTGCATCCTTCTCTCCCTCTCTTCCTCCTCCCCCCCTCTCCCTCCCCTCCTCCTTCTCTCCCCCTTCCCTCCCTCTTTCCTCTGTCCCAGTGCCTTCTGCTCCTTCCCCCGTTTTCCCTCCCTTCCCCATCTCCCATTTCCCGCTCCTTCCCCCCACTTGCTCCTCCCTGCATGCCCCTTTGCTGCTCCCTCCCTCCCTCCTTCCCTCTCTCCCTATATCCCTCTCTCCCTCTCAACATCCCTCCCTCCTCCCTCCCTATCTCCCCCCACTCTCTCCCTCCCTTTTCTCTCCCTCCTCCCTCCCTTTTCCACTGCCTAGCCTTCCTCCTCCCACCCTCTCATTTCCCATCCCCAGCCATCTGCCCCTTCCCCCCCTCCTGCTCGCTCCTCCACACACTCCCTTCGCTGCTCCCTCCTTTCCTCCCTCTCTCCCTCTCAACATCCTTCTCTCTCTTCCTCCCTCCCCTCACTGTCTCACTCACTCTCTCCCTTGTTCCCTCCCTCCTTTCCTCTCTCTTCCTCTCCCCCTCCCTCCCTCCCTCCTTCGCTCTCTCCCTTGCTCTTACCTTTGCTCTCTCCCTCGCTCCCTCCCTCTTTTCCTCTGTCCCCATCACACTTCCACTCACTCCCCCGCATGCTCCCGCTCACTTCCTTGTCCCCATGCGCTTCCGCTCACTTCCCCACACGCTCCTGCTCAGTCCCCTGCATGCTCCCTTCAATGCTCCCTCTCTCTTTCTCCTCTCTCTCCCTCTCCCCTCTCTCCCTCCCTCTGTCTCTCTGTCCCTCCCTCTTTCTCTCTCTCCCTCTCCCCCTCCCTTTCCTCCCCCCTTGCTCTCCCTCACTCCCTCTCTCTGTCCCCCTCTCCCCCCCTTCCTTGTTCCCTCCCTTTTAGTCTAAAGGGGCTTGTACCTCTCAACGAACTGTTGTAAGACAAAGCTTGAGTAACATAATTTAAAGGGTGGTTAACTTCTATTTCCATGGCCACAGATTCATTTAAGTGCCACAAAGTAAGTACATATTTTAAAACGTTCAGTAAATGCTTATTGGCATTAATAATTGTAAATATATATATATATATATTTTTTTTTTTTTTTATTTAATTTGGGAAATATACATGGGTAACTTTACAGCATTAACTTGAAACCTCTTGTTAATTTTCCCCCTCTTCCCACCCCCCCACCCCCTCTAAATGGCGGATGCCATTGTTTAAAATATAAAATAAAATTAGATACAAATAAGTATACAAACCCAATTTTGTTTACAAAAAAGTCAGACTCGTTATTGTACAATTAGCTTGTGAAAAATCAAAGTGGGGTTTAAATTGGGATGGGAATTCAATCTGGTTTTAGTCATCTCCCAGGTTCTTTTCTGGGTTACTGGTTCAGTTCATTACTGTATTAGAAATGATTTGGTTGATCTCTTGTGAGGATGGCCTGATCCATAGGCTGGTCTCATCTATATTTTGTTAAGTTTAAATGATCTCCTGGTCCTGCTCATTTCCTTGCATCAGTTCTTAAGCTCTCAGGCCTTTCTGGGGAAATCATCCTGTTGGTCATTTCTTAAACAGTAATATTCCATTTTTCATATACCCAAATTTTTGCCATTCTCCAACTGATGGACTATTAGTTTCATTTCTAGCCACTACAAAAGGGCTTGGTTCGTGCAAAAGGTCCTTTCCCTTCTTTTAAATTCTTTGGGATATAATCCCAGTAGTCCTTGGATCAAAGGGTATGCCGTTTGATAACTTTTTGAGCATGTTCCAAATCTCTCAAAATGGTTGGATTCTTCAAATCCACCAACAATGAATCAATGCCCGTTTTTCCCACATCCCCTCAAAATCATCATTATTTTCCTTCATCTTAAATCTGACAGGTGTGTAGTTATCTTGGTTGTCTTAATTTGCATTTCTCTGATTAATAATGACTTGGAGCATCTTTTCATATGATGAAATAGTTTCAATTTCTTCATCTGAAATTGTCTGTTCATTCCCGACCATTTTTCAATTGGAGAATGGCTTGATTTTTAAATTGAGTTAATTCTCTATATTTTTGGAAATGGGGCTATCAGAAACTTTGACTGTAAAATATTTTCCCAGTTTTTGCTTCCTTCAATTTGTCTGCATTTTTGTTTTAAAAACTTTTCAGTTTTGTATAATCAAAATTTTCTATTTTGTGATCAATAATGATCTCTAGTTCTCTTTGGTCAAAAACCTTCCCCTTCCACAGGTCGAGGGTAAACTTTATTTTCCTCAATTTATTAATTTTCATTCTTTATCCTGGGTTCCCATTTGCCATCTTGGTGCATTAAGTTGGATCAATGCCTTTTCTTAGTTCCAATTTTCCCAATTTTTATCAAACATGTTCTTTCCCAAAGCTGGGATCTTTGGGTTTGTCAAAGACTAGTTGCTATATTTGTTGACTGTTTTATCCCTTGAACCTAATCTTTCCCTGAAACTAATCATTCCTTGCCTCAAAAAGTTTTGGAACTGCTCCTATGTATAGTTTTAGATCTGGTACGCAAACCATCATTTATTTTTTTCATTTTCCTTAAAATTCTTGACCTTTTGTTTTTATGAACTTTTTTATTTTTTTCTGGTCATTAAAATATTTTTGGGGTCATTGGTAGGCTAAAATAAATTTGTTTGGGTAAATTTATCTTTTTATTTTCGCCCTATCCAGGCTTTATTTTTCAATTGGTTAGTCGCTTTTTGTGTGAAAATGGTCTGTAATTTTGCTCATAAAGTTTCGTTTTCCCTTGGCAGATGTTCTAAATAAATTATCATGTTCTTTTATTTCTCTTTGTCTCGCTGTTGGATTTTTTGGGTGATATTGGAATCGGAACTTTGGGGTTTTTTTAAACCAACCTTTGCTAAAGTTGTGGATTATTTCTAATAACTTTTTGTGATCTGGGGTTCTCTGTTTAAATCATGTCACGAAAGGTATAATTTGGCTTCCTCATTCCATTCATTCCTTTAATCTCTTTCTCCCAGCTCTTTTGCTAAGCTGCGTTTCTAATACAATATTTAGTAACGTGATAGTGGGCAACCTTTTTCCTCCAGATCTTATTGGGGATGGTTGGTTTGTCTCCATTACATATGATGCTTACTGATGGTTTTAAATGTCTGCTATTATTTTAAGGAAATGTTTTATTCCTATACTCTCAAGTGTTTTTAATAGGAATGGATGTTGGTTTTATCAAATGCTTTTCTGCATCTTTAGGATATATATGGTTTTGTTAATTTGGTTTTCTGGCCAATTATATTGATAGTTTTCCTAATATTAAAAACCATTCCCTGGTATAAATCCTACTTGATCTAGTTATTATCTTGGAGATGATTTTCTGATCTTTTTGCTAATATCTTATTTAAGTTTTGCATCAATATTCATTAGGGAGATTGGTCTTTTTTTCTTTCTCTTGTTTTCAGCCTACCTGGTTTAGGTATCAGTACCATGTCTTTCATAGAAGAATTTGGGGACTCCTTCATTTCCCTATTTTATCAAATAATTTATATAAGCATTGGGGGTTGTTCTTTAAATTTTGGTAAAATTCCTAAAATCCATCTGGTCCTGGGATTTTTTTCTTGGAGTTGTTTTAATTGCCTGTTCTTTTTTTTTCTGAAATGGGGCTTTCAAAAATTTCTTCTTCCTCTTTAGTCTGAAGTCTTATTTTTGGGGTAGTCATCCATTTCATTAGGTTATCAAATTTATTGGCTAAAGTTGGTAACTCCTTATTATTTCTCTAATTTCCTCTTCCTTGGTGGAAAGTTCTCCCTTTTCATTTTAAGACTACTAATTTCATTTTCCTCCCTCCTTTTCTAATCAGATTTACCAAACATCTATTTTATTGGCTTTTTCTGAACCAACTCTTAGTTTTATTTTAGTTCAATGATTTTTTACTTTCAATATTTTTTTCTCCTTTTAATTTTAAATTTCCAATTTAAATTATTTGATTGGGGTTTTTAATTTTCTTTTTTTTTTTTTGTTAACCCAATTCATTTAATCTTTTCTTTCTCTTTTTTCAATAAGCCTCTGGATTAAAATTCCCTCTTATTACCCTTTGGCTGCATCCCAAAATTTTGGTATGATGTCTCATCATTGTCATTATCTTGGTGTTATTAATTGTATCTATAATTTGTGCCACCCAATCATTTTAAGGGAATTGTTTTTAGTTTCCAATTACTTTTGGTCTATTTCCCCCCTAATTTTTGTTGAATGTTTTTTGTCATGATCTGAAAAAAGCATTTACTATTTCTGCTTTCTTGCATTTAATTTAAGGGTCTTTATGTCCTAATATATGGTCAATTTTTGAATAGGTTCCATGAACTGCGGGGAAAGTATTCCCTTTATTCATTAATTTTTCTCCAAGATCCAACATACCTAATTTTTTAATATTCTTTTACTTCTTTTTTCTTTCTTATTTGTTTTTGGTTTGATTTGTCTAATTCTGAGGTGAAAGGGGATCTCCTACTATTACAGTTTTGTTGTCTATTTTTCTTGCAACTCTCTTAACTTCCCTTTGGAAGCTGGTGCCATACCATTGGTGCATATATTTTAAATTGATATTCTTCGTTGTTTTTGCCCTTTGCAGGATGTGTTTCCTTCCTTATTCTTTTTAGATCAATTTTTTTTGTGATCTGAGATAAGGATGGCTCCCCCTCTTTTGACTTCACCTGAAGCAAGTTTTGCTCCACCTTTTTACCTTTCTCTTATGTTCCCCTGCTTTAAATTGTTTCTTTAAACAACATATTGTGGGTTCTGCTTTTGATCATAAATCTGCCTCCTCTTTTGGGGTTTTCCCATTCCTTTCGTTAAATTCTAAATCTGTATTTTGCCATCCTAATAACCCCAGATTGTGCTTTCTTTTCTTGCCTCCCCAACCCTCTTTCCCCTTTTAAACTTATGTACCCCTTTGTATCCGATCTTATCCTCTTTAAATCCCCCCTCCCCTTTGGTCTTTCCTTTTATTACTCTTTTCTTTTCCTTTCCTCTCCCCCCGTTTTAATGAGGGGGGAAGGTTTTCTAAAACAAATGTCAATTTTTTTTCCTTTGAGCCAACTCTGAGAGTAAGATTCACAATGTTTCCCCTCTAAACCCTCAATTGATAAGTTTCCTTGCCTCTTTTTGGGATGTGGTTTCCCTCTTTTTTTATTTTATTTTCTGCCATCATCCCTTTCCATATCTACTTCCCTTTTTTTATTTATAGTACTATCAAATTTTATGTATTTTTTTTGTATTCCACAACAAATACAATTCTCAAAATTTTTATTTTCTGCATCTCTTGGTTCTATTCTTGGAATCAAATTTTTTGTTTAGTTCTGGTTTTTCTTCAAAACAAATGGAATTCATTTTTTCAAAATTCATCTTCTTCCCTGGGAAAATGCTCAACTTAGCTGGTGGTTTTTCTTTGCATCCCAAGTTCTTGTGCTTTGGAAATCATTTCCAGGCCTTCTTTCCTTTAAGAGGCAGCCAGATCTTGGGTGATCCTTTTGGCACCTCTTTTAAATGGTTTTGGGCTTGAAAATTTTTTTTTAATCTGATAGTTCAAATTTTGAAATATTCCTTAGGGTTTTTATTTTAGGGTTTCTTTCAGAAGGTGTTCGATGAATTCTTTAATCCTTTTACCTTCGTTCTATTACATCTGGGCAGTTCTCTTTGATGATTTTTGTAAAATAGTTCTGGCTCTTTTTTTCCCTGTTTTCGGAATCAATAATCCTCAGATTATCTCTCCTAGATCTATTTTATCTGTCATTTTGAGTAGTAATTCTGGTTTTCAGTTTGTCATTTTGGTTTTGTTGATGATTCTTGCTGTCTCAATGCATCATTAGTTTAATTTGTTCATTCTAATTTTTAAAATTATTTTCTTCATTATTTTTACTTCTTTCTGTTATGCAATTAGTTTTTGAATGTATTGTTTTGGTCTGTGGAATTTTTTCCATTTCACTAATTTTTTTTTTAGTGAATTATTTTCTTTTTCAATTCACAGATCCTTTTCTTGCTTTTTTGTCTTTTCCAATTCCGGATCCTACTTTCTTGGAATTCTTTGTCTTTTCCAATTCCACTCCCCTACTTTCTAGTGAATTCTTTATTTTTAATTCCTTCCTTTTCCTGGATTTTTTTATTTTTTCCAATTCACCAATTTGTTTCCCCATTCTGGATTTTTAACTTTTAATTCTTTTCAGGAAGTTTTTGCTCTCTTAAATTTCTTTCCTTTTTTTTCTTCTAACTCTTTTGGACTTTTTGGTTTTCTTTGAGAGCATTATGAGGAGGACAGTCTGATGCATTTTTGCTGTTTTTGGGGTCTCTTCAGGTTTGCTGCCTCTCTTTTTCTGCATAGAAGCTTCTTGTTTCTTTTCTCTTTTTATTCATGTTTTAAAGCCTTTGGGTGGTCTCCTAGGCAAGGGGTTCCAGCTTCCTCTGCAGGCAGGAAAGTTTAAAACGTTTCCGGCTCCGGTAGGGTCTCTGGGGGGTTTTCCCTTCCCCAACAGGTGGTTCAGCCGGGCCGAGCTATAAACCTTGTGGGGTGAGTGGATTATCATTGTTGATGGTGGTTATCGATTGCCCTACGGCGACAAATGGTGAAATTCCTGCCCCAGGGCCTCTTTGGGACTGATATTAGCGCTGGCGCAGACTGCAGAGCCGGAACTCTGCCCCAGTGTCTCTGCCCAAACCTCGCCTGGAAAAGCTCTTTGGCCCAAGCCGGCCCCCCTCGCAGATTAGGCTAACCGGGCCGTCCTCCTGCGTGGGATACTCCCCAAAGGCCTTACTGCTTGCCGGCTAGATTTGCCCCCCTCGGTTTGGGATCTCCTCGGAACCTAATTTCTCTCCCAGTCGGATTCCCCTGGCGGAACCAACCTTTTTGGCGGGCGCAGATTTTCTTCCGTGAGTTGTTCTTTTCTTATGGAATTAGCAGTCAAGACTATTTTTGAGGCTCGATATAATATTGATAAAGAGGGTAAGAGAAGAGCTTAGAAAGTCGCGTGTGTCTTCTCCGCCATCTTGGCTCCGCCCCTCTAATTGTAAATATATTTTATGAATCCTGTTAACTGCATGACCTCACTTACATTGATGCTTTAGGTTAATTATAGAAAGCGCCTTAAAAAATCTTGGTTTCATTTTATTCCTCTTTTGTATCTGACTTCTATTTTCCATGTGGGAAAAAAAAAAGGTTTTTTTAAAGTTATAGTTGTTATGTGATTGATATAAAATTTTGTTCAATTCTTTTGAACTTATACCAATTAAATATAATTTGATGTCCATAAAAAAAGAAAATTTATTTTTTATTATCATGAATGATAGGTTTTTATACATATAGCAGTTGTAAATATCTCATTTAAAAAAGTCAAATGTTTCTATTGACATTTTACTTTTCTAAATTTCTTGGAGGCAAAATGTAAACTGGTTTATTTATTTTTAATTTACTGTATCTCTATTTCTAGGAGCCATGTATCCTTTAAAGAGTCACCAGTCCAAGAATGTATTATGTTTGGTAAAAATGGCTAAATAGTTTTATCTACAACATTTGAAACTTACCTTTAAATATATGTTTAGAGATGGTGTTAAATTTGAATAATGCATGAAAATAATGTTCAAAGTACAGATAAATGAAATAAGTTTGATACATATTCATTCCCTATGTTAGAGGCAATAAAAATTCATTCAAATCCTGAGTCACCTATGTAAGTTGATATTGAAATTGCAATGAAATTGAGAAAATATTATCCTGTAGTGAGATTAGTTTTCTGTAAAGAATTTGATACAATAAAGCAAAATAATATCTTCTCACAATGCCTTTCCTAATCATGTTTTATCTCTACTAATCTTCCCTCCTCCCACCCCTCTGTGTCCTTAGAACATCTTTCAAAACACTGAGAAAAGATGCAACATAAAATCTCACTGTAATTATTAATTTTATACATGTTTTCCCATGTTGACACAAATTCCATAATTAAATTTCAACATCCTAAAAGTAAGCTCAATCTCTTTGAATGTCACATCAACTTTTTTAGCTGTATAGTGAAAAACTCAAAAAAAGTTGATAATTAAAGCTGCTTGGTCTTTGAATGTTGAAATCCTTGTGTTTATTAATGATTATTAAAATAATAAAAATAATGCACAGAAAAATATAACAATAACTAATAATAGACTATTCAATGTAAATAATAAACTTGAATCCAGAAGCACACTTATAGACTATGACCAATGGCTTTGACCAGATCTTCCTTTGAAGAAAAAATTGTCTCATGTAAGAGATTTTTCCTTGGGCTTTTATCCAAGGGAAGTTTTCTTTCAATGGTGATTTCTTTCCTATTCTGTCATATCTCTAGCAGAAAGAGATCTTAAAGTTTGGTGAATTTTGCTGTAGAAATAACATAATGAAACCAAGAAGACTGAAATATTTTAATGAATATCTTCCAACCAGGCAGTAGTAGAGTCCCAATTCAAGCTCAGGTTTTTTTCATTCTAAATTTGGGGCTCCTTCTGATATTTTCTTCTGGCTGCATTGTCACAGAATATACACCCTTCCCTTATTTTGAATAATGCAATTGTATCCCAATGGAAGAAACTTTTGAAAGTTAAATAACCAGAAAGTCTTTCAATAAAAACTTGGTTTTTTTTTTAAATTTTTTTCCTAAAGTAATTTTGAATGATTAATTATAACTGTTTCCTATTAATTGGTGTTTCTCCATAGTTCTGATCATAAAATCAGGAAAGTGATACAATGACTTGTAAGTGAAGAGGAGCTATACAGTTACCAATCTTATGCTCTCCTTGAGAGAAATCTGGTTCCACTAGAAAGATATAGATCAGGACACCTGAAAATGGCTCCTGAAACAGTGGGAGACCTTGGTCTTGTTAAGCTAAGATCTTTTCCAGGTCTCAGACTAAGGTAGTTCAGTGATCATTCAGTGATCAAGTGTAGGGAAGAAAGGAGACAAAAATAGTCTCTTTTACCTAATTAAATAGATAGAGATATAGAGAATATATATGTGTGTGTGTGTGTGTGTGTGTTTGTATAAATATATAAATATATTTATTTTGCCCATTGTTGGTCTGTCAATTGCAGCTAAACTTTTAAAGATGTTCAACTCATGACTAAATTCATTTCCAATGAATCTATTTAATTTTGAGAGAAAGAAATAATTTATTTTCTTATGCTTTTTAGCTTTAATCCAAGCTAAAGCACACTTTTCTAATTAACAAAGATATAATGACTTTCTTGGAGTCTATCAGGATTCCCCCATTTCAATTCAATAAGCTTTTTTGTATTTCTTCTTTCCTTGAGTAGCTCACAGTCAAAAGCCTATATGTGTGCCAATAGTATGAGAACTAATAAGCAAACAAGACAGAATCAAGATGTTCAGTTTGCAGTAATCAGGCCTTTCTCACCAATAAATATTATGCAATAAAGAATAATAATAATAAGAATAAAATAATCATTGCTTAAATGCCTTGCATATCCTTGCTGTTGTCATTATAAGAACTGATTTATGGGCTAAAGGAAATACAGATTTCAAATTCTTATGATTTGTGTGTGTGAGTGTGTATATGTGTGTATGTGTGTGTGTGTGTGTGCACAAGCCTGCACAAAAGCTTTGATGATGGTAAAGAAACATTTTGACCTGTTATTAAGTTTAAAAATTTGACTTAATCCACTGAATCCACTTCCTCTTCATTTCTGGAGAAACATTTCTGCCAATGCCAAAAAGCTTTATTGGATTAACAATCACACACTACTATGTCTCTTACAATCCCCAGTTTCTTTCAGGGTTCAATTCAAATAACACGTTTTACTTGAAATATTTTTCAATACTCTTATCTGCTAAAACCTTCCCTTTAAATCACTCAAAATCTCTTCTATATTTACTTATACATGGATATAACAGAGTTCTAGACTTGGACTAAAAAAAAAAAAGCAAGTTCAAAGATATTAGTAGTAATTTGTGATCTGGAAAATTCACTTAATTTGAGTCTACATCAGTTTCTTTATATGAAAAATAAGAATAATTCCAGCATTTACCTCCCAGGATTGTTGTGAAATCTGAAAGTATCTTGCAAACTTAAAATGCTATAAAAATACTGGCTATTATTATAATGATGATGATGTTATCTTTTTAACTCTAAACTTTAAGGGTAGAGATTTTATTCAGATTTATTGAAAATTTATTGAAAATTGATAGCTTGATTAGAAACAATAACTGACATTTATATTTTACCTTATAATAGACAGAAAGGTTTATAGAGATTATCTGAATTGAGAATGAAAAAAGCCTTATGAGGCAAGTATTAAAAGTACTTTAATTCCTATTTTTCCGAACAGGAAATTTAATTCTAAGATATTAGAAAATATGCTATCATCAGTGGCAGAACTTGAATAAAGAACCATCATGAGTGTAAGTTTTAAATTCCACCTAGTACAACATTGTCACCATATATTCTATAGAGGTAGCACAGAAGATGAGAGCTCCCTGGATTTGGAATGAAGGAAATCAGATTTCACACCTTTCCTTATTCACTTATTAGAAGGTGTTAATGGAGCACAACTTCTAGGAGAAAGGTAGCAGTAATCCCGAGAATCACTGATTTTAGAAGTTCTATTGTTCTAACATTCTCTTTGTCAAGGATCCTAAAGTCTCCTGGTTGAACCATACTATAGTATGGTTCTACAAACATTGCTGACTGCTAGATTACAATCTATTGGTCAGTGATAACAGGGTTTCTGAGACAAATAATGAAGTGCATACCAGACCACTCCTCAAATCTACCTCTAAAACATAAGCAAGTCAATGACATGAATTATCAGATCTGTCTTTTTTCTATAAATTTATTTCTTGTTCCTGGTTATTTGCTAAATTCTTTTGGAACTTAGCTCACTTCAGTTGGCATTACAATTATAATAAATGTTTCCCTTTGACTTGGAGATGGATTTGAAGCCTGCAAATTTTTTTGTGACATCTTGTGACACCAATCAGCAACCCCAACCTGTTGGGTTCTCCTTTTGAGCCTCAACAGTGTGACTCTCAAAGAGTCATTTAACTTTTATAAGCTTCAGATTACTTAGTTATACATTGATTTCTGGGTTCCCTATCTTCTTTTACTCTATAATCTTTTCTACATAAGATCAGCCCTCATTTCTTCCAGATCTTATCTTCTTGCCCACTTCTCTGTCTTTCTAAAATCAATCCATTATGATAAAATCATTCTTTTGATTCTTGGTTGTTGTTGTCATTGTGTAATTGGGGTTAAGTGATTTGCCCAGGGTCATACAGCTCCTAAGTACCAATTATCTGAAGTCATATTGGAACTCAGCTTCTCCTGATTCCAGGGCTATTCTCTATCTATTGTACCACCTAGCTGTCCCTTCTTTGAGTCTTCTAATATTTTTTTTCTAGATACCAACATAGCCCTCTGGTTTTTTGTCAAATATTCTGTCAACATCTCAAAGCAAAAGAGATATCTGGAGCAAAAGATTTTATATTATTATAAGCATTTGTATTTTTGATTAGGAGTAAATATTTGTCTGTGTGTTTTTGTTTGTGTGTATACATATATGCTCCTTAATTCTGTTTTCTTAAAAATTTCGTGAGAGAATGGAAGTTCTTGAAAGAAACTTGTCTTTTACATAACAGAAATATTTGCAAAAAGAAATATTCTACTACTACAAGTGTGGTTTGATTCTTATTTGCTGATTTTCCTTTTAGATCCTTAAGCTGTTTTACCAGACACAAATATTATCTTAGCTGCCTTCCATTAATACCTTGCAAATAAGTATGTAAAGTGAGGTATACTTGTGTTGCATTAGAGGTTTAGTTTTACTCAGGTGGACAGTGAAGCAGAAAATTAAAGATGTCACATGAATAATTCAAGTTAAATCCTAACTTGGGCCCCACTTATCTAGAACCTAGAACTCCAGCTCATCCCTTCTTAACTAAATTTCCAAAAGAATTTCTGAGGACCTCTGTTAGCTCACATATTTCTTGAAGACAATTAAATGATTCTGCATTGATTTCTCCAAAAAATTGCATGATCATCAATATGCAGCTTATTGTGTACTAAGTTGCTGGCTCACCTTAATTCACTGGAAAATGAGCAGTACCACAACCACTCTTGTGAGAATTTGTTCTTGAAATAGTGTACTCTCTTAGTAGCTAAGTCATACAGATAATCCTTAATAGAAGTCTGCAAAATGAACAGATGAAGTCTAGACACTCAAATATTCATAATTTAGCCACTAAATCTATACAGGCATATCCAGTAGTTTTTTTTTTTTTTTTTTTTTTTTTTTTTTTTTTTTTTAAATGGCTGGCACTGGAATTAGAAACAATGAAGCTAAAGATAAAAATATTTCCACCTGAAATCTGTTTATGTAGTCAGCATGATTACTGCATAATTGGTATAAGGAAGTGAAGAAAGCTGAGGTTGTAGACTAGTCTTTAACATCTACTACTAGATCTTTCCAAGTCCTCCTTTTGATTATGGCTTCTAATCAGTCTAATAACTCTAACATTGTTTCTCCTTGAATTCATTTCCAGGTCACTTGTTTTTCCAATAAGGTATTTTATGTTTTCTTACTTTTTTAATACTATTGGATTTTTTAAAATTGATTCTAGATGTCTCACAGAAGCATTCACTGCCAAAATCTGACTTTTAACCTCAGTTAGTTTTTGTATTTCCTTTTACATTTGGCCAATTATATTTTAAAATTGCTTTCTTCAGTGAATTTTTGTATCTCCTTTTTCATTTGAGTAAGTCTACTTTTTAAGCAGTTGTGTTCTTTTTTTCCAAGCTGATCACTCATTTTCCAAAATTTTCTTCGATAGCTCTCATTTATTTTCCCAATTTTTATTCTACCTCTCTCATTTGATTTTAAAACTCCTTTTTGAGCTCTTCAACAAGTTCTTTCTGAGCTTGAGAACATTTTATATTTTGCTTTGGGATTTTCTCCAGAGGTATATGATCTTGCTGGCCTCTTGTGAATTTGAATCTTGATCTTCCTTGTCACTTGTAAATTTTCTTTGATCAGATTCTTCTTTAAATGTTTTTTTGTTTGTTTATCTTTTTAAAATATAAGTTTGATCAAAACTTCTAGGGTGGGACACTATTTCAGGCTTTTTGTGTCAGAGGCTGCAAGCCCTGGCTGTCTCCCTGGTTGCTGCATTAGTGTTGTGTTGAGGATTCCAGGGGCCCAAGTTTCTGTTGCTACTCTAAGGGGAGTTAGGCAGGTAGTATCTGGCTCTGCTAAAGGTCTTATAGTATACCTGCTGCTGAGTGTGGATTCTATAGCTGGTATTTCTCTAGGTGCTGAAGCTGGTGGGGTAACTGTGACTAACCTAGAAAATCCAATGATGGATTTCAGAGATGGAATCTGCCGTTCCCCTGGCTCTTCTGAGGTATGGGGGGTAGGAATGGTGTTTCCTTACTATACCATACTGGGCTCAATATCTCCTGCTTGTTTGCTGACTTTGGGTTCACTTCTGGCCTCCTGGGAGGCTTCCTGTCCTGTACTATGTTCCCTTTTACCCAAAACTTTCTTGTCAATCTTCTAAGATTCTTGAGCTAAAAGATTCTTTCACTCTTTTTTTTTTTTTTGCTGATTCTGCTGTTTGAGGGCATGGTTTTATGATTTTTGGATGTGAATATAGGAGAGTTATGTTTGTTTACTGTTTATTCAACCATCTCAGATCAGTTATTGTAACTATTTTAATGTGAATGATTTGATCATCTTATTTCAAGGAAGGATGTGGGATAAAGAGAGCATGAGTACACCATGTACTTAGGAGCAATTGTGATAACACCTTTGGGAAACATCTGGGAAAATCAAAATTGGTTTTAGATCAAGGAAAAAAAAAAAACTTATTCCAACACTCAAATGAAATCCATGGTTTTAGTAATGTGGAAATGACATGTGACAATGAAGCCTGCAACATAACTGTATCTATCTATTTTTCTTTGGTTCTAAGGTACATGTTCCCATTATTTTATCCAAATAAGTCCATCCAACATTCTATAGTAAGCATTGTCCATCCTCTAATCTTGTAATCTCCCCAATCATTGCAGTCTTGCAATAACAAAGTCATCGTCCCTTTCATTCACTCATTTCAAGATTTCATTAATTACACATATGTTGTTAAACTTTGTAATGTTCGGTTTAGCTTTCTGGAGATTTTAGGACTAGCCTTGGTCCCAGCAAATAATCACCATGAAAATAGTCAGGGATAAAGTCCAAAATCTTTATGATCTCCTTCAGTCTGTCTCCTTCTCCTAAGGCTGGGCTAACTTTCTGAGGGACCTTCAGATGGGTCTTGGTTTTAGTGGAGAAATGCAGGAGGCAGGAGAGCCACCAGGATGGTGGGAGATGGAATGTCTCTGTTTGACTTTGTCCTCAGTTTAAATACCCTATTAGGATTATATCAACTATAGAACTATTCCATCACCATGCTAAGTACTAAGTATATGTAAATTAGGTGACCATTGTCTCATCAATTCCACTGAGCAAAATATTCTGGCAACAATTCTTGCTACTCTTCTACCACAATACCCTGCCTAGAGAATAAGTGCATTCTATACCATTGTATACTTACTCTCTGTCCCTCTGTCCCCTTCGTCTTAGGCAACTTCCTTAATTAGCAGTTAGTTAGTGTGGTATAGGTCATGATTTTCAGGTCAGAATATAGTTGTCTGAGTTTTGGCATACTTTTTCAATGTTCCTGACCTCTACAAAACTCAAATAGGAATAGGGGCATCTATAAGAATCTACACTAGGGCATATTGAGTTAGGGAAACCAGATGTTAATGTTATCTATGTTCTGTTATCGTTTGATTTATTTTAAAAAAATATTTCCCAATTATATTTTAATCTGTTTCAGGCAGGAGTAGGGCTCTAATATGTCCCCAGTCTATATGTTTGAGGTCTCTGCTTTACAATGCTTCTACATGTTGTATCATGTTCACATGCACGAAGTTCTCCATTTCTTGTGGAGTGATTTTAAATTTCATTTAATGAAAGACTAATATTCCAGGCTTCTCAAATATGCAATACTACATGAATAAGGCAAGAATTTTGAAGATTCACTTTTTCTCCTTTCTAAGAGAGAAGCTTGGAATCATTAAAGGTAATACAGAATTTCCTAAAGACAATCCAGTAATCTCTTTACTTCTAATTCGAATTTATACCTAGTTAGGTCATTGTGATTTTGTAATATCTGTCCAAGATGTACTTGTGGACTTACTGACTTACCCAGAATAAAACAATTACCAAGCAGCAATGCCAAAACTCAGACAACTATATTCTGACTTGAAAATCATGACTGATACCACACTAACTAACTGCTAATTAAGGAAGTTGTCTAAGACCAAGGGGACAGAGGGACAGAGAGTAAGTATACAATGGTATAGAATGCTCTTATTCTCAAGTAGGGTATTGTGGTAGAAGAGTAGCAAGAATTGCTGCCAGAATATTTTGCTCCAGGACTTCTTAAGTGGGTGATACTGACCAAACCCTTTAACTCCTTCTAGCCTCAGTCTCCTATAAAATAAGAAAGTTGAACTAAATTCCTTTATGATGTTTCTTCTAACTTTGTCTATCATTCTTTAAGTTTCAGTTTCCTATACTGCAAAATAGGAAAAATAACTTTCTCTCATTTATTTTGCATAATTATTGCTGGCAAACAGAGGTCCATTCCTGCCTCTACTTGTAGTTATCAGCAAAAAGGTCAGATATTCAGTCACCAACTATTTAAGAAGTGTTTGTTATTCTTCAAGCACCATAAATGTGACTTCTTTTAACTTAGAAAAATGTGACAAAGAGTTCTGCTCATTGATGGAAGTAAACATTGTCCCTGCTTTAAGGGTAACTGAAGTTGTATATGTGGAGGTTCAAAGCCTTCAGAGAATTATAAACACATAGAAAAAAAAAGAAGTAATAATCAAAATTTCATCTGAGCAAACATGGCTTGTTGTAGACATAGCCAGGGCTATTAGTGAAGAAACCATTTGTTTAACTTCATATATATTGACATAATCTAATAGTTTGAAACTACATGTATATATTTCCCATTTCAAAATTTAGAAAGCATATCTTGTTTTCCAATAATCAAAAATCTCACCTAGTAAAAAAAGTCAATTTCAAGCAAAAGAGTTGTGATTTTAATCAATATTCTTTTTGTTCTTGGCAAAGAAAAACCAGAAACATAAAATCATAGTTTTCTCTTAAATTGTTTTAATTGAAAAGAATTGGGATGTGGATAGGAATAAAAAAATAAAGGGTTGAAAATCTGTATCTTATACATGATTGATTATAACACCAATATCTTTAATAATCATAATAATAGCTAAAATTTGTATACTGCTTATTATGTGTCAGGCACTATTAAATACTTTAGAAATATAATCTTATTTGATGCTCACAAAAATCCTATAAGGTAATGTCTATCATTACCTCTATTTTATAGGAAACTAAGGCAAATAGTAGTTATGTGACTTGACCAAATTCACTTTCTATAGAAAGTTTCTGAGGTTGAATTTAAACTTAGGTCTTGACTCCAGGAATGGTGCTATATCTGCTCTGCCACCTAGCTATCCTAATTATATAATCCTTTGTGATTAGATCTGTTGTTCAGGCTGTCTCAACTCAAAACACTCTGGGAGATGAGACTAGAAGGAATTTAAAACTTGATTCTCATTTTAAAATTGCATTGCATTTGCTTCCATCAATAGAATGTCATTGTACCTGTCTCATCTTTCTTGTTGTGCAAAGGCAACAAAAATGTGTGTTTTAGAAAGGGGAATGTTTGGATTGAATTTAAAATGAGTTAGGCAACAGAACATTATAGCTATATTCAAGTTTTCAGACTTTCTTTTGAAACAAGTGAGAGATTCACTGCTAGTTCTAAGAGGTGCAACTCCAAGAGATGACTTTATGCTGCAAAGAAACAAAGATAGGCTTTAGGGATAGAACTATTTCCTAAGAGTTATGATGATTAAAAAAAAAAAGTAGAATTCACTTAAAATAGTCCTATATGGATGTTGAGAATTTCTCCTCTCTAGAACTTTTAAGCTCTGACTGATTGATCATTTATCAAATAGGTGGGAGAGGGAATTTCTTTTCAGGCATGATTTGGACTAAATGTTTCCTAGGGTCTCATTCCAACTCTGCCATTTTGTGATTCTGTTATTATACCTTAACTGGAAGCTACAAGGGTGAAAGCTGCCAACTGCCTGGAGCCATTTTATTCTCTATTTTGAGAAAGACAATGGTCACTTCATGTCTGTGCTTCTAAGGCAACAAAAGTTCTTTCTCTGCACCTTCACTGATTTAAAAAAATAGTAATAATTATAAACATAGTTATGTGTAAAACTACTCTGGATTCTATCTTTCCCCCAATTAGAATGTACTGGATTAAATTTTTAAGTATGACTTCTAACCCATACACACACCATTAAATTTGCATGAATAATGAAGCCTACCAATTTTATTCCTCTTTAATAATGCATCCCTATATTTGCTCTTAAGGTAAGGTTACCATTTACTTATTGATCACGATGCATTATCTACACAGTGGAAACTACTAAGCAGTTTTCATCTCCTGTGATATTTCTGAATAATTCAGAAAGTAATTTCTGTTTTCTTTTTTTTCCATTAAAGTTTGTCTCTTTTAAATGAAGGAAATTTAAGTGACCTATGATTTAACTTATGCACATAGTGTATATATTTCACAGCCATGCATTGAAATTGGAAGCAGAGAGAACATAGGGAGGGGAGATTCTTGTCAGAAATGCCTTTTTTAACACTGTTAAAATGATAATTTGTGAACTGGGATTCTAATTTGAGGTGCCATGGGAAGATTGCTTGCCAGCTCAGAGCCCAAAGTGGCACTACCGCCTTTCAGGCTGCATCTTTTGGTTCCACCTTTTTTTTTTTTTTGAAGGACAGAAAAATATAAGGCTGGTGGTCTGCTCCACTTGGTGTGTACCACATCCAGATCCATAATACTCAAGTATCCAAAATGTTTACTCCTCTGGTGGCTCTGAAACAAACCCCAAAACTATTTGAAGTATAGTATTATTTCCCTATTATCCAGCAACTGCTTGGGAAACAGTAGACCAAATAAAAGATCATATTATATGTGGAAATTCTGCTACACCAAGAGTTATGGCACTTCAGTTGAAATTCAAACTCAACAACTTTGAACATTTGCAACTTTGGCCAGGAGGCTTAATCTGTTTGAATTTCAATTCCTCAAGTCATAAAATGGAGGGTTGGACTAGATTGCTTTTAAGGTTATTTCCATCTATAAACCTGTGTCCTTTGTTTTATTGATTACTTAGGCTTTTGAAGAGTTTATAGACTCAGCAAGGACAATGAGACATATAGGGACAGAGTCAAGGAAAATGGAAATTTACAGTTATCTTTAAAATGTTATAGAGTTAATAGTCTTAGGCTTCAATGGAATTAGGCCCTGATCTTTTGACTATCTTGTCTATTGATTGATTAGATCTTGACCATAGATTTGGCTTACCTCAAAATACTTGCTTGGATTGAAATTAGACAAGGGATTCTTTATCTGCATCCATGTTTTGTTTTGCTTTGTTTTTTCTCTTAATAAGCATTTAAAAATGACTGACTTAATTTGTAATTCTGTTAATTTTATTTTATGCATTAAGAATAATATACAGAGAAAGGGTCCATAAGCTTTACTATGACTCTACATGGATTTCCATGTCACTACAAATAAGAATTTTGAATTGAATCCACCACACACACACACACACACACACACAGAGAGAGAGAGAGAGAGAGAGAAGAGAGAGCTTAAAACATTGTTCTAGGATGATCACTTGGGAATATTTAAAGTACTCTACTTTGAGGATGAAATGAGATAACATGTGTAAATATCTCTTTTGATATGCCATTGTAATGTTTTGAGGATCAAATGAAATATCAGATGTAGGGGCAGCTACGTGATACAGTGGTTAAAGTGCCAGCTCAGAAGTCAAGAGGACCTGAGTTCAAATCTGGTCTCAGACATTTAATTCTTCCTAGCTGTGTGACCCTATACAAGTCACTTAATCCCAATTGCCTCAGGAGAGAGAAAGAGAAAGAGAGAGAGAAATATCATATGTGATTACCTCTATAAATATGGCATTAAAATGTTTTACCAACAGTGAAAGATAGATACACTCTATCACATTATTTTCAATGGAGAATAGCTATGTTTTGGTCTATTATGTGGGAATAATATTTAAATAAATAATACTTTAATTTTTGCCAGGTAGAAAAAGTTTGAGGAGGAGTATTTTAACTAAGTGATATAGATTAGGACTTCTAACTTGAAGTCTATGATACTCTTCCAAATTAAATATATTTTGTTTCATTTATAATCCTATCATTTTATTTTGCTCATTTAAAATGTTTGTTCTTTGAGGGCTTTAGCTGACAAAGAGGTATATCACACATATTCACACCTACTTTATGTTCCCTGATTTAGATTGAGGCTAACTAAAACTATCTAAAGATAATTTGAAAAAATCCAACTAAATAAACTGCAAGATATTTTGAGAAGAAAGCAAACAAAATCTTCATAGGGACATTACTTCTATTACACAGTTTTGTAATAAAAGTGATAAAAACATGTAGTAATAATTCCGAGCAAAAACAAAGGAGCAGCCATACAGGAATCTGTTTTATTCTACATTGCCACATACTACTAGCTGTCCTTTTTCTTTTAGTTAGCTCTCTTAATAACTCTAGCCAAGTACTCACTTTCCTCTAGGAACTATTTTGATTTTCTGATGGCAGTATTCCTCTCTAACCCATATTTTTCTTCTCCTTTCATTCTTCATTCATTTGTTCTTTATTAGTTGTGAGTGTGTGTGTGCATTGGACACTTCAAATTAAACAAAAAAATAAAAAATAAAAATGTTTTCTATGTTCTGATTCCTAGGTGAAGTATTCCTCCTTGTTAATTAAATAATAGACTCAGTAAATTTAATGAGATGAGTGAAGATCAACCAGGGAGTAAATTAGGAAGATTGGTCTATGAAGTGATATAAAAGCACAAGACCAGGAGTTTCTTCTGTAATGGAAAGGAAAAAAATCATGTCTCCATACAGAAGGCTTAGGACTTGTGCCCTACTATACTTAACACCAGAAAACTATCCAGAAAGTGAATAGAAGTCCAAAGCACAATGATAAGCACACCAGAAGAGGAATTCAGATAGAAATGGGGCCAAGAATTTTGTCCAGTGGAATCTGTGGTTTTCACCCATTGTTAATGGTATTTCTGTTAGAGTCTCAAATAGGACTATCTATATGCATTATATGTTGAATCAAGGAGTTCAAATCTCATCTTTAAAATCCTTTGTTTAGTTTGGAACTTTTTTATACCTGCGTACTCTAATATCTTCAAAAAATATGTTGAGGTATCCTTACTAGATTAAGTTCAGCTGAAATAAATTCAGATCTGCATCTAAGGAATATAGGGCTATAGGATTTAATTAAAAGGATGATTATTCAAGTTTTTCTGTCAATGTGTTTTTCCATTTAATTCGAAGTTAGTATAATACATTTTACTATTAAGGTTATATATACTATCCATCTCAGTGATTAAAATTAATGGGAAAATAAGTGATGATGATATATGTTGGTTTGTCCACAAGACCTGTTATTATAGTTTTAGGAAATTGCTACAATGCATAGCAGATGTAAACATTGTAGCCTTCAATTATGTTGATCTTCTTAGGCAAAACCTCCTAGGACCATTGGGTTATCTTTCATATTCATTTCCCAAGCAATATAATATCTAGACCATCCTTTCCATTCTGTGTATACAAATAAAGGGAAAAGTTTCAACTTCCTTCCTATGCTAAATCTTCATCCTTAACAAACCCTTACAAGGAAATATCATCCATTCTTCCTACTACCCTGTGTTTCTCTTTCCTTTCTCAGTGACTTAAAAAAATCTGTATGTGCTGCCTCTGTTTCTCTTATTGATGCCTCAGTCTTTTACTAACAGATTTCTGAAATTATCTCTCATCTCTCAACTGATTTTTTTTCTCTCCAGAGTGATAAATGGTCTCTTAATTGTCAGATTGAAAAGAGGATTTTTATTTCTTTCTTTGTTTTCTTGTGAGAATGTGTAACACTCAGTATTCATGCTTCTTGTCCTGTTTGACTCTGTCAGCAACCCTATCTTCCAGGAGTTGAACTCTTCCCTGAATTTTGTGGTCATTCTTGTATGATTATTCTTATTTTACAAATGAAGAAACTGAGGTTTGGAGATTCAAAGTAACTTGCTGATAGTTTCACAATTACTATATATTTGAAATAGGATTTTATCTTGAATCCAAGTTCGGTATTCAAATCATGTCATTTTATAGCTTTCTTAGTATGAACAAGAAATGCTTGCAAGATTTTATGTATACATAAACACATATATATATATGTGTGTTGAGGAAAAGTGGCATAATGGATACAGAGCCAACTCTAGAGTCAGGGAGACCTGTGTTCACATTCAGACTGATGCATAGTTATTGGACAGTGGGAGAGTCAGTTAATCTCATGGTGTCCTGTGTTATTATATAAGGCTATATATTACAGATGAATTTCTGGAAATCTACTTCAGTGGACTTAAGAGAGTCTGTGGGTTGGAAATGTGAGGGAATAAATCAGATAGGGAATTTCCAGTATGGATGGGATTGCATTCAAATCACAATCTTTGGGGGAAAATGAATGTAAAATATATTTATCAATTGAAACAAAGGGATAGCATCTTCAAACTCATTGTGAAATTATTTAAAAATAAAAATACATAGAGATGATTGTTTTCTGTGCATCTGTGATCACAAAATAATTCCAATGTTCAGTATCAAGAAAAATTGTGAAGCAGATGATACACTAATTAGAAACATATGGTAGTATTCATATGTCCGATGCTTTTTCTTCTCTACCTTACCTCCCCAATTAGTCTTCTAAGTTTGACTGGTAAAGAATGAAAAGCCAAGGAAGCTCTCCCCATGACTTTCTTGACAAAGGGGGAGTAAGGTTCCAGCTACCTAGATGTTAAAGGAGCTTTTTCGTAAATTTTGGTCACATTGATATAACTTAATGTTCACTTGGGGATATAAGATGTACAGTCCACATGAAGTCAAGGCATTTCAGACTGGGGTGGGAGTAGCCCTATGCAAAGTAAGTTAATATTTACCTCCTCAAGTACTGAACAGACAGGATCTCATAATAGAGGCAAATGGTACATCACACCAAGATTGTTGAGTTTAAAGGGCTGAAACTCTGAATAGATGCACTTGAATCAGACAACAGAGCACTTAAGGCTAATTACCTATTGGGCAATAACTCTATTCGCATGTTTAGAATTTCTCTTCTCACAGTTAATGCTGGCTCAATGCTTGGGGTTAAGAGAATTTTAGGTAAGGATTAGGGGCTGGAGTGAGAAGAGGGAGGGAACTTCACTTGGCCTCAGGACGAAGAGGAGAAAAGTGTGGAGATTTGTGGAGATTCTGGACTCTAGAATCGAGGAAGGATCCTTAGCAAAACTCCTGGCAGTTGTCCATCTCATTCACTTCTCCTCCTAAAGACCATGGACTTTTGCTTATCCTGACTCTGGCTAATTCTGATGCCTCCAGGGAGCTAGTCTGGACTTTACATTTGAGTTATTTTTTTTTTTTTCTGTGACTACCTGAAGTAAGCTAATTGCAAATCCAACAGTCTTCTACTATACTACAGGTTTTTTTTAATCTTTCCTAAGTTTTTCAGACACATTTAAACAAGATAACCATGGCAGACTTGATTTCCTTTCAGTACTTGTTTTAAAATACTTTACTTCATCTCAAAATTCAGAAATGGAAATAAATAATATGGTACAACTTACTCATTTTTCAGATAAGAAACTGATATCCAGATATGAATGGACAGATGGATGGTTAGTTGATGATGGACGATGGGAAAGTCACAATCTCAGAATGTCCCATGACACTATATAAGCCTATACATAGTTTATAAATGGGTAAATGAAAAAAATATATACTTTTTTTTTTAAAAAATTGTGCTTTTATGTTAAATGTAAGAGATACAAATAAGAGAAGCATCCTCAGCCCTCAAGTGCCTCATGGCCTAATAGACTTCGATCCCATACAGGGGACTGACAATTAGAAAAGTTTCAAGTCTTAGGAGTAGTGAGTAATCTTTATATTATTTCTGCCTATGGCAGAAATTTACAACTTTTGTGAGTAAAGGAGTCATGAGATGTCAAATCTGATATCTACTTAACTAAGGCATTAAGATTAGACCTTACTGCAAATTTAATTTAGTCTAATCTAGAATTTGATGACTTGTTTGAGGAGTCTGTCTCTTTTCTCCTATCTCTGCCCTAGATACCACAAAGGTTTTGCTTTTCCCTTTCTGTTTCATTCTCTTAGAATTGAGGATCTACTTCTTTTTAGTCCTAGGAGAGCCCAAAAGCTTGTCAAATTTATCTAAGGTTGATCTCAGGCTTTTCTTTCTTTAACCAAACTGACAAGCCAACTTCATGGCTAGTTTCCACACAAATACGGTCTCTAACCTTTTCCCCAACCTCAAATCAGCAATGCTGAATTCACAACAAACAGCATAGAACATTTATAACAAAGCAAAGGCAGACATATTGATTTAAGTTTTATTAAGAAACAATAGTCATTTCTAGATACTCCCTTTTCTTTCCTACTTCCCCATAACACACATCAAGTCTTTCTTTATATCAAAGAGGAAATAAAACTAAGCAGACATAAAGAATATAAATGCTGACTTGATAGTGTATACAACACCCTATACCTAATGTCCCACCTCTCCTAGGAAATAAAAAAAAGCATATTTTGATTTGAGGTAGAGACATAATGCAAATTGCCACTTTCTCTCATGCCTTCCAGAATTTTATTTTCCTTCAGCGACCCAAAGTAGATTTGACTTCTTTTACTTTTTTCAAAGTTGGAATCTAAAGTACCAAAAACAACAAAACAGTTGGAGAATTCTGAAGAAAACTGTCATTCCAAGAGTTCCAAAGAGGTCTGGGTTTATGGAGTCTTTAAGGGAAAATGACCCTGAAGAATCTTGCTGGATGAGTGAAGGATGAAACTCTCTATCCTATCATTATGTCTATCTCCCCATACAGGGCATCAATAAACAAAATGGTCCATATCAATGACCCTCGTGACAGGACTTAGAATTGTTTTGGTGGCTTGCTAAGGAAATATGTCGAGCATTCTATCTAAGAGTAGAATGGTTTACAAGATTTGCAGTGGGATCTCCTGGGGTTCTATTAAACTGGCAAGAACAGTAAATAAAGCACACTGACTGTTCATACCTTGGGAAAATGTACTATGTGGTTATTTGCTGAGTTTACTTTAATTTCTAAAATTATATCTAAATTTCTTTGAAAGTTATGAGATATAAGTATGTTTGTTTGGGCTTTTTTTTTTTAAATAGGGGAATATGTGGCTTAACTGGGTTGCAGACTTTATTTAATTTTCATAGTCCACACAGAAGTGGCTAGCTTGTAATTATAAACCGCATTTAAAAAAATCAGTTCACTCCATTTGATTCTCATACCCAGAGGGGGGGAAAACTGCCTTTATATTTTTCTTTTCTTAATTTCTTATACGTAAATGGGATTTGAAAATTTAGAAGAAGAATGTCTGAGGCAGTTATTGCAATGGCAACTACCTACATCCTTATCTTTCTGTATTACCACTCTATCTTAGGGTCAGGAAGAGACCCCTTTATTCACACAAATTCTGCTGTCTAAAATCAATTAATCAATTCATCAGCCTAGATTTATTAAATGATTACTTTTTGCCTGTCATTGGAATAAGCAATAGAAAAATTAAAAAAAAAATAACACCTACCCTTTAGGATGTCATTCATTCATTCATTATTTCCTTAAAAATTCTATGCCCTTATTCATTTATTCCTCCATTTATCTATCTAATTGTCTATCTGTCTGTCTGTCTGTCTATCTATCTATTTATCTGTATTAATTGATTGTTTGATTATTTTCTGACTTGAAGAATATTTTAATTCATGCAAGATTGAAGGAACACTAGGATTTATCATGAGGGCAAGACCAGTAATGAGGACATTAGTATTTGTGTTGTATCTTTTATCTTAAAGTGATGAATGTAGAATCCTGAGGATCCTTGCTAATATTAGAAAGTTTTTTATCTTTATTTTTTCTTTCTCCTTTCTGGCAATTGTAGGAAGATAAAATCAATAGACTCTTTCAGCTTTAAACTAAAAGGAAACTATTCTTCTATACCCTCCCCAACTGAATAGTGAAGAATGGGGGAGGAGTGGTTCAAGGCTTTCATTTTGTCCAAAACTTTGATAGCAACAGGACAGAAAGGCTTATGTCAGAATAGTTGAGAAAACATGTAAATAATTCCTCATAGGCCACAACAGACCAAAGTGAAGAAGACTAATAAATTTAAAGATAGAAAACATGGGAATAAATTGTAACTCTGCTACTTTATAAACAGTTTCTCTGTGTCTCTGTTTCTTTATCTGAAAAAGATAAGAATATGACTAGCTGACTTCAGCTATAATTCCCATTGATTATTTCCCAATTCACATTCACTTGCTACCTGTACATATCTCCTCAAAGATCAAGGAGTAGTTGAAGTATTGGTACAATTGGGGGAATACTACAGTATAATATTACTCTCTATCGTGGTGATTTCTATTGATTATTACTTAATATTAATTAATCATTCACAGTTAATTCTCTTTTAGAAATCAGTATTTACTGACAGAGTATGGTAACAATGATATAAAAACATTTTTTCCCAAATAAGGGACATACTTGTTCACAGGTATCTTTAGAGATAGAGAAAAGCTGCTTAAATCTTGATGAGAACATGTGATAAAGACATAGTTCATACTTCCTCTTTATAAGGGGTTTTTTCTTTGTCTTTTTTGTATAATGCACATGAAATTTTCATTATGCATTTTATACCTCTGATAAGACCTCAGTGATGTCTTAAGATGCTGAAACTCTGTGTCTAATTTCTCCCTCTATTGCCCAAGTGAGGGCATTGTTTGCCATAGATCTAGACTCTCAAAAGTATGGAAAGAGATTGAATTATGTAATTTATCCCAATGCATCAATATACTTTATCATCTGATTTCATCCAAATGCTAGAAGCACTTTAATCCATTTAAACTTGATTAACTGGAATGTTCACACCAAGTTCATGCATTTGACTGAATGAATCCATCAAAAAGCATGTAGAAATTGATTGTTTCTTTTAAACATTTTTAAGTTTTATCAATAGGTTTTATTTTTAAATTACAAACCTTTATATGTGGGATTTTTTTTTCATAAAAAAATAAAATATTCAAGGAAATTAAGAATCCAAGATTACATTTGAAAGTTCATGCAAAATTAATCTCATATGTGTAATACTGCTACATATTATCTATCAGTATGCATGTATACATGCATGCATATATGTATGTATGTACACATTCTCCACTCCATTAGGAGAAAATATATAACAACTAATATGCATTTAACAATATGGTCTCAGCTAATAAAGGAATTAAGGTATACAGTAGGCTTAAGATATGTGCCACTGTCTAGCACCTATTTATTAAAAAAAAACAAGCAAACAAACAAAAACAAGAAGAAGGTGAAAATTAAGTTTTAATCCACATTCAGTCTCCATAGTTTTCTTTCTGGATGCTTATAGTTCTTTTCAACACAAGTATATTGGAATTAAATCTAGATGAATAGTTTCAAAGGATGATGCTAAGATAATATAAAGCTATCAACATGTTTAATGAAGGCTCTCTCTCTCCCCAGCAAGCTAATTTAAAGGGAAATATGAAAATTTTTAAATGAAAAGGGTTGAGGCATGTTTTGAATATCTAATTTTAAAAAGGGAGGATGATTAACGGTAAAAATAACCAAAAACTTTATTTTCATCCTTAGTACTTCCTGTGCCGGAACCTGGATATAATGAATCCTTATTCATTGATAAATTTATTGCTTAAATTAAGCTTAAAATATTTAAATTTTAATAAAAATAATATAGTTTTTTTTGGAAAAATAATATAAGAATTAGGGATGATTAAGAATTCAGAAAAAAAAATAGCAAAATGGCCCATCTGAAAATACAATTAGCAAATCCAAGAAAAAAAAAATTGCATTTACTATGTTCTACTATAGGGTTGGATTAAAAATTTGGAGTATTTTAAAAACGCAACCCAAAAAAACAGGGGGTTTTTCCTTTTGTTAATATTTTCCTTTCCTTTGGAGCTTAAAGTTTTTATATTTATTTCATTTGGGAATAGTTTCCCAGGATATCAGGAAATTTTAAAATATTTCAAAAAAAAAAAAAAAGAAAATTAGAAAACTTTTTGGAGGATGGTTTAAAGGAGGAATTTAAAATATTAACTAGATTTGTTCGTTCATAAAATTAAAATTCAAAATAGATGGTGGTTTATAATTGGACCCTGAAGAGATATACCATTATTCCCTTGCAATTTTTTTTAAAATTAATTTAAATTGGTTTATTTCCCGTTATATGGCAATGAACGATAGATGGAAAATTTTTGCCAATCCCAAAGTTCCAAAAACTTTTAAAATTGATTCTTTTAAAAAATTTTAAACGAAAATGCTTTTTTCATGTGTTTTTTTAATTAATTAGAGTTTAAAATCTCAGAATGAAAAGGGTTTGGTTCTGGATTCATTTTTTTTTCCTAACATAACAAAAAGTTCTCAGAAAATATAATTTTATAATATTAAAAAAAAAAAAAAACAAAATGACAAATATAATTTGGGTTTAAAATTTTAGGAAAAATTTCTTCCAGTTAAGTTGCAAAGAAAATGTGTAAGAGTGTGGTTATCCCTTTGAGGATTTTATAAGGTTTGTAAAATTACAAAAATGGTTTTATCGTAAAATTGGAGGGAAATTAAGGTCCTTCAAGCATTCTTTTCTTGATATTCTCAAAGTTTTTGTTTTTTTTTTTAATATTAATTCAGAAACTGGGCTCAGTGTCATTTTAAAATCAATTTATTTTTTTGAGGAATAAGGGATTTTTTCAAAGCATTTAAGAATTTTTAACAAGAAAATCTAGAAAATTTTGGCCCTAAGAAATGGGCTAAAAAACAAAAAAAAATTTTGGGAATTAAATTAGTTTAAATTTTAATTCCTTCCTTTTCTAATCTTTCAGGATTTTTCAAAACCAATAGATAGAGCGGAAATTAATAAGTTCAATGACATTAATTTGAAAAATTAAATTGTTCCCTTCTCTCCTTGTATTTGATTATCGAAATTTTAAGTGTTAGAGCTGTTTCAGTCAACCTTATTTCCAAAGGAAAATCAACCATTTGTTTTTTTGGTTTTTTGGTTTTTTTTTTATTTTATTTAAGCTTTTTTTTTCAGGAATAACCAAAATGAGAATTCTTTAATTATTAATTGCAAACTCTTTTAATTTCCTTACCTCACTTCTTTCTAGAAGCAGGATGACCTTATGATTTAAATAATTAAAAAAATTAATGATACCAATAAGTATAATGACCAAAATTTATTTGCTGTAAAAAGAATCAGACTTGGAAATTTGTACAATTAATTTGAAGGAAATCAAAAAGAGGTTAAATATAGGTTGATTGGATTTAATTTTTTTTATAAATATTCCAGAGTTTTTTTTCTGGCCATACTAGTTCAATTTTCATTACGCTCCCATTAGAAATATTGTGATTAAATTGCTAGATCTGGCACAAATGGTATCATAAGGTATTGTTTTGAAGTATATAATGATTCCTGGTTGTCATTTCAAGATCTCTGTAATTCTCAGGGGTTTAAATCAATCTGTTGTCATTTCTTACAGAACAGTTATTCCACCAATATACATTACCAATTTATTCAGGCCTTCTCCAATATGGAAATCCATTCGTTATTTTAATAATAAAGGCTGCAAAACCATTCTTGCACATACAGGTGCCTCTAACTTTAATCTCTTATTAATTCAGAAACAATGGTCAGGTATCACAATTGATAACTTTTGCATTTCCAACTACTCAAATTTGGTGTTTAAAACTCCACAAAAGCTCAATCCTTTTCTGCACCTTCCCTATCATTTTTTTTGTCTCTAATTCTACAGGTGTGTAGTGTATCAGGTTGCTTAATTTTTGATTTGATCAGAATGGAGCATCTTTTCATATACAGAAATATTTCAACTTTCCATCTGAAATTGCTGTCAATTCTTGACCATTTTCAATTGGAGAATGGCTTGATTTTTATAAATTGGTTATTCTTAATATTTTAAATGGGCTTTTTCAAACTTTGACTATAAAAATTTTTCAATTTAAGCTTCTTTAATTGTCTGCATTAGTTTTGTTTTCAAAATTTTCAGTTTTATAATCAAATTTTTCTATTTTTGATCAAGGTTGATAGCTTTGTTCAAAAGATTCCTCTTCCAATTCTGAAGGTAAATATCTGTGTTTCTAATTTATTAAATAATTCTATTCTATGTTAGTCAAACCCATTTTGACCTTTCTTGGTGACGGCGTTGTTAAATAATGCCTAGTTTTGACATATTAGTTTCAGTTTTCCCAGCAATTTTTCAAAGTAAGTTTCTATCAAAATGGGTTTTGGTTTCAAAGAATAGGTTGCTATTTTGTGACTGTTTTATCCCTTTGAACCTACTTTCACGTCAACTATCTTTCTAGCCTACAAATAGTTTTGAATTGCTCAATTATTTTAGATGTAAAATAGCACATTTATTTTTTTTCATTAATTTGAAATTCTTGACCTTTGTTTTCCTATGAACTTTGTTTATTTTCGGTTATTAAAATAGTTTTGGGAGTCTGATTGTGCAAATACATAGAATTAGTTTGGTAATAATTTTCTTTTTATTATATTTTTCAAAGGCATTTAATATTTTCATTGGTTAGATCAGACTTAATTTGTTAAAGTGGTCTGTAATTTTCTATAAAGTTTGTCCTGGCAGAAAAGGATTTAAATATTTTATACATAGTTCTTTAAATGGAGTTTCTTTGTAACCGACTGTTGATTTGGTTAGTATTAAAGGATGCATGGTGGGTTTATTTTAACCAGCAACTTTTAAGGTGGATTATTTCTTAACTTTTGAGATTCTGCCTCTAAATATACATCATGTCATCGGCAAAGGTGATAATTTGGCTTCCTCGTTTATTCTTTTCCTTTAATCTTTTCAGTTTATGCTATAGCTAGCGTTTCTAATACAATTTAATAGTACGTGATGTGGGCAACCTTGTTTCCTCAGATCTTATTGGAATGGTTGCAGTTTATTCATTACATATGATGCTTATTGATGGTTTTTAGATGCAGCTGATTATTTAAGGAAAGTCCATTTTTCTTATCTCAATGTTTTAATAGGAATGGATGTTGATTTTTTATCAAATGTTTTCTGCATCTATTGAGATGATTATGGTTTTTGTTAATTTGTGGTTAATAACAATTATATTGATAGTTTTCCTAACATTGAAACAGCCCTTAATTCCTGGTATAAATCTACTTGATCATAGTGTATTATCTTTGGAGATGCTGTTTTTGTTAATATCTTATTTAAGATTTTAGCATAAATATCGTGGAGATTGTCTATATTTTTCTTTTCTCTGTTTTAGCCTACCTGGTTTAGTATCAGTCCATGTCTGTGTCTAGAAGGATTTGGTGGGACTTTCGTTCCTTTTTACAAATATTTATAATTGGGCCAATTGTTCTTTAAATGTTTGGTAAAATTCACTAAATCATCTGTCCTGGGTTTTTCTAGGGTTGTTTAATTGCCTGTTCTATTTCTTTTCCAAATGGGACTATTCAAGCATTTCTTCCCTTCCTGTTAGTTGGAGTCTGATTTTTGGGTAATCATCCATTTCACTTGGTTATCAAATTTATTGGCATAAAGTTGGAAATAACCATTATTTCTCCTATTTCCTTCATTGGTGAAGTTCTCCTTTCATTTTTGGGCTACTTTTTTTCTCCTCCTTTTCTAATCAGTTTCAAACTATTCTTTTTATTTGGCTTTTATGAACCAACTCTTAGTTTTTAATTGTTAATAGTTTTTACTTAATATTTTAATTCTCCCTTTTAATTTTAATTTCAATTTAGTATTTGATTGGGTTTAATTGGTCTTTTTTTTTTTTTTAAGCCATCATTAGTTCTTTCTTTCTCTGTTTTGTTAAGTAAGCCTCTAAGGATTTAAATTCCCTTTATTCTGCTTTGGCTGATCCACAAATTTTGGTAATATGTCTCATCATTGGCTTATCTTAGTGATAAATTGTATCTATAATTTTCTTCACCCAATCATTTTAAATGAGATTTTTAGTTTCAATTACCGGTTTTTCCTAACTTAGTTGAATGTAGTTATTGCATATGATCTGAAAGGATTTTATTTCTGCTTTCTTTGAGTCTTATGTCATATGGTCAATTTTGAATGGTTTCCATGAACTGCTGAGAAGAAGATATTCCCTTCTATCTCCATTCAATTTTCTCAAAGATCAATACTAATTTTCTAATAGTCTATTTCTTTTTTCTTTCTTATTTGTTTGTGGTTTATTTGTCTAATTCGAGGTGCAAGGTTGAGTCTCCACTATTACACTTTTGTTGTCATTTCTTGCACTCTCTTCTCTCCTTTGGAGTTGGATGCCATACCACTTGGGTGCATAATTTTTTATATGATATTGCTTCATTGTTTATGCTACTTTAGCAGGATGTGGTTTCCTTCCTTATCTTTTAATTGTCAATTTTTTACTTTTCTTGATCTGAGATAAGGATGGCTACCCTGCATTTTGACTCACCTGAAGATAATGATTTTGCTCAGCCTTTTTAACCTTTCTCTTATGTATCTCCCTGCTTTAATGGTTTTGAAACACATATTGTAGGTTCTGACTTTGATCAGTCTGCTATGCCTCTTTATGGGGAGTTCTCCATTCACATTTCGGTTAGAATTACTAAATCTTTATTTCTATTCAAACCCCGATTATGCTTTTCTTTTCTTGCCTCCCAACCCTCTTCCCTTAACTTTGTACCGCTTTGTCCAATGCTTATCCTCTTTATAATCCCTCCTCCCCTTGAGTCTTTTCCCCTTCCTTCCTTATTATCTTTTTCTTTTCCTTTTCCTCTCCCCTTTTTAATGAGGCGGGGGAATTTCTTAAACAAATTCCAATTATTTTTCTTTGAGCAACTTGATGAGGTAGATTCCCAATGTCCTCCCTCTCTAAGTTCCTCGGATATGAAAGTTTCCTTTTCCTTTTGGGATGTGGTTTCCTTTTTTATCCTTCCTTCCCATTATTCACCATCATCCTTTTCATATTACTTCCTTTTTGTTATATCATTCAATCAAATTATAATTATTCTTTTGTATATCCACAGAAATACAATTTCAAGAGTTATTTTTACCTTTTCTGCATCTCTTGAGTTCTATGGTTGAGATCTATTTTTTGTTAAGTTCTGGTTTTTCTTCCAGAAAGAAATGAATTCATTTTTTCATTAATGTCCATCTTCTTCCCTGAGAAAATGCTTAGCTTATGGATTTATTCTTACTCCAGTTTTGTGCCTTTCGAATATCATATTTCCGCCCTTCTTTCCTTTAATGTAGAAGAGATCTTGGTATCCTTATGGGCACCTCTATTTAAATGGATTTTTTGCTTTCTTGTAAATTTTTCCTTAATCTGTAGTTCTGAATTTACAATATCCTTGGTTTTATTTTAGGTCTTTCAGAAGGTGTTCGGAATTCTTTCAATCCTATTTTCCTCTGATTCTTTACATCTGAGTTCTTTGATGTTTTCTTGTAAAATTTTCTAGGCTCTTTTTCATCATGTTTGAAGTCAATAATCCTCAGATTATCTCTCCTAGATCTATTTTCCAAGTTCGTCGTTTTGCAAGTAGATAATTCATGGTTTTTTCAGTTTGTCATTTTGTTTTTTACTGATTCTTGCTGTCTCAATAATCTTGTTTCAATTGTTCGTTCTAATTTTTAAAATTATTTTCTTCATAGCTTTTTTTTTTTTCTATATACCAATTGGTTTTTAAATGTTTTTGGTCTGTGGATTTTTCCTTTCACTAATTTTTTTTTTAAATTATTTTTTTTCAATTCGATCCCTTCTTAGTGTCTTTGTTTTTCCATTTCAAATCCACTTTTAGTAATTCTTTATTTTTCAATTCACAATTCTTACTTCCAGTTTTTATCTTTCCAATCCCCAAACTCCACTTCCTGGAACTTTATTTTTCCAATTTTCTTCCTTTAGCCTCCTCTTTCCCCATTTCTTCAACTCCTTTGACTTTTTATGCCTCCCTCATGAAGGAAGCCGAGTGTGCGTTGTTCGGTTTTGCCCTTTTTTCAAGCTTCTCTTTATTCTTTTCTTTTTTTCAGTGTTAGCTTGTTTTCCGGGCAAGTGAACGACCGGCGAGTAGAGCCCGAGGGTCTCCCCTCCCCAATGGAATCCACAGGCCCAGGCCCGGGGGTGGTGTTGCCCGGGAGAGGTAGGAAACAAGGGGGCCTGCCGGAGCATTTGCGCGACCGCAGACCGCGAGACCCAGACGCAACCGTCCGAACCCTCCCCAGCGCCGCCCACAAGGTTTCCCAAGAATGGAGCTCCCTGTGAGATTGTAACCGGGCGCATCCCTGCCGGACACCCCCAAAAAACCCGATTGGGCGGCTTTGGGCCGTGCCTTCCTTTGGTTTCCTTTCCCGAACCTCCCCATCTGTTTGGTTCCCCTGGGAACCAACCTTTTTGGCCGAATTTTCCGGTTAATTTATCTATCTTTGCAGTAAGACTATTTGTCTAAATTGAAAGGGAAGAAGATTTAAGCCACTTTTCCCTCCGCCAGCTGCCCCCCAAGTCACATTTCCAGCCTTCCAAAGTAAATTAAAATTTCTTTGGGGGGGAAATTTGGCGCACAATGGGGTTCCCCTTTTTTTTTTTTTTAAAATGACCCCAAAAGCTTAACCCAATTGTAAAGATAAGAGAAGGGACCCAGAAAAAGCAGCCCGCCAAAAGGTGGTTCCGGGGGCGGGTAGCGGGGAAAGAAATTAACCGGGGAGCCCCAGGGAAGGGCATTCCCGGGGCGCCCAACCAACAGTACGGGCTCTGGCGGTCCTCCGCCGGGAATTGGGGCCCTTCTTTCGGGAGCTTTTGGCTTCAACCCGGGCCGGTTTAATCAGGAGATCCTGGCGAGGTTGGGTCTCCCGCCCTACACATAAAACCCCACCTGGGAGGCATCCCCAAACCCCCCAACTAATAACCACCAGCATGGTTTTTCCAGAAGTGCCCCTGGGGAAGGAAAACCTCAACCCAAGAAAATTGGCAGAAATTTAACTTCCCGAGAGGAACGGTAACCCCTCTAGGAAACCACCAAGTTTAGAAAAATAAAAAAAAAGTTATGGGAAAGAAAGGGGAAGAAGGAACCTAACGCAAACATGCAACTTTTAAAAAAATGCCTATAAAAGAGGGAAAAATCAAAAAATAGAAAAAAGGGAAAGAACCAAAGTTTGGACAAAAAACGAATTGGTAAAATTGGAAAAGTAGAATTTGAAATTGAAAAAAAAAAATTACCAAAGAAAGGTGGTAAATGAAAGACGAAAAAAAGATTGGGAATTAAATAAGTTGAAATGTGGAGGAACGAAAAAATCAAAAATAAGGAGGAAAATTGCCAAAAAATACTTCAAATTTGGAAATACCAAAGGTTAAAAATTTAAGAAATAATTAAAAATTCGAAAAATGCAATAATTTCCGAGGGCCGAAAGTTTAAAAAAGGAAATGAAACCAGGTTATTCTCCACAGGACGGAGACCTGAAAATAAAGGGGCGGGGGTGGGAGTAATCCAATTTAAAGATAAAAAGGACGTAGAACAAAAGAAAGATAAATAGCATTGAAAAATTTCTGCCTGAAAAACCCTAACCCAGGAATATTGGCAAAATAGTATAAGAAGGAAAATTTAAACGCCAAACCATTAAAGGAGGAATGACACCAAGATCTTGGACTAAGGAAAGAAGGGCTAATATTTCGAAAGCCCGTTGGTGGGAAGGAAAAAACCAGGTAAGGAAATTTTCAGGAAGAAGTTTAAGGAAAGGATTAAATTGAAAAAAAAAAAAAAAATTGAACAGGTGGGGAAGGGGTAAAATTAAATTGGAATTTTGCGTGGATATACACAAAAGATCATATAAAAAAAGGGGAAAATGAAGGTGATGGGCAAGGTAAGGAGGGTAGGAACCACCCAAAGGGAGATTACAATGAGGGGAAAAGAGGAAAGGCAAACCAGTGTTGGCCAAGAAGAATTGCAGGATGTTTGAAAAATTGCCCATAAAAAGGAGAAAAGGGAAAGGAAAGGTTTGGAAGAGGGGGAAAAAGGGGAGGAGGAATAAAAGGATAGTTGTGGTAAGAGGGAAAGAAAAGGGAAGGGTTGGGGGGAAGTAGCAATGGGTTGATGGCGGAAATGATTAGTTTTAACCTAAATTATTGGGGTGAACAAAAGGAAAGAGCGATAAAGTCGAACCTCTAAATAATGTTTTAAGAACTAAGGGGGATGATGAGAAAAGGAAAGGGTATTAGGTGGAAGGGAAGCACCTGAAAGAATAAAATTGATTATTAAAGGATGGGAAGGAATTAATGAAGGGCAGATAAAAGAGAATAAATTATGAATGGAGGTACCCAAAGGAAGTTTAAGGGTTGAGGAATGAAAAAAATGGGGGTTGGAATTCCCTGGAATTGACAAATTGAAAAAATGAAAAAAGGAAGAAAAAATTAAAATTTGTAATTGGGATTGGAAGGAATGGAGATGAAGGGGGTTTTCTGCCAGAATTAAAAAATTTTTGGGCCTTTAGATAAAAAATCAAAAAGCAGAATTGTAAATGTTTTTCATGAAATAAAACTTTCAACAAAATTGGGTGACCAAAAGTATTGGCTAAACTTACATCTGTGAAGCAGCAAATTATAAAAATTTACAAAGGGGCAAATGAGACAAAACCTGAAAGGAAATGGTAATAAAGAAGTTATTTAAGGCACTAAAACGGAAGAAAAAATGAATGAATTGGCCTAACCTAAAACAAAAATCTCAAATGAAAAAAATTAAAAAAATGGATATGGGGAAAGAAAAAACTATTATAAATGGGTTCAATAAACCAAAAAAGGCTTTGGAAATTATTAGAAAGGAAGGAAAATGAAAATAGTCAAATGAAAGGGAAACCTTTTGGAGAAATTGGAAAAAAGGAATTATTTGAATTTCCAAAATGTAAGGGGTGACAGAAAGAGTTTAGAAAAAAAGAGATTTGGAAAATCAAGGAATAAAAAGAAAAAATGTAAAACAAAGATGGGGATTTTTCAATTTAGAAAAAGCTCCAAACAAAATTTTAAAAAAGGGAATGGGGCCAAAACCCAAGAAAGAATGGAAACTGAATTTACCGGAAGAAACGAAAGGGAAAATTAACTCAATAAGATGCAAATTAAAAAGAATTAAAAGAAAAAAACCCAAAGAAATCGAAACCAAAGGTTTATACAAATACCAAATGAAACCAAAATTAAATTTAAAAAATTTAAAAAATGAACCAATAAAAAAAGATTGATAAAATCAACCATCCCCATTAAAAATTGGATTGAAAAATGTTCCAAAAATCACAGTTTTTAAACCATCAGAAATAAGAATGGCCAACCGAACCCTAACAAGTGTGAGGAAAACTTCAAGTACCAATTTTGAAATGCAACAAAAGCCTGAAAAGATTAAAGGAATCCAAAGGAAGAGGGCAAATTACACCTCTGGAAAATGGAATTTGAGAACCCAAATTCGGGTTTTATTCAAATTTAACATTTGCTATCTAAAAACCCATAATCAAACTTTAAATAAAAACCAAGCAACAAACCAAATTTATAATTAATATAAATAAATGAACCATTACAAGGAATAAACCAAAAAATTCAACCACTTTCCAATAACTTTCTATCAAAAAAATAAACCTTTCTTGGTGGAAAATAAATCAACCCAAAACCAAACCATTTACCCATCCAAAACAAAAATTTTAAACCAAAAAATCAAAATGGAAAAAATTTGGTATGAAAAGGAAAAAAAAACAGGATTTATAAAAGATATTATTTAAATACAAGGTAAAAAAATTTAATTAAAATTTTCTTTAAAAATTAATTAAGTGCAAAAAAAAAAACCTTCTTTTGAACCCAAAGCCTAATTTTAAAACCATTTTAAAAAAAGGGAAAAATAAACCAATAAAGAATTAATAGTTCAAGTACAATTAAAAAAAATTTCCTTTCCTGATAAGTAAATTATTAAAAGAACAGGTATATTTTTAAATTAAGGAATTATTAAAGGCCCTTTTTCATTACTGATACAATAGAATTCCCTTTTAAAATAAATTTAAAAACCCAAATATGCAACAATTTAGGTATAAATAAATTTATTTAACAATTTGTGTATCATTTAAAATTATGGAAATTAAAATTAAAAAAGCCTAAAAAAATGGCAGGAATAACAGAACTAATGAAAAAGGGAAATTATCAATAAAAAAAACCCATTATTATAGAAAAAAATAAAACCCTAAATAACCCACCATTAATATTTTTAATTAGGTAAAAAAATTTTGTTAAGGGAAACTTTCATGTTGTTGTAACCCAAACCATTTTTGAAGTATTTATAAAAAAGTAAAAAAGGAAAGAAGAAAAGGAAGGGAAAAAAAAGGAAAAAAAGGAAAAGGGACCGGACAAAACGGGGGGAGGGAAAAACAAACTGAAAAGAATTAAATGGTGAATAAAATGGAAGAAAATTTAAATTATTTCTGTGAAATGCCAACAATATTTCAGAAACCTGGGCCCACAGAAATTTTGGTGGGGTACCAAATTAATAGTATCTGAAGAAAGATTTGAATATGGGTCTTTTTGATCTTAGCTAGTTCTAATGGTATCCTAACAATGACACTAAGATTTATTTTGTGTAAAATGAACAGTATGAGTTAGTTAACATCTAAAGTGCCTTCTTGATTAGTCTATGATGCTGATTACATGTTAAATTTCCTGACTTTTAAAATAATTATTCAAATTAAGATCCCCAAGAAAGATAGAATAAGGAATCATCATTGTCTACCCTCAAACTATCATAAATCTCTCCCATTAACAAATTTTAAAGAAGGGACAGAGTCAAATTCAACACAAGTACTTCTGTTCTACTCTTAGGAGATTGTGAGTTTCTTAATATCTGCCACCCTGAAAATCTCCTCAGCTTCTACTGGGTATCTATCTATACTATCTTTATGGTAAATTGTGCTCAGCTCACCTCATCCTGTTCTCAAAATCCTAACCCATTTCATTTTAAACATAAACTGCTCTCTTTTCTTTCCTATCCCTTCCCCTGTGTCTTCTGCAACTCTATTTTAATTAACTAACTGTAATTCATCCTGCAATTTTGTATGTTATCACATTTATATAGATGTTATTCATAGTTTTCTATGTTTGTATTTATGCATCATACTTATTGCTATTTCATATCTTGTAGATGTAGAGGAGAAAAAAGTGAAGAGAAAAAAGAGAAGGAGGAGGAGGAAGAGAAAGAAAAGTAGGAAGAGAAAGAAAAGGAGGAGGAGAAAAGAAGGAGGAGAAGGAGGAAGAGAAAGAGAACAAGATAAAAAGAACAAGAAGAACAAGAACAAGAAGGAGGAGGGAGAGGAGGAAAAACAAACAGAAAACAAAATTACCAACAGGTGCAATCAATGGAAGTCAATTATATATTCCTTATTAAGGCTGGTGGATCTTGCTAAATCATTTATTTTCAAGCCAAACTTCGGTCCACAGCAAAGGTATGTCTGTACCCTGGTAAGCTATCATTTTGTATAATGTGCCTATAAGAGAGAATAGTTGCAACCATGCTGGCACACCATAACCAAAGTGATTTCAGGCATCTTTCATACTAACATCAAAGCAGCTTATAGGATTTAAAGCATTTAAATGACAAGACTACTTTGAATCCATTTATTCATGGACTTAACACAGTTAACTCTTAGAAGCAAGAGGTTCCCAGTGGAATCTCAGGATTGGCCCTATAAATTTCCTATCTCTGTAGTTCATTTGTGGCACAAAGTATTATGGCTTACAATGTGAGAAGGCATGTTTTGCGGTAAATAATATGAAAACATTTTAGAAGTTTATTACATTTTATTATGTTCTATGTAGAGAATAACAAGATATTGGGAAATTATTATCCTTAAACCATACTCTGATAAGTTTCATAGGCATCTGGAGAGAATAATAATCAACAACAATTTTATTCAAGGACAAGTGGGAGAAAGGTGAAATTCCAGGGATCTGATCAAAATTTCTTTTCATTCCTCAAATTTCTATAATGTGAAAACTTGGTTTCCTTGATTTTTTCAATTCAATTTGATACACATTTATTTAGTGCCTATTATGTGCCACGCACTCTATTAGGATCTGGCGATACAAAGAAGTAAGAGAAAGACTGTATCTGCACTCAGTGAATTTATACTCTAAAGGAAGAAGATCACATAAAAATGGAAACAGGACAGTGGTGTTGTGATAATAGTTGTGACTGAGAATGGAGCCAGTCAGAGTTGCAGATCCAAAGCAGTGGGACTTGGCAGTCTGGTTTCTGTCCTTTATAAAAGAAAGCTTACTAATACATTGCAGTACTGCCATCAGAAGAGAGAAAATGCCAAGGAAATAAATATCTGATGTTTGAGTTAGCAGCATAGTGATGAGATCAGGAGGAATGAGTTTATCCTGGGAGTTCCATCTTGTTAAATGGACTTGAAACTAGGTACATCTGCAGCTTTAACTAGTTTTTTTTTTTTTTTTAATCAATTAACAACCATATTTTAAAAGTAAATACCCAAACAATTCATTTAAGCAAAAGAAATAAAATAAAATGTTTGATTATGCAATCTCATTTAAGGAATTAATTTTTTTTTAAATCTCTGCACTGTAGTCAAAAAGTTCCTATTCTCTTATCTATTCATGTGGCTAAAAATCACCATCTTACTGTGTTTCTTAGAAATAGATAACATATTTCAAAGTTATTTCACATAGAAATTGACATTTGTTTCATGTCCTTTTAGAACTTACACACTTTTAGAGCTATTAGCTGCCCAGCAACATCTCTGTCTTGCTCTCTTTTCAGCCATTATCACTTTAAAAATCATTAAAGCAAATATTAGCAATTTGGAAGTATGTCCAAAAGGCTATAAAACTGTGCATAACCTTTGACCCAACAGTACTACTCCTGGGGATGTATCTCAAAAAAAGGACCCATATGTGCAAAAATGTCTGTAGCAAATCTTTATGTGGTATCAAAGTAATGGAGAATGAGTAGATGCCTATCATTTGGGAGATAGATGAATAAGTTGTGGTATTTGAAGGCAATAGAATATTATTGTTTTATAAAAAAAAAAATGAACAAGCTGATTTTAGAAAGGCCTGGGAAGATTTGCACCAACTGATGCTGAGCAAAACAAGCAGAACCAGAAATAAATTGTATAAAATAATAGCAAGATTGTGTGATGATCAACTACTTGGTTGTTCTCAGCAGTTCAATCGTCCAAGGCAATAGATGTTGTGTAGAAAATACCATCTATATCCAAAAAAAGAACTATGGAGATTAAATGTAAATCAACACATGCTATGGTTAACTTCCTTTTTTTCTGGTTTTTTTTTTCTCTCTCATTGGTTTTCCCTTTTGGTCTAATTTGTCTCTCCCAATATAATTTAAAAAGCACTTTTCATTAAAGAGAAATAAATATATAAAATAAAAAGTCACAAGAAAAAAGAAAGCAAGTATTATAGGAAATCAGAGAACTTATAATCAGGAGTCTAATACATAAAATCTTTGTGAATCTCCAAATCAAAAAGAAGATCTATTAATTGCATGCTAATTAGTATGACAATTATATTTTTTAAAAAACTCTAACAAATAATTTATAAACAGCAAGAAAAAGAATGTCAATATATTATGTGAAAAAAATGGAACACCTCAATTTCCTCTTAGGGGATATTGCCTTCTAATTGTTTCATAACTAACTTGAACTTAAAGCTACAGTTTGTCATGGAAGTCAGGAGGATTTTCTATATTGGAGTTCTCCCCAGAGATACAATTCACTCTAAAGTTTAAACTTTAATATTAACTTTATTAAGCATGGCTACCAGGAATCTCTATCTTCAGTGACTATAACTTGATCCTAAGCTTTAAGCACATAATATAAATCTTAGCTTTATCAATACACATTTTATTAAATTTTAAACTAAGGTATTTGTTCCTGACATTCTCACTTTATCCCTAAATTTGAGAAAATAAATCACAGTCATAATATAGGGTATTAAATAGTATCAATTCCCAGATATCTTTTAATTTGGAAATTACTTTGTTCAAATAAGAATCCTGTGATTAGGCACCCATTCTATAAGTTATGGATGGGAAATTCAATGACCATTATGTCCCATAGGCCCAGACAGAGAGAGTGACTTTATAATTATTTGGAAAATGGGCCAGGGATCGGGAATGCTGGAACTGGGAATGGAAACCAAACAAAAACCTAGCACCAAGCCAAGAAGCAGAAACTGTACAACATGCCAAGGAAAAGTCAACCAAAATGGAGGTATTACAATACCATGGTTGGATGGAAAGGGCCAAGCTAACAATTAAGAGGAGGACTAAAAAGCGAATAAGCATCAAAAAAACTTGAAGAAATCATGGCAAAGACTTTGGATGGTCATAGGGAAATGAGACAATTTGCTTCATCTAGTGCTTTCTTATAAGATGAATCTGCACTGGTGTCAATCATCCATTCCTTCCTTTAAGGGTTAACTTGGGAAGACAGCAGAAGGATATCTGGGCATATTTAAGAGATTGAGGAACACCATTGCCATAATCCTTCAGAACAAATGGATATTATATGATGCATAGTAAATGGCAAACTAATGAGAAGCAAGTAACATTCCTCTATATTTGTTCACCGCAAAGTCTGCTTACGATGTCTCAATAGGCTTAGGGACCTAGATGAAGAGTTGGAGGATTTAACAACTTATCAGGTACAAATCCTTCATTTTACATACTAGAAATCTTAGTTTCAGAGACATGAAGTTACTTTCCTATAGTCATGTGGGTAATAAGAAGCTTAGCTATGATTTATTCATATGTTCCCTTACTTAGATTCTAGATGATTCCATTATCCCTCTCCAACTCCAATTTTCCACCAAGGAAAACTAGCAAAAAAAAAAAAAAGTACCTGACTTTTTTATGATTTTTTTCCACTTCAGTAACTTTTGAGAAAGGAGATATAGCAATATTAATATCTTTGACATTGCCATAGTTAATGTTTCTGGATAATGCTGCCTATTTGTGATAATATCTTATCTGATATTTATGACCCTAATATATTGAAAGTACTTTACCCTCACTTCAAATTTTTATAAAAGGGGAAATTAAGACTCAGAGAGATTAAGTAGTATTTTACACATGATTCCATAGCTAATAAAGATCACTGGGCCTGTATCATTCTGACTCCAAATCCAGAGAACCATCTACATCCTCAAGCTGGTTGTCATGTGATATCTATGTAATTCAAACTCAAACTCAAATTCTAGTTCCAAAAATAAGAGCTACTAGTTGGTGACAGTGATGCAAACAATGGACACGACAATTTAATAAGAATAACAAGTATATGATGTCCCTGAAAAGAAAATGAATTAAGAAACTTGAGTGTTATTCATGAAATGAAATTGCTGCTTACTAGTTGTTGTAATTTTATTGCTGATGCTAGCAGATCACATTTCTAGGTCTCAGTTTCCACATTTATAAACTGATGATATAGAACTAGACAATATGTTTAATGTCATTTCTGCAAAGGTACAGAGGTATACAGTAAAGAGGACCCAGGACTTTCAGTCAGGTACGCAAAATGAAATTCTAGTGAAATGAATATAATAAGCTTCATTGATCTAGCTCCTGAAGGAACTTTTAAAGCTATCTAGTAAACTTCCTCATGTTATTAATGAGGAAATAGAGGTCAGATAATTAATTTTGACCAAGTCACATAAGAAAAATGTCAGTATTAGAATTCATTTCATCAAGTTGTAAATCTTGCTATTTTTGCTCAGATTTAGACAATATGTATATAATGATTTGTAGTCCTCAATGTGGATATAAATATGAGACATTATTATAAAATCCTATTCTTGAATTCTAAGTTTCCTAGAACTTTTTTTCCCAGTTATTGAATGATTCATTATAGAATCTCAAAGCAAGTTTAGCTATTAAACATAACTCTGTAATTTGGAATCCAAATTACTCTCCTTAACCATGTGTGTGTACACATGAACATATATGCATGTGTGCATATTTGTTCCAACCTTGGTATCTGTTAATGGGACAATCGAGACCAATAAATCTCCAACAAAGTTTTTTTTTTTCAGAAATGAGAATGTTTCAAGCAGGGAGTACTAAAGATACATTGATTTGGGGAAAGGAAATTTTAACTTAAAAGTAAGGATTTCATAACTGCAGTATGCTGACATATTATTATGTAAGGGGTTTACATTTTGAAACAGCTTAATCATAATATACTAAGCATTTATTTTTTTTTTTTTACAAATAAACACAAAAAGAGTTCTTTTCAAGGACTAAAGAACATTTGAAGTATTTGCCCAGGAAAAGAAGCAGATGCAGTGAGTCAGAGAAAGAGGGACAGATGTACAGCGTCTGTGTGACATGGGGGGGTGGGTGGAAAGAGACAGAGAGAGGAAGAGAGAGATAAAGCAGAGAGACAGGGTGGAGAGACAGACAGGCATAGCAACTATAAGAGTGAGGGCTATGGAAGGAGGGAGATGGAGAGAGATGGAGGGAGGGAGAGAAAGAGAGAGATGGAGGGAGCAAGACACAGAAAGACAGACACAGAGACAGATAGAGACTGAGACAAAGACAGGCAGAGACAGAGACAAAGACAAATAGAAAGAGATGCAGAAAGAAAGACACACAGAGAGAGACAGAGAGAAACAGAGAGACAAAGAGACAGACCGAGGAACAGAGTCTGTGAGAAAAACATGATATATATATATATATATATATATATATATATATATATATATATATATATACATATATCTATATAAGAGAGAGAGAGAGAGAGAGAGAGAACAGAGACAGACAGAGAGACAGAGACAGAGAGACTGATACAGAGATAGAGAGAAAGACAGAATGGGACAGGAACAGAAGGAGACACTGACGGGGACAGAAAGATGATGAGATACAGAGCGAAAAACAAGAACCAGAGACAAAGGGAGACAGGGAGAAATTTAGAAATCTCTATCTTACAAATTGCTACTACAAAATGAAATAGCATTCCTTCCCTTGCTTTCTTAGCTTTGAGTTTTTTTAATCTATCATTTTTTAATTCAAGGAAGTTCAACAAGGGAGAAAATCCCCTGTTCCATTGGTTATTGGCACCTGTTCTGTAATTTGTAATCATTGAGAGATGCCTGGGTCGCTGAGATATTGAAAGACATTTCCAGGATCATACAGCCAGGAGAGGTCAGAGGTTCTATAGAAATCAGAGTCTGTTTATAGTTTTGTATCTGGGTCAAGTGACCTCTCTTAGCTTTATGACCCTTTACAATCACTCCTTCATTCTAGTAGGTTCTCATTTGGCAAAGTTTCTATGTGGAGACATTCTGCTTGCTTCTTTCCCATTGCTTCTGATTCTCTCGAGTTCCTGGCTCCTTGGATTCCAAGGTTATCTGCATTGTGTTGCAGTATGGAAAATTTGAAACTGTGGAATTTCTTAGGCTCCAAGTTCCTCTATTGTGAAGTGAAGGGGTTGAACTTGACAATGTATAATGACCCTTCCTACTATAAGTATTCCATATTAACATGCCAAAAGGTTACTTAAAACTAGCAGGTTAAATGAATTGTCCAAAATCTCATAGTTAGATACATCACAGGCTTAACTTGGACCATATTCGTGACTTGGTTCTAATTTCTACCCATTATTGTGTATGTATATACATGTGTCTTATGTATATACACATATATATTATGTATGTCTATTGTGAATATATGCAAAATGTATGTGTAGATTTATTCCTCCTACAAAAACATTTTCAGCTAACTATGTGAGCATATTCTCTGCCAGTTGATTTGTACCTTTTGTTCTTCTGACTTTTGAATTATACACCATTGTAGCATATAGATATCTTTCTACTTTCCCCTACTCTGGTGGGTCTCATGACTGATAATTTTTGTTTTTAATAATTTTAAAATTCAACAAATTAATCAAGTTCATAGGTTCAATTATTTTTCATTTATTTATTTATACAACCATCTATTTATTTATCTATGAATCTAGTGAGTGTGTGTGTACATATGTGTAATAATACAGAATGGAAAATGGAGAATGGAAATGCCTATGGTAAATGTGAACAACTATGTATGTGTGAGAATAGCTGTTCACATTTACCATAGGCTTTTCCATTCTCCTCCAAGTTTATGATTGAATTATATTTGAATGTGAGATTATATGGCACCTTAATAGACTATTTATACATATATATGCTTATATGTGCATATACACATGCAATATTTACATGCATGTATGCATATAACATGTATTATATAAGCAAGTATGTATACTTGAGTGGATATATGTATCTATGTATGTATATACACATATACATTTGTGTACATATACATATTTACTTACATAATATGGTTAAACATATTTATTTGTTGATTGAGCTTTATTTATTTATTTGTTTATTTATTAGAGAATTGCCCTGGATCATATAAACATTTTTCATGACTTACTTTATTTTATTTTAGTTGATTAAATATCGTTTACTTTCATCTTAATCAGATCCAGGATGGAATCAGGAGGGTTTCATCAGGGTTAGGGGTAGGAGTTCAATATTTTACCACTATATTCTTCTTCATTTCTTCTATATTACAAAAGTCCTCCTTGGGACATTACAACATTTGAAAACTTATAGCCAAGTGAGACAATAGCTCTATTTGAGTCGCAGAGAACTTTTTTTTTTTAATCTTAGTAGCTTTCTGGGTTCTATTATCCACCACACATGTTTGTTTTAAGTACCAGACCTTCATCTTATAATCTTATGATTCAGGATGGAAAGAAACCTTAGGGATGTCATTTGTTATCAGTAGCAAGCTTTCCACCAAATGGAGATTGAGTTTGCTTGTTTTTATTTTGCTATAGACAGACTGTTAGATACCTGTGAAGTTAAAGTGATGTTTGAGTGATCATTTTAGCAAGGAAATCAAGGCAATGATAAATCTTCAAACTAGAGCAGTACCTGAGGGAGGGCTTTGCCTGAGATCACAGGAACTTAGAAGATTCTTTGAGCAGGTACATCAGTTAAGAAGACTAGAAACAACTTAACAATACCAACTTAGCAATAAAAATTAATGAAGACCAGATGGGCTTTTTTTGTTACATATCCAGAAAGTTCCTTGATACCTTTGAAGCAACTTTGTTAAATTCCTAAAGGATGGGTTCCTTAAGTTAATGTTGCCTACTCCTATCTTTAAAAGTCATTAAAATAGAGTTGAGGGACATTTTGACAGTTGTGTTTTATAACCTAAGCCTGAGTATGAAACCTTCATCAACCCCTCTCACCACAAAAATGCATACGAACCTTACTCATTTCTATTTCTTTTTTAACTTTCCATCAGTTCACAAAAGTGCCTTCCCTGGGGGCTATAAAGATCATTGATATGTCTCAGTGAGTTGTCTGAGCACTGAGAAGGTTAAAAGATGTGTCATTGCATAATTTATTGCCATAGACAAGTTGACTCCTATATAACTACTGTATATAGTTGTGGTAAGGCAGAAATTATATACATATTCATAACCCTTATATATGCATATATATGTATTATGTATATATGTGTATATGTATTTATGGAGTAATAAAATGTTGATTTTGCTCCATGTTAATTATTTTTTTTTGCAGTTTCCTAGAAGTTATGATAAAATAGTCACAACTTAAGCAATTAATAAAAATAAGGAACTTCACAAAAAAAAATTAGGTTTTATTCCCCTGAGGTAATTGGGGTTAAGTAACTTGCCCAGGGTCACACAGCTTGGAAGTATTAAGTATATGAGTGTCAGACACTAAGTGTCTGAGGCCCGATTTGAACTCGGGTTCTCCTGACTTCAGGGCCAGTGCTCTATCCACTGTGTCATCTAGCTGTCCCCCAAAATTCTTAGTTTTTAAAAAGAAGGCAGAGGAAGACAGTAAGGTCTGAAAAATCTCTTCTATGTCCTGCGTTGGTGTGCTTTTAGCAAGTAAATAGAACTACTCAAAGGATCTTCCCTTTCCTTTATGTCATATTATTAGAAGTTCAATTGTAGTGCAGTTAGAATGAGGTTCTTTATAAATACAACCTAGCATGTTGCTTTTTGGTAGAGTCCCAAATATCAAATTACCAAAATTTTATCATATTTGTAATTTGAATTAGTATTTACTTCACTTTTTCTCTCTGTGTGTCTCTGCCTCTTTTTGTAGAAATACTCATACACACATATACATGTGTATATATATTTGCATATGTTTGTTATGTATATGCCCACATACCCACAAATATATATGTATATTCAGGCCATAATCCTGTCTAGAGAAATCTGTTGCATTTATTTTGGAAATGTACATATTTTGCCCCAGAGGAAATGAATAACAAAGGTAAGTATTTCATAATGCTTTCTTTATTGATGTAGTTATAATTTTAATCTTAAGTTTAAGACAGCTTGTGTTTATTGATCATGATATACTAGTTGTATGGTGAAAACTTTTACACATAAGTCCCCTTCTACTAGCTCAATAATTCATACACCAATTTCAGTTTTACTTTCTTTTAGTTCCTGGTCTTTCCAAGTTGGACATATGTACTGACCACCATATATGTAGAAATCTAAATACTTATATGATAGATGAGTCTATTGTCTATTAAATACTATTTTTTTATTAAATTCTGAGAGGAGAATAGCTAGAGGTTGATGGGAATTATTAATATCCATTTTAAAGGTAAGGAAACTGAGGTTCCAATTGCTAAAATGACTTACCCAGGGAGCCGCATTTAATGAGTGTCAGAAGCAGAATTTGAACCAGAACTGTTTCCATATCCAGCATACTAGTTGCTCTGGCACTCTGCTTGTTCATGTGGCCATCAGAACAGATGTGAGAATTACAATATTGTAATGAAAACAGTTTTCATAGAAAAAGAAACTAAGAATCTGGAGGCATCCAAGAGGTAAGTGACTCCAAACCATGTTTAAATTTTCTATAACATTTTCAACAATTGTGTATTCAAGTTCATGATTGAACCCATCCTCGGAGCAAAATCTGTCATGTATTGAGACGGTCTATTCTACTTAAGTTCTAATTGTGAGGTAAGATGGTTTATTCATTGGTTTGTTTGCTTGTTGTATGTGAAATAAGATTCACCTCATTTAAACTGAGAGACTTTGCTTGATCTTCGTTCAGCTTCTTTTACTATGAATGTCCTCCAAGACTCTGTCCTAAACTACTATCTCTTCCCCCTCTACCTTATTTTTCTTGGTTATTTCCTTGGCCACTATGGGCCCAATCATCATCTGTATGCTAATAGTTCACTGAGCTATTGATCTTGCCCTAACCTCTTTCTAGATTTCCAGTCTTACATCTCCAACTGTAATATATTTTGTGGACTGGATTTTCCATTTAAAAATGTATGTTTCTCAGTTATGTCATATTTGTATCAATATATCTAAAACTATATTTCTAATATTTTTTTCTCACTGATTCCTCCTTGCTTTCTAAATTCCCTATCACTGTTGATGGTTTCACCATACTACCAGACATCCAGACTCACAGCTAAAGGAGCATTCTCTTCTCTCTCATATGCAATCAGGTGTCCCAATTGCCATTTTTACCTTCCTAATATCTCTCCAAGATGTGCACTTTTCTCTCCTGAAATTACCACTATCCTCATAGTCCATTATTATTTCAAGTCTGGACAACTGAAATAGCTTTAGCTTTGTTTCCTCCTCACTATAGTCTATCTTCCACTTAGCTGTCAAATTGATGCTCCTAAATCTTGTCTGATCATGTCACATCAACTTAATAAATACCATTGGCTCTCTATTACGTATAATATAAAATATAAAATTCTCCATCAGGCTGTTATTTGTCTTTATATGCAGGATCCTAATAACTTACTACCTGCAACTTACCTCTCTGCCTTTGTAGTCCAATACAACTGAGCTCTTCTTTATTGTGAATAGATTACATCCCATTTGCATTCCTTGAACATTTTCATTATTTATAACCAATAATTGCAAATTTATCCCTCTTAATCTCTACTTACTGACTTTCCTCTTTTTTGAAGTCTCAGAAAAAATTCTACCTTCAGCAAGATATTTCAGTCATCTTTGGTTTTTGTGCCTTCTATAGGAGATGAACTTCAATTAAACCTAAATATATCTTACTTGAATATTATTATCTTATGTTGCCTTTACTTTATATTGTGAGCTTTTGAAAGCAAAAGCTTTCTTTGTATACCCTGTGTTTAGCCTAGGATGTGGACTACAGTAAGTACTTTTTTGGAATTGGCCTGAATCACCTTATTATTGAAAAGAGCCAAGTCCATCGGAATTGGTCATTACATAAACTTATTGTTGCTGTGTACAATGTTCTTTTGGTTCAACTAATTTCATTTACTATCAGTTCACATAAGTCTCTTTAGATCTTTCTGAAATCAGCCTGCTAATTTTTTTTATAGAATAATAATATCCCATTCCATTCATGTATCATAACTTATTCAACCATTTCCCAGTCTATAGACATCCATTCAGGTTCCAGTTCCTTGCCACTACAAAAAGGGGTGCTACAAACATTTTTGCACATGTAAATCCTATTCCTTTATATGATCTCTTTGGGATACAGACCTAAAGTGAGACTACTGGATCAAAGGGTATGCAGAGTCTGATAGCCCTTTTAGCATAGTTCAAAATTACTCTGCAGAATGATTGGCTCAGTTCACAATTTCATCAACAATGTATTGATTTCCTAATTTTCTCACATCCCCTCCAACATTTAACATTATCTTTTCCCAACATCTTAGTTAAAATGAGAGATGTAAAGTAGTACCTTAGAGGTGTCTTAATTTGCATTTTTCTAATCAATAGTGATTTAGAATATTTGTTCATATGACTAGAAATGGGTTTAATTTCTTTATCTGAAAATTGTCTTTTAATATTTAACCATTTATCATTTGGAAAAGGACTTGTGTTCTTATCAATTTGAGTCAATTCTCTATATGTTTTAGAAATTAGCCATTTATCAGAAACCTTGTATGTAAATTTTCTCCCCAATTTCTGCTTCCTTCTAATCTTGTCTGGATTGGCTTTGTGTGTGCAAAAATCTTTAAATTTAATATGATCAAACATTCGTTTTGCATTTCATAACCTTCTTTAGTTCTTCTTTAGCCAAAAGTTCCTTCCTTCTTCACAGATCTGAGAGGTAGCCTATACTTTATTCTCCTAGTTTGCTTATAATATCACCTTTTTGTCTAAAATTATGAACTGATTTTGACCTTATTTTGATATAGAGTATTAGGTGTTGGTCATTGCCTAGTTTCTCCTGTACAATTTTCCAATTTCCCCAACAATTTTTATCAAATAGTGAATTCTTATTACAGAACCTGGAGTCTTTAGGTTTATCTAACACTAAATTGTGATAATTGTTGACTATTGTGTCTTGTAAACCTAACCTGTTTCACTGATTCACTGGTCTATTTCTTTTTCTTTAAGGACTTACATAGGCAAGAAAGTTTGTAGCAGCCCTTTTTGTAGTGGCAAAGAACTGGAACCTGAATGGATGTGCATCAGCTGGGCAATGGCTAAATAAGTTATGATACATGAATGTAATGGAATGTTATTTTAAAACCATTTTATTTTATTGCTTTATGTGTATATTAACTTTTATAATATACATTACTTTTTGAATCATTTTTAACAGAAAATTTGGTACAAGGGGAACAAAAAAAAGGGAAAAAAAACAGGAAAAAAGTGAACAAAACATGTGTTGATTTCCATTCAATTTCTATTTTCTCTTCTGGATGTAGATGACATTTTCTATGCAGAATTTATTGGAATTGCCTTAGATCATTGAACCATTGAGAAAAACTAAGTGTTTCACAGTTGATCGTTACATATTCTTGCTGTTATTGCATACAATGCATTCCTGGTTCTACTTGTTTTGCTCAGCATCACTTCATGTAAATCTTTCAGGTCTTTCTGTAATAAAGTTCATCAAGTTTTCTATTCCTGGCTCTGATTGTTTTGTTTAGCATCAATTCATATAAATCTTTCCAGGCTTTTCTAAATTCAGCTTGTTTATGATTTTTCATAGAACAATAATAGTCTATTACAAACATATACCATAACTTATTCAGCCATTCACCAATTGATGAGCATCTACTCATTTTCCAATCATTTTGCACCAAAAAAGATATGCTGCAAACATTTTTGCACATGTGGCTCTTTTTCCCTACTTTATAATTTCCTTGGGATATAGATCCAATAATGTCACTGATAGGTTAAAGAGTATGCAGTTTTGTAGCCCTTTGGTAATAATTCCAAATTACTGAAGCAAGCCAAATGATTAGTTGGGTTATTGCACAACTTCACCAACAATACATTAGTGTCCCAGTTTTATCATATCTCCTCCAACATTTATCATTATCTTTTTTTGTCATCTTATCCAATCTCAAAGGTATGACATGCTTCCACAGAATTTTTTTGCATTTTTCTAATCAATAATGATATATAGCATTTTTTCATGACTATAATTTCATAAAATGACAATAATCAGTTCATATCATTTGACCATTTATCAGTTAAGGGGTGACATATTTTTATAAATTTGACACAGTTCTTTATTTATTTTAGAAATGAAGTTTTTATCAGAAACATTGGTTATAATTTTTTTCCAGATTTTTACTTCCCTTTTAACCTTGTTTGTGTTGATTTTCTTTTTACAATAATAATAGTAATAATAATAATAATAATTTATATGTAATTATAGTTTTCCACTCTGAATTTCATAATGTTCTCTAGTTCTTCTTTGGTCATAAATTCCTCCCTTATTCAAAGAACTGAGAGATAGAGTATCTCTTTCTCTGCTAATTTGCTTATGGTATCATATTTTACACCTAAATTATGTACTCATTTTAACTTTGTTTTGGTATGGGGTGTCACTACTCAATTTCTTATCCAGTACCAAATTGTTTTGAGGACCATTGCTTTACAACATAGTTTGAGGTTTAGTACAGGTAGGTAATCTTCATTTGAATTTTTTTTCATTAATTCCCTTGAAATTCTTGTCAGTTTTTTTCTTTTTTAATATCAAAGACTCCTGTGCTCAAGTGATATAAATTTCAATCCCTTCCCCATATAGGTTTACCTTCAACATAATTTAATTTCTTCCTAAAATAGTGTGCTCAGAAGTGAAAATACTTGTTGTATTTCATTTTTTGTTTTTCTAAAAGGACCAATGCCATCATGAGGGTGATATCTTCATTTTTGCATGAATGTTTGGTAGGCAATATATTATCAATGTTATCACAACAATATTACAGATATGGGCATTTCTTTCATGGAAAATTTGAGACCAGTGATACAACTCAGCTATTTTTTTTTTTTGTAAACAGTTATAATATTATATTATTTATTTATTTATATTATTTTTTATAGCTTTTTATTTACAAGTTATATGCATGGGTAATTTTACAGCATTGACAATTGCCAAATCTTTTGTTCCAATTTTTCCCCTCCTGTCCCCCACCCCCTCCCCTAGATGGCAGGATGACCAATACATGTTAAATATATTAAAGTATAAATTAAATACAAAATAAGTTTACATGTCCAAACAACTTAACAATTCTTAAAGGCATTCTTACCTTTTTCTTTAACTTACTATCCCTCTCCACTGGCTTTCCCATTTATACATACCAATAGATCAACAGGCACACACACACACACACACACACACACACACACACACACAAAGTTATCTTTATCCTTTTTGGTAGATAAAAGAAATCTACCCTCATGAGTAAAGCTTCTCTGATACAAACTGAAATTCATTTCAGAGGTAGATCATTCTGTTCTAATCCTTTGTTATCAATTTCATTGCAGAGTAAAATAGTGAAATAACATCAAATGATGTTAATATTTAATTTTAATTGAGGAAAATTTTTTATTTATTTGATTCAATATGTAAAGGCTTTACTAGATGATGCTTCATATATTATAGGAAGGACAAAATATTTTATTTGTATGAAGGACTCAGTATTTTTTACCTTTATTGTAGTTGTCCAATTAATACTAAACAATCAATCAATGGCAAAAAATGATTATTCAGTGAAAATTTCCTTTTATTATGATTAACAAATTAATGAGTAAGCAATATTACCTCATTTTTCATGTTCCAACAAGGGCATTTCAATTACATCAAGGGTGATAACTTTTGTACACGGACACATTTATGAGCTTACTTCCCATAATTTCTCATATGGTGAGGTTCAGAGACTTTTTTTTTCCTTTTTGAATAAGCTGATTTTAAACTGATTTTCTTTTTTTTTAATGCCCATTAAGTATCCATTAGACTCCACGTGACACCAACCTCAGATGAAGGTAAATATTACTTTTCATCATTTCACAGTTGGAATATCTTTTTTAAAGTATCTCATATATGGGTACTTTGGTATAAATATTATTTTGCAGAATAACAATTTCTAAAGGCATCTAATCCAATATCTCTTTGAATATCAACTGTCTCTAAAACAGACAAGGAGTACTTTTCTTGCTCTGATAAGATTCTGATGTGGTCCCACTCAAGAATATGGTGCCACTCTTGTCTTCCTTCTCCTAAACAATATTATGTTATATAATCTAACATGACATCAGATTTTCTTGACACATCTTGATACAAAGTCCACTAAAATTTCAATATCTAAAATTATTTTTCATGCCTCCTGTCTACCCATCTTATAATCCTGAAGTTGATTTATTTTTAGCTCTTGTATAACAGCTCAAATTACCTGTTCTGAAATCCTGCTTTTTAAGTGCAGCACAATATTTTATGCTGCCAAAATCACTTTGAATCATGACACTGCCATCCAATCTATTTTCTAGACCTCTCAAATTTACCTCCTCTTAAATTTTATTATTCTGTCATCAATGTCTTTATCAAATAGTTGATCATCTAAAAAATTTTCAGTAATGTGTACTTTATTCTAAAAATTTTTTCTTTGTCTTTTCTTTATTTAATTTGTCATTTTTATTTAGTTTCTGTTTTATTTTGTTTGTTTTTCTGGCCCTGAAACTTATTAGTAACTTAAGAAATGTATTGTGCTTGATGGACTTGTAAATCTACCAGTATTCTTCTGCTACTTTTAAATTATGTGTTTGGGATGTTAATTTTTTTTCATGTAGAAAATTTCACATTTTCTACTATTAAACATAAGCATACTTATTCTGCATAATTATATGTATATATACATATGATTAAATAATATATTAATATGTGATTGATATATATATATATATCACATATCAATCACATATTAATATATTATTTAATTATATGCATTATATATCATTATATTAATACTACAATTGATTACATTATGTTCTTTTCTTGATTGTTTGTCTTTTCCCCTTTCCTCCTTTTTCATTTGCACCTAGTCTTATTATTAATCCTTCTCTCTTCACATTTGTACTGGCCGCTTCTTTCTATTCCATATTGGTTTGACTGCAGATAAGAATATAATCCTTCCCCTTCTTTCTTCTCTTATACATTATATTTGCTATATATTATTACCTATTGCCCCATTCACCAAGCTCTCATTTGTCTGTACTTGATGTAAGGAACTACAACTGTTATAGGGAACATAAAGAACAAAGGAAATATTTCATCAAGAAAGTCTTTATGCATAAGATGCAATTTGAACGTAACATAATGAAAGCTGGGAATTGTAGAGTAGAAGAGAAAATATTGTCCAAAACTATGGAACAGTCTTTACAAAATAAATAATAGTAGAACATATAATGGAGCAAAGACGAGTCACCCACTTTACAAATTTTATCCGAATAGAGTTCAGAAAAGAGAGTTAGTAGAGGGAAGCACTCTATGACATGATACTATGAAGGTAGATAGGAGTCCCCAAAAAAGAGTAGTTCATGACTTCTTGAATTTGCATAGATGATTGTAATGTTCTCTCTCTAAAATGTAATGTTCTCTGTTGAGGTTTTCTTGGGGTCTCTGGAGGAAGCCTTCCTTTCAGTTCATTAATCACCACAAATGCAACCAAATGTTAAAATGCAAATCCTTAATTATCTCTTTCAAAGTCCTATCTTCTTCATTTGGGGATCAGCTAGTTTTCTTAGAGACCAATCTCTCTCCTTGATTCCGAGAGCTTGAGCTTCTGCCTCTTTTTTGCCCTCTGAATCTCTCCAAACCCAAAGATGTGTGCTTCAGCCTCCAGCCACCATAAAGGTGGACAATGGAATGAATCTGTCTCAGCCTATGAGAGCTTCTAGTACTTGTCTCTTTTGGCCTGAGAGCTTCTAGCTTATATGCTTTACACTGAATATACATACCAATCATATCACTAGGAAACCATTATTTGTTGTAGGATCAAATCAATTCTAAACTAGACTTAACCATTGTCTCCTCAATTCCAATTAGTACCTTGTTTCAAGTTCTGGCCCATGACATCTCCTTGTAGGATTAAATCAATCATACTGAACATACTAAATTAGATAACTATTGTCTATCAACTCCACTGAATTAGTACCTCGTAAGAATCCTTTGTTTCAAGCTCAGAGTTCTGGCCCATAACAGGTGATCATTATATTCCTTATTAGTTAGAAAAATCATATGTTCATATGATTTTGATTAACTAGAAGGAACAGTTTTCTTGACTTAAAATGATTACAAAAAATGTTGGATTGGGAATGATTACTTCCACTGAAAGTATGTGATAGAAAAGAAAAAATCTTATTTGTTTTGCATTGTTATTCAGTTATTTCAGTTTTTTCTCTCTCTTCATGAATCCATTTGGGGTCTTTTTTTGTCAGATATTTAAATGGTTTGTCATTTCATTCCGTAACTTAATTTTAAAGATGAGGAACTGAGCAAACAGGGTTAGATGACTTGTCCAGGGTCAGGCAACAAGAATCTGAGTCTAGATCTGAATTCATGAAGATTGTCTTTCTGTCTCTTAGATATTCTTTCTGTCCACTGTGCTACTTATATGCTAGAGATAAACTATTGATTCAGAGAAAGTAGAGTTGAAAAAGCTTCTTTGGTTCATATGGAAGTGGAGCCAAGATGGCAGAGAGGATGCAAGTTTCTTTTTGACTTTCTCCTGCAACTCTCAGACTAATTAGCAAATCCAGCCTTTTAATTAGTTCTGGACTGGCAGAATGCACTAATATTGGGAGTGTAACAAATTGCCAGCAGATGATAATTTTGAAGATCATCAGAAAAGGTCTGTTTCAATCAGGGACAGAGAAAGGTGGGCCAAAGAGAAGCAGGCTGAGCACAGATGCAAGTGCAGACATGGGAAGTGAGAACTCTGTGAGGCACTGAATCTATTGTATTGGCTTCTCTGCAAGTAGTTGGTTGCAAGTCAGCAGATAAGCAGAGAAATTATAAAACATTCAACACAAACACAAAAAGTGAACCCCAAAACATGAGACTCTCATGGGACCTGGCCATGCCCACCCAGAACCTTGAATGAGTCAGCACAAACTCAGTATAGCCACTGCCACTTGTGGAGAAAGCTTGGACAAACTCTGTTGCTCTAAAAAAAAAACAGATCTTAACTTAAAAATAAAAAAAAAAAAGCAAAAAGAACTCTAACCATAAAAAGTTTTTATGGTGAAAGACAAAAACAGATTTCAAATTCTGAGGAGACTAAAATCAGATTGTCTCTAGATGAAGCCCCAAAAGTTAATATAAACTGGTCTTCATCACACAGGGCTATCTTAGAATAAATTAAAAAGGATCTTAAAAGAGAGCTAGAAGAAAAATGGGGAAAGGAAAGGAAAACTTTGCAAGAGGGTTTGGAAAAGGATATAACTCATTAAAAGATAGGATTGATAAAATGAAAAAAAAAACTCCTAGAAAACAGACTTTGTAAAATGGAAAAAAGAAAATAGCTCCTTAAAAAACAGAAATTGTGAAATGGAAAAAGAAAATAACTATTTAGTAAAAATTGTGAAATAGAAAAAAATTCCATAGAACAAAACAACTCATTTAAAAATTCAATTGAATGAACACCAAAAAAAAGAAGTAAAAAAAAATGTAAATGAGTAAGATAATTCACTAAAATTCAGAACATTAACAAATGAAAAATGAATGACTCAATGAGATATCAAGAATCAGTCAAGCAAAACCAAAAAAAAAATTTAAAATATATAAAAAATGTAAAATACCTCATTGGGAAAACAACTGACCTGGAAAACAAATCTAAGGGAGACAATCTAAGGATTGTGGAACTCCCTGAAAACCATGATGAAAAAGAAAGAGCCTATCTTTCACTAAATCATCAAAAAGAACTACCTGGAAGTCATAGAATCAGAAGTTAAAATCACCATTGAAAAAATTCACCAAACACCTCCTGAAAGAGATCCCAAAATTAAAACTCCAAGGAATATAGTGGCTAAACTTCAGAACTACTGGACCAAGGAAAAAATATTACAAGCATTCAGGAACAACAACAACAAAAACAAAATTCAAATACAAGGGAGCCACAATAAGGATTAACTAGGATCTGGATCTGATATTCTGAAAGGCAAAGGAATTTGGAATGCAGTGAAGAATAAATTACCCTGCTAAAATGAGCATTTTCTTTCAGGGAAGAAGAAGGACATTCAATGAAACAGGTGAATTCCATTTATTCTGATGAAAAATCAAAAACTGATCTAATTAAAAGAGATAAGAAAGGGAACTACATTTTGCTAAAGGGTACCATAGATAATCAAGCAATATCAATACTAACCATATATGCACCAAGTGGTATAGCATAGAAATTCCTAAAGAAGAAGTTAAGAGAGCTGCAAGAAGAAATAATTATTCTTCTTATTAGACAGCAAAATTATAATACTGGGAAATCTCAACCTTGCTCTCTCAGAACTATATAAATCAAATTGCAAAATAAATAAGAAAGAAGATAAAGAGATAAATAGAATACTAGAAAAATTAGTCTTTGGAGAAAATTGAATGGAGACAGAAAGGAATACACTTTCTTCTTGGCAGTTAATGGAACCTATGCAAAAATTGATCATATATTAGAACATAAAGACCTCAAAATCAAAGGCAGAAAGGCAGAAATAGTCAATATTTTTTTTCAGACCACAGAGTTACTTTGCCCAACTTTATGCCAATAAATTTGACAATCTAAGTGAAATGGAGGAATACCTACAAAAATATAGATTGACCAGATTAACAGAAGAGGAAATCAATTATTTAAATAGTCCTATTTTAGAAAAAAGAAATAGAACAAGCTATTAATCAACTCCCTACGAAAAATTCCCCAGGACCAGATGGATTTACATGTGAATTCTACCAAACATTTAAAGAACATTGAATGCTAATACTATATAAACCATTTGAAAAAAAAATAGGGAATGAAGGACTCCTACCCAATTCCTTTTATGGCACATATATGGTATTGATACCTAAACTAGGTAGATTGAAAACAGAAAGAAAAATATAAATCAATCTCCCTAATGAATATTGATGCAAAAATCTTAAATAAAATAATCCCAAATAGATTACAGAAAATCATCCCCAAGTTAATATGCCATGACCAAATAGGATTTATACAGTAATGAAGGGCTGATTCAATGTTATGGAAAATATTAGCATAATTGACTTTATCAATAACCAAATTAACAAAAAATATATGCTTATCTCAATAAATACACAAAAAGCATTTGATAAAACCCAACATCTATTCCAATTAAAAACACTAGAAAGTATAGGAATAAATGGACTTTTCCTTAAAATAGTAGCATCTATTTAAAACCATCAGCAAATATATGTAATGAGAATAAACTGGAACCATTCCCAATAAGAACAAGTGTGTAACAAGGTTGCCCACTATCACCATTACTATTCAATATTGCATTAAAAATGCTACCTTTGGCAATAAGAGAAGAAAAAGAGATCAAAAGAATTAGAGTAGGTCATGACAAAACCAAATTATAACTCTTTGCAGATGACATGATGGTATAGTTAGAGTACTCTAGAAAATCAAATAAAAATATTAGAAATAATGCATAACTTTAGCAAAGCTGCAGGATACAAAATACATCCACAAAGATCATCAGCATTTTTATACATCACTAAAAAAAACCCAGCAGCTCAAGATGCAAAGAGTAATTCAGTTTAAAATAACTGTCAAGAGTATAAAATATTTGGGAATCTTATCTGCCAAGGGAAAGTCAGGAACTATATGAGCAAAACTAAAAAATGTTTTTCTCATAAATAAAATCATATCTAAACAATTGGAAAAATATCAAGTGCTATTGGATAGGTCAAGCAAATATAAAAATGATAACAATACTAACTAAACTAATCTACTTATTTAGTGTGATACCAATCAAATTCCCAAGAAACTATTTTACTGAATTAGAAATAATAACAACAAAATTAATTTGTAAGAAAAAAAGTAAAAAATTTCAAGGGATTTAATGGGGGGGGGGGAAAGCAAATGAATGTGGCCTATCTGCACCAGATCTAAAACTGCATTATAAAGAAGTGGTCACCAAAACCATTTGGTACTGGCTAAGACAGAGAGCAGTTGATCGGTGCAATAGCTTAAGTTCACAGACCAAAATAGTCAATGATTATAGCAATCTGGTGTTTGGTAAACCTAAATACCCCAGATTTTGGGATAAGAAATCACTATTTGATTAAAACTGCTGGGAAAATTGGAAACTAGCTTGGCAGAAACTAGGCATTGACCCACATATAACATTGTATATCAAGATAAGGTAGAAATGGGTTCATGATCTAGACATAAACAAATTAGAAGAACGTAGGGTAGTTTACCTTTTATGTCTGTGGAAGAGGAAGGACTTTGTGACCAAAGAAGAAATAGAGATCATTATTAATCACAAAATAGATAATTAGAATTATATTAAGTTAAAAAGTTTTTGTATAAACAAAACTAATGCAGACAAGATTAGAAAGGACATAATAAACTGGAAAACATTTTTAGATTCTAAGGTTCTGAAAAAGGACTCATTTTCAAAATACATAGAGAATTGACTCAAATTTAAAAGAATTCAAGCCATTCTCCAATTATAAATGGTCATAGGATATGAAGACATTTTTCAGATGAAGAAATTGAAACTCTTTCTAGCCATATGAAAAGGTGCTTTAAATCACTATTGATCAGAGAAATGTAAACTAAGACAATTCTGATATAGCCCAACACACCTGTCAGATTGGCTAAGATGACATGAAAAAAAATGACGAATGTTAGAAGGGATGTGGGATAACCATTTGGTGGAGCTGTGAATGGAACCAACCATTCTGTAGAGCAATTTGGAACTATGCTCAAAAAGTTATCAAACTGAGTACACTCTTTGATCCAGCAGTATTTCCACCAGGATTATATCCCAACAAGATCTTAATCGAGGGAAAAGGACCCACATGTGCAAAAATGTTTGTGACAACCTTTTTTGTAGTGGCTAGAAACTGAAAACTAAATGGATGCCCATTAATTGGAGAATGGCTGAATAAATTATAGTATTTGAATGTTATGTAATATTATTGTTCTGTAAGAAACAACCACCAGCATGATTTCAGAGAGGCCTGAAGAAACTTATAGGAACTGATGCTAAGTGAAATGAGCAGAATCAGGAGATCATTATACATGGCAATAACAAGACTATATGGTGATCAATTCTGATGGATGTGGCTCTCTTCAACAATGAGATGATTCAAACCAATTCAATTGTTCAGTGATGAAGAGAGCCATCTATACCCAAAGAGAGGACTGTGCCATCTGAATGAGGACCACAACATAGCCTTCTCACTCTTTATTGTTGCTTGCGTTTTGCTTTCTTTTCTGTTTTTTTCCTTCTTGATCTGATTTTCTTGTGCAGCAAGATAACTGTATAAGTAGGTATGCAAACACATAAACACACACACACACACACACACACACATATATAGGAGTTAACATATATTTTAACATATTTAACATATATTGGACTACCTGCCCTCTAAGGCAGGGGATTGGGAAAAGAAGGGATAATCTGGAACGGAAAACTTTGCAAGGGTCAAAATTGAAAGTATGACCCTTAGGCCCAGAGAGAATCTGCTGATAAAGTCTGGTTCAGCTCCCCATCTCCCCTTGTGGTACCTCACCTTTCTTGGAAAGTGGGGGGGCATGATCACTTATGTTCTACTTGAAGCAAGGGATACTTACAGTAAAGAGATGCATTTATGTGTCAATAGCAGTATGCTATTTAGCTAGTTATCAGGTGGTCAGTGTGTTGTTGTGATGTAACCGTACTGAGGTATTTAGGGGCTGAGAGGACTTGAAATAAGAGGACTCCATGTTTCATCAGACTCCTGGCTCTCCTGTCTTCATCACTCTTCCACTAAGACCAAGGACTCAAGCTGGTCCCCAGTTCCTCCAGAGAGCTAGTCCAGACAATATATTTTGGCACCCAAACATGGAGGCTCTAGAAAGCACATTTCACATATGTATATACACATATATAAATGTGTCTATATATACATATGTACATAAATACATATACTTAGAGATATCTATATTTTTATAAGTATGTATATACAGAGATGAGTGCAAACTTAGTATAATTCTGTACTGTGCTATAACAGTAACACAATTCAGTGTGATCCTGTGGTATAAGAGAGTATAACTTCTAAAAATAAACTTCTTTTAGTCTGTATATTCTGTGATGGTACTTCTGTATTCTGCCCCAGTCAAAGGAAATCTAGAATTTTGTGTTTGGTTTGGGGTGTTTCCATGTAGGCAAAATGTTTGCCTACAGGGAATTCATCCATAGGAATGTGATCAGAATGAGAACTGGACATAAGAACCAATTGAAGGATGTAGGGATATTTAGTCTAGAAAACAGTGAACTTTGGAGGGGTATGACAAATTTCAGTGGGTATTTGAAGGGTTATCATGTAAAAAAGGCCTTAATCTTGTGGTATAAATTATAGTTAGTATATTTTGAACACTTCATCAAAGCTTAATAAATAATTCATGATGAATATTTATAAAGAGATTATTTCTATATCCTTATATGTAGTGATAATGAAGACTATGTCCTATCTACTATGACAGTGGTCTTAATTTGTTGATATTAAAACATTATCAGATGTCCCATATTGTTCTAACTCCTGTTTGATCTGAGTTTCCCCATGTTGTCCATATTATAGAGAAACACCTTCTGCTTCATTTGATCATTATAATAAGTAGCTGATGGCAAGATAGAATACAATACCCCTAAACCCCAAATGAGTTTAATCTTAGATTCCTCAATTTAGACTGGAGACAGAATCATTGCTCAGATGTAAATTGATGCAATTATTAGGGAGAAGCTGTGCAAAATGAGGATTTTTGTTTACAAAATCTGAAATGGATGTGGTGCTTTTAAAGAAAAAGAACTTAAGCAAATGGAACCGTTGCAAAATTGTGGAATATTATCATCCTCCTGCATGCTATTTTATGTCTAAATATGCCTATCTATAACCATGGTGTACTGAAAGGGAGGATATAAAGGTGGAACATTAACTAATACATTTCCTGGGAGTCTGCTGATGAAAGGTGACATTTCTGCTTGATGTTCCTTCCACTGGGAACAATGGCTTTCTCGTACTCCTAACTAATGTTATCATGAGTGTGAAATTACTATGCCTCCCTCTTGGAAAGGATATCTGTATCCTAATAAGGATATAGATTGTTTTTACTGGTGTTCTCTCAGGCAACTTAAATTATCTAATTTATAAAGTTGATGGCAAATTTATTGTAAAATAAAAGTATAATCCAAGGCTTTTTATATTTGTTAATTAATTAATTAATCCCTTACCGATAACCCAAGAGTATTGGCTTTATGTCAACTGATGTCAAATGAATGGAGATTTCATTTTAGGATTGAGAAAACCTGTGTTCATGCCTTACTTTTCAAACATATTCATTATATAATCTTGGAGAAATCATTTAAAATTTCAGGATTCTCTAACACTTTGAGTTATAGGTCTATATTCATAGAAAGACTTTCTTAATGGGATAATTCCTACAGTAATGAAAGTTATTGTAGCAAGACCATTTTGTTTAGACTAAATGGCCTATCACCATGGCTACCCTTTCTAGGAGAAATATTATTAGATTTAGGTTCAGATCATTCAGATTCAAATCTGATGTCAAGTACTCACTAGTATTGAGGAAATGAGTAACTTAAACTTTGAAATTGAATACCTTCGATTTTAACATAAGCACATAATGCTTTCATTACCTGCTACAGTGATAAATTCAAGCAAGCTTTAAACAGAAGTACTGATGGTAGCTGGAGTAGGAGTAGTGGTTTTCAGAAGTAATAATAGTAGTGGTAGTAGCAGAATATTAATACTAGTATTTGGAGGATTATTTAATTTCATATATCTCATTTGTTTTTCAAAATAGCCCTGTTTTCTGCAGCTATAATTATCTCTATTTTGCAAATGAGGAAGCAGTGCTCCAAGAAGTTTTTCCCCCACCAGAGGTCGAATGTATTTTAAAAGGGCAAAATTTGAATTCGACTCCTATTGACTTCAAATCCAGCACTCATTCTCCTATATCATACTGACTTTTTCATTTTAGGAATTAAAATGACTCTTCATAATATTCAAATAAACATTAAAACAAGTATATTAGATGTTTTCTAGCATATTCTCTTCATTTGCTAAACATGATGTTTTATGTCAATAAAATTATAATTACTTTAAAATATTATGAAGATCCTTAAATAGTCAAATATTACCCCTATTGCAATACATAGAACATTCATAACAACAAAAGATGTATGCCCCCATTCCTATGTGAATCAGGTAAATTATGCTAATTAGAAGATCAGAATTTCTTAATATATTTTTCCTTAATGTTACTGTTGTCAGTAGTTGTTAGATGGACTCTCTTCAAACTTATATCTTGTTCATGCAGGTTTCTTTTCTTTAGATCTATGATTTTAATAATCCCATATCCATTTTCCCCTTTTTTCCTGGTCCCTCCCAGGATAGGGAGTGGAAAGAGTAAAGAGGGCTTAATTCACTGGGACCCTGAAAAAATTGCAGGTACTACCTTCTATACAACCTTGGCACATCTCATAATATATAGGCATGTTATTTTTGTTATTTCACCCCAGTTTCAAACCTACTCTTTTACTATTCCTGTCTCCTTTTTCTGAACCCTAAACTTGCATTCTTGATATGTGGAGGCTCCACTGGATTCTAGAAAGAGGAACATGAAGGCATAAGGAGAAATAGAAAGGAAGAAAATTTTGGCTAAATATCAAGACTTAGTATTAAGAGCCATTCCAAAGTGGAATGGTTTGTTATAAGTGGTGGTACACACCCCTAACTTGTATGTAAACAAACAAAAAATAATATAAGGGTGTATATCATGTAGAATGTATACTCTACAGATGGCCACTAAAGATCTTTCTTAATTTGAAAAGTCTATTGTTCCATTATTCTACATTATAGGAGCATTGCAACAATTGTTTCAGACCAAACTTAATAAACCCATATTTTATGAGAGCTCATGTTCAATGACAGTTTTCCCTCATGTCCCACCATGGGATCTTAATGAATCTTTAGATCTGTCTTCAGAACATGGACATGCCAGATGCTTTCTATCACTACAATGAAAACACCAGGCAGCCTCTTCAATGGAAAACATGTTTATGATAGGAAAAATCCGTATTCAGGTTTCCAAGGCTAATCTTGCAGCCAGTGAATGGATTCCTCTATAATTCAGAATAAAGCAGCAATTGTATATCTTTAATAAAAGAAAGAATGTATACCTTCGTTTCTGATTTCAGCCCAGTTCAAAGATTGTAGCAAAGTGACTGAATTGGGAAAATTTCCCACCTTGTTAATAGGGTAACTATAGCATCAATTTATTGGAACTTCCATGAGGGCAAGCTGATAAACATGGTGATCAACCCAAACTCAGTTCAGGAACTTGGCTCAGACAATGAAGGTTATTGATAAGATTTTTCCCTGATTAAGAATCACTGAAAACTAGTGGGAACCCAGCCAGATCTGTCTCTGATCCTAGAATAATACAATTACTCAATAAGCAATTGATGTACTAAATCAGACACCAGTTAAGCCCATAGATTCCCTATAGACCAAGAATAGATAACTTTGTGTCACTGGACTATGGGAAATCATGATACTCCCCCAAAAATTCTAAATATAACATTTCAAGAAATCATAAAATAAAACGAAAGTGATCTCTTAGAATTTGTGGAAATAAAAAAGAATACACTGGTCACATTTGAAAGAACTCTAAATAAAAAATTCTAGGAAAATTATGGCCAAAATTCAGTGCTTCCAGGTCAAAGAAAAAATATTACAAGTATTCAAATAGAATTAAAATACCAAAAAGCCTCAGGCAAGATGACACTTGACTAAGCACTTATCAATGTAAAAAAGAGTGCGGTTCAGAATATGATATTTAGGATAATTTTACAACTAAGATTCACATACTAGCAAAATTGAAAATAGATCTATAGGGCAAAAGAGGAATATAAATCTTGTACTTAACAGAAATTTTGAAGTTCAAAGACAGGAGTCTAATAAAAATCCCACAAAATGTAAAAATGAGTGAAAATTTATAAGATATTATTAAACAACTATGGACTTTATATTTCAAGATGTGTATATAAATATATGTATAAATTTAGTAGTCACTAAAATTTAATATATTCCATTGCTACTAATTAGATTGTGTTTTGTTCAGGGTATGTATGTTTATGTGTGTGTGTGTATCTGTGTGTCTTTGTGGGTTTATAATTTTTAAGTAAGTATGCAGTTTAGTGACTTTAGGGGATACTTCCAAATTAATTTCCACAATTACATGCTGCTGCTTTCCCAAACCAATGATGATATAATTTACTGGTTTATGGAAAATACTATAGTGTTCTCTTATATCCTAAATGTGTGGGAATATTAAATAATTATTGATTCTGGGGTCAGCTAGGTGGCAAAGTAGATGGAACACCAGCCCTGAAGTCAGAAAGACCTGACTTCAAATCTGATATCAGACACTTAACATTTCCTAATTGTGTAACTCTGGGCAAGTCACATAACCTCAATTGCCTCAACAAAATAATAAATATTAATAATAATAATAATAACAATTTACTCAATATATTATATTAATAATGATATATAATTATGATAAAATATAATAAAATAATACATAATTTATTTGTGTGATGCTATATAATATATTAATCTATAATAATAATAATTGTTGTTTTGTCAAGGCAACTGGGGTTGTTGTTATTATTAATTATTATTATTATTATTGATTCCATAATTGTTTGCTGATATAGGTTTACTCTATGTTTCAAACTCTGTCTCCATCTCTGTCCCTCTTGGTATCTCATTCTCTTTCTTATTGATTCTGATTCTCTGTCTTTGTCTCTGTCTCTTTCTTTCCCTGTTTCTCTGTCCCTCTCTCTCTTTTTCTCTCTCTCACCTTGTAGAACATTCACAGATAGCCACAAATTATATGTTATTAGCAAAACTTTTCCTATCAGATGAATATAGAAAAACATTTTATTTTTAAAACATTTTCATTCATGAACCATTCAAAATATGATAGCAAAACTTTGGGAGGGTGGTTCATGTGGAGGATGGGACTTTTGGTAACAAAACATGAAAAGCAAAGTTGATTCCCACTGATCCAGGAAAGAACAACTAAATTTTAGTCCATGAAAGCATTGGAATATGCTTATGAAAGAAGAGGAAAAGATGAGAAATCCAAAGAAAGATGGGATGAGTTATATAAATGGCTACTTAGGTAAGTATACAGAACTAGGAGAATAAGACATACCACAATTATAATGATTTTGGTCTAAATAGAAGTCCAATAAAACTGAGGATCACACATTATTTTAGGCCCTAAAATGTTTAAGGGAAAAGATGCCTCCTGTTTTGAAAGATGAAAGACTTGGTACAGATTAGTACATTTATCATCAGATGTGGTCTCGTTGTTACTTGGTTTTGCTTAATTGTTTTTTCTTTAGTATAAGGGAAGCCTTCCTCAGTGGTAAGGAGAATGGTTTAAAATGAAAGGAATCATTAAATATTAATAAATATTAAAATATATGAGAAGTCATTTTAGAAGGGATTACAAAAATCATTTATTTTCTTATCTAAATTCCCCTTCAAAGAATTATATTTGCCAGCATAATATCCAGACTTGGCATCTGTAGTCACTACTCCCCCATTTTACTACCGTTATAATTTCCCCCAAATGTGTTTATCTAGGACGTACGACCAGCCATCTCTGCAATGTGACTTTTTTTTGAGAGAGAGAGAGAGAGAGAGAGAGAGAGAATATTCAGAATAGAGTGGATTAAGGTTAATTCCTTATTGAGCAGAGTTTGAAGTCCCTAATTAAAGTACAGGGACAGCAGCCAAAACTTCTGCCACATGACCTACAAAGAAGATGTACATTTTTTTTTTTGCTGAGTTAAAAAAGAGGGGAGGATATCACAAAGCTTGAATTATAAAGAAACTGAGAAACAATGGGGGGGGGGGGAGCAGATCCAGTATTAAAGTAGAATTTGATCACAGGTTTCTTTAAATAATACAATTAGATAATTTCTAAGCAAATGCTCTATTTCTCCATTTCATATGGACAACTAATACAAAATTAAGAATTATTATTCACACTTAAAACAAGCAAGAACAGAATTTTGGGCTTAATCATTAAGATTAGATCATTAAACTTTATGCATAAGCACAGTGTTCGGTTTTTTTTTTAAGTTTATATATAATGATTGCACAGGGCTAAAAGAATTAAGCTAATGAATCATAGGAACTCATATTTTCTTATGCTATTTAGGATTTACAGAGATATTTGTAAATCTTTATGATCTTATAAAATTCAATGCAAACAGATTTAACTTTGCTTCTATAGTCACTCCCTCCTCATTAAATAAGAATTGGAAAGGAAGTTTTTGAAAATAAAATTAAATGATTTGAAAATAATAGAGGCAACATGGATTCAAAATACTTTCTTGTTTTAAAGAAGCTCATCTGAAAATGATCTGGGGTTTTTAGTGGACTGCAACCTTAGTATTTCATCAGTATAATGAGGGAGCCCAAAATCTTAAATGTAAATTTTCATTGCATTAACATAAGCCTAGTCTCTAGGAATGGTCAGATGATAGACCCACTCTATTTTGCTTTTATCAGAATCTGGAATATGTTGTTCAGTTATAGATTCAAAAATATATTCAAGACATTTGTGATCCAGTGACAATATAGAGGACAGCATGAAGTATGATTAATGGTAATATGAGGATTACTTTAAGAAATGGAGCATAGTTTGCTTGAGCAAAACAGACTCCAAGAAAAAGGTAATATGTCTGTTTGTGCCTTTGCCCACTTGTCATACAGAGAGGAAATTGGGTTTGTATTTGTCTGACCAAAGACAGAATCAGTAGCAAAGAGTGGAAGTTGAAAAAAGTTTAAAGTCAGAAGTATTTTCCTAAATGGTAAAACTAAGCAAAAGGGCCTTGGACTACCTTACATGATAGTGGACTCCTCCTTCCCAAATGTCCTTAATCAAAGACTGAACTACCTCTTATCAGTTATGCTAAAAAAAACTCCTTTATTGAAATGATATTAAACTCATCTCAATGAATCCTTGGCCATCACTTATAGAATTAGAAATTAGAAATTAAAATTATTTATGTTGCATTTTATTTTACATGTTTTGTTATATATTTCTCAATAATTATTTGTCACGTGGTTTATACATTAAACAATTATTTTTCTTTTTGAAACTGGATTTAGTGTCATTAGAGCCTTCTCTTACATTATACTTGATTTTAAATAAATTATTTCAAATTTTCAAATTCCCCTTAAGCAAGAACATAAACTATATTTTGCTGAGAGGGGGGGAAAGATGGTTTTATAGAGCAAAACTATATTTTAGTTAAAAGTTCCTTTTTTTCGAATAGTTTTGTTTTAGAGATGTTAGAGTTTTGAGTTTAGAGTTTAGAGATGTTTAGAGTTTTGTTTTAGAGATGTTATCCAAAAAACTATAGCCCAGTGTATTAATACTTGATCTTCCTATTATCTTTACAAATCTTAGGTCACAAATAATGTTACTGTTTCCATCTCAGAATACTCATTTGATCATGGTTTTTACAATATAATTTGAAAGTTTAAGACCTAGCATAAAGCAAAGGAACATAGAAGACCAAAATGAATTATACATAGAAACCAGCTTATTGCCTTAAAATTTTTATGAAAGTTTCCAATGTGACCTTCTCAGTAAATGTAAGAGTAGCTCTCACAAATTGGAAATAGTTTATACCTCAAGGGAAGCTTGTGTCAAAGACAACCAAATGAAAATATATTATACTTTTACAAATCTCGGGAGGATTCAGTATACTAGCTTTTATTGGTGGAACCATAAATTGGAGGGTAATTCTTTAAAAAAAACAGCAATAATAATAATAATTGCTTTCAATTGGTTATATTCATAGTCATATTTCATTTCTGAATGATAAAGCCATTATATATGTGGATTAACAGACTTTGAGGAAGAAAAGAAGAAATCATTTCCTTTAAATCTAGAATAGTATTTTTACTTCAGAGTAACTCATTGGTTTTATTTTAAAATTTAGTATTTTTCAGAGATAGATATATAGATAGATGAGTTCTATTTTTAAATGTATGCATATAAACGTGCATAAATGTATATATATTTTTCATATGTATTTTGTATATGTCTATTGAATTCATTTACATATTGAGTTAAGCTCCTCTAAAAATACAAGTCAGCAAAATAGCTATTGGACCTTAATTATGCATTTTCACTTACCTTTATAATTTCTCTTTTATTTGAAGCATGAAATTTATCTTAATAGGATGCATTTTAAATTATAAGCATAATCTGTGTTTAGTGAGGGGAAAAAATGATATTCTAATTGCTGTTTCCAGTCTCTCTGCTTATTCATTTATACACACCTATTAAAATCATCTTTATACAAAAGAATCTATTTATAGCCAAAAAATGCCCTATTTTTGTACAGATTAGAAAACTGTAAAAAACAAACAAACAAAAAACAAACAAACAGAAAAAGTGACTTTGGTGAAGTCACACAGCATGTAAATTCCTGAAGGACATTTGAAACCAAATAATTTGGACTCTGTCAGGTATCCTATTCAATATGCTACTGATTTGCACCATTCTGTTCATATATTCCCTCTCATCAGCAATCTATGGTAATTTACTCCCTTGTTTCTAAGATATAAAACAAACTTTGGATAGGATATTTAAATCACTCTATAATATAGCTGAAGGCTACTGGTATTTCAGTGCACATTCTATGACTTTTTTTAATAGCCTGTCCATCATGTCTGGAATAGTCTTCCTTAATTCCTGACCTTAAATTTTTGTATTCTACTTGAGAAGTGGATTATTAATCAAGTATGTTCAGATAAGTAAATATGAAGCATATACAACATAGGAGATCCCTAAAAACACCAGGCTTCAGGAAAGGTATTATTTAGTAGGTCAGAATAATATTCAAGTAAGTTGCTATATCTTGATTCAAATATTTCCTATTATATTATTTGTTCAGTTTGTAGATTCTAATTATTTGTCATATTTTGTTTATACTTCTCTGATTAGATGTTGATTTCATTCACCTCTGTAGAGGGCCACAGACAGTAAGGGAACTCTGGGTGAGGTATAAGACCCTTCATCCTAGAGGGAACCTACTGACAATGTCTGATTCAGCTCCCCATCTCCCCTAAGAGCTTTTGGACTTTCAAAGAAGTCAAGGGGAGGTGACAACCTATGTTGTAATTAAATCAGAGTGATACCAAGTGGCAAAGTGACATCTACACACAATAGCAAGTTGTTTATATGGTCCTGCATGCCCAGTATGCTATGTTTATGTCAGGGTATTAGGGTATATAAGGCTGAGAGAATTTGGAATAAATGGATTCCATGTTTGAACATCCACATGAGTCCCACCTCTTTACTCCTCTTCTAAGATCAAGAGTTGTTACCAAGACCTTTCAGAGAGCTAGTCCAGACACAACACATCTCTAGCCAAGTAAAATGTAAGTTACATACTGACAATGATTAATTTATACTTCATTTTATGTTCCATTTATTTAGCAGAACAAGTACACATAGTAGAAACTTAATAAATCTTTGTTCATTTAAATTGTCATTAGGTAGATTTTTTTTCCCCAAGAAAGAGATTATAGAAGGTTTTAATTTCTGATCCTTGTGGACACATCTCATGGGAGGCATGAGTATAAAAAGTTGGAGTGCTTGTAACAGATGGATAACTTTACTCCTAAATTAGAATACTTCCTTATGCCATAGCTGTATATATTGTTAATATGTGATCACCTAAGTCCTTAGTGTTTGAACACGACATTGGGTCAGGTCTTAAGCAAGGTGCTTTAAGATTCACACACATATTCACACAATGCAGTGAAATAAATGAAAACTTTGGGGAAAACTACCTTTTTAATAGGAGAGAATGTATGTATGTATTCTCACAGAAGAATATGGAAAACATCACTAAGAAATATCAAAGGAAGCTAAATTCATATTTTGATAGACTTGGAGTCCAATACTGGAAGCCATCCTAATGATGACATGAACATTTGAAAAAAATAATGTATCTGATAATCTATAGCTGTAGTACACTGTAATATAAATATAATAGAAGAGGGGTTTTGAACTTTGCTTTTATATGATGGATTGTTTTGGCAGTGTGACAAAGACTATAAACCTATAAACTCTTTTTAGTAACAGAGTAATGATACCTAAATTCACAATTAAAAGAAATGTTATATTTCAGTTAAAGGATAGTGAAAAGTATGAGTTGATTTCTTTCACCATTCAAGTTGATAGATACCCCTGAAATCTATCAATGATTCTCCTGAGGGTCCTGAGACATGAAAATAAGAACTTCTGTTAGACTATTGCAAAACTGAAAATATTTAAGGGTGTGTAAGGGCTGGAAAGTGTGCAAGGTAGTGGCAGGTGTTGAGACTGACCTGCTTCATAAGCTCAGTACATCTGTACTGTAAAAAGTTTAAAACTTGAGGAAGATGGAAGGGAGAAAAAGATGGTATATAGGAGAAGAATTTAGTAGATTCTCAAGGAAATAATAATTGGCACCCAGAGCATATGTAGCCTTGGTTGGTGTAAATCAGTGAGGTTGGGACATAGACAAAGAGTTTTCTGGAGCAAAGATTTTCTGTTGGTGGGTTGCTTATAGAAAGTTATTGTATGGATAATAGTTCCCTGGACTGAGGAGCAACGGAAATTGAGAAGTTCTCCTTCGTTAAAGAGAGGTGCGTGTGTGCGCATGTGTGTGTGTGTGTGTGTGTGTGTGTGTGTGTGTGTAAGAGGGAAATAGAGAGAGAGAGAAGGAAAGAGAGAAGCAAGAAGGAGGGAGGAAGGGAAAGAGGGAGAGAGAAGCAGAGGGGAGATGGAGACAGAGACAGAGAGGCAGAAACGCCGAGACAGAAGAACAGAGAGAGACAAAGAGAGACAGAGAAAAAGATACTTTGGTGATGGAAATAGAAACTGAAACAGACAGAGACAAAGAGAAATAGAGATAGAGACACCATAAAACATCAGCATCATTCCTCTTCCACCCATCTGAAAAATATATTGGTTAGATAATTAACATGGTGATAATGAGATCTGGAATGTTTGTCTTGTTAGGTCCTGTATAAAATACTTATACTCCATTATTATGCCTATACTCAAGCCATGAAAAATAGGATAAATCAAATACCTTTCTGAAATTTAAGAAAGTATTCTATTTTTTCTTATTTTAAGCATAAACAAATTATTATTCAAAAAATGCAAGGGATATTTTGTTTAGGTGTATGTTTTAAAAAGAAAAGTTTATATCATAGATAAAGATATGACAAATCAGCACTTGTAGCAAATTGGATATAAGAATAATGTTATTTCTTTGGCTTTTTACATAGACAACTATAATTGTTGTTATTGTTGAAATTCTTCTAAATAAAATAAAGTAACTTCAAGGATTCATGAAAAATATTATTTATCTGAATGTTGGAAATAAAGCACATAATCCACATTATAGTAAAATATTGAATCTGACCCATTTAACAGATTATAGCATCATATAATTTTAAAACTAAAAAAATAATAAAGAGGGATTGTCTCATTGCATACATTTAGAGTTTTTGGGTTGTGTTTTTTTTTTACAGTTTGAATGAAGCAAAGATCAATGTTTCAAAATACCTTAATTCAATTCACACAGCTAGAGGCAGAATTGAGAATAGTACACATGTATCTTTGGTGTTTTCTATTTTTCTTATCTCATACTGATGGAAATGACTATTATACAGTGTAGGGCTTAGAAATCAAAATAATTCAAGAGAGCATTCCAAGGTACTTTATTAGGTAGAAAAGAAAAACTCATTTGTTCAGGTAATGAGAGAACTAGAGTCCAAAACCAGATCCTTTGATTTAATTGTATTTCTAAGGTTTCTAACACTTAAAGCCCTGCAAAAATGATAAGGGCTTGGTGTCACTACCTTTATTGGAAGTCATCAGAGCAAGTTTAGATAAGTAAAAGTCAAGAATATTATAGAGGAAATTTGTCATTGCAGGTCAGTCTAGAGTAATTCTAAGATCCCCACTAATTTTGAAATTCAATCATTCTGTGACTGAATTCCATATTTTATTTTATTTTCTTTTTTTTTTTTTTTTTTACTATTTCTCTTCTTCTTTTTCTTCTATCAATTTAATTTTTAAATATATTTTAAAGTTAATTCATCTTTTCTCACTTCTTATCTCAATGAGAAAAAGAAAAAACATCTCTATAAAAATATACATAAACAATGTCCCTCATTAAATCAAGAAAGAAGAAAGAAAAGGAAGGAAGAATGGAAGGAATGTTTCTCATTCTATAACATGACTGATCACTTGAATGTCTAAAGATGAGTACCACAATTTCTCAATAGTCATCTGGATTCATGGTGGACCACTATATTGATTAGATTTCTTTCAGCCTTCATAGTTGTTTGTTGAAGAATTATTATTATTATTATTATTATTATTATTATTATTATTATTATATACACTGTCCTGGTTATGTCCCTTTCATTCGTCATTATTTTTAAGTCCTTTCTATTTCTATATCTGTCCCAAACACCCCCCTCTCTCTCTCTTCCTTTCACAAACTGTCATAAACCATTAGCAGCATTCCATCTCACCCATCCCAAATAATATATTTGTGATAATTAACATGCTGATGATGAGAGCTGATACATTTTCTTGTTAGGTCCTTGCACAAAATATCCATCCACTATTATTGTGCCTGTACTCAAATAATGAGAAGTAAAATATTTCTGCCTTTTTCACACAATTCACTCCTCTGTCCAAATCTATTTAATAGTGTGGGTCAAAAAATTTGTCACTAAAATACCCTTGAGAGAATTACTTCTGAAATACAATAAAAGTCTGAGACCACTTATAGAAGTCTTGGGTAAACCAAACCACAGCACCACCAATCCCTCTACTTAAACTGTCTTCAGAATTGTTATTGATCACTATTGTCATTGTGCTTTGTGGCAACTCTCATCAATTGTGATTGTTCAAACAGTTGAAATGAAAAGATCACCTAAGTTTTGCTCCATTAATTGTGCATTCAGAAACAGAATGGTGTGGAAACCAATGTCTGGTTTACATCTTGTTTAATTAGATGACAACAACCAAGTTCCAATTGAGCCACACACAATAAAGGGAAAAACCGCAAGTCCATTAGATCTGAGAATGATAAACTGAACTCTTGCCATTTTAGCCTGAAAACAAGCAGCTGAAAAACTACAGAAGGGAAGTCTTAAGTACACATAGACATAACTTTAAATATTTTAAAGAGCTGATCATAAAGAATGTGCAGTGTTTTATTATCAATACAGTGCAGACATTTTGTTCAGTAGTCACATGATCTAATTTTTAATTTATAGGTATAAAAATTAAACTGGCTTTTAAGGACCTGGAATTTTGGGATAATTATAAAAATTCAAAGAAAAACCAAGAATTTTCTATTTTACTCTTTTTATACTTTCTGGTGAAGTGTACTGCATTATTTAATTTTCAGTAATGTTTTTGCGATTATAATTTTTTTCAGAAAAAGGAGTATTCTAATAAGTGACATTTAAATGTCCCTTCAAATATTTCAAACCTTTTATTTTGTTTGTGCCTTACAAGAACCCACTAAGGTAGGTGTTATGTAAAGCACTGTATTTTACAGATTGGGGCAGAGCATCAGAAGTATCTTGCATAGAATCAGGTGATTGGTTAGAATCTAAGGTGAAATTTGAACCCGTTTCTTCTCAAGTGCTTATAATCATTCATTTTTAACACTTAAAACACTGTCTTGACAAAATTAACTTATGTATTAATGAGGTATATGTATTGTCTTCTACCTATTTATAACATTTTATTGACTTTTCTATTTTCCTAAAGTACACTAGAAATTGAGGGAGATGTTACACAGAGACAAGTATAATGACCAAAACAAACAAAAAAAAAAAAAGAAAAGAAAAGAAAAGAAAGAAAGGAGGCTTTGTTGACTTAAAAAAGAATTTAGTGAAACAACCCTTAAATCCAATTTAGTATTGCCAAATAGGCAAAATAATAGGAAAATAATTCCATAGAATACCATGGAAAATCATTAATTTTTTTTAAAGAAACAAACTAAAATAAAGAAATGTGAATTTTTATAGTTTTGATTTGAAAAAGTCATGAGTAATCCATATAAGTAAATTGAATTTTGAATTTTATGGTAAGGATAAAAGTTCCTTTTTGAAAAATAGATTTAGAGTTCTAGGAATAGGTACTAATTATTTCCTTCAAAATGGGGGTCAACAAAACAAACACAAATATGTGATGAGAAAGATTGGTGTGGGATTTTATATATATATATATATATATATATATATATATATATATGAATCCTTCGGTTACCATTCATGATAAATGAAACATGAAACACTAGGTAAGTAATTTCTATTCTCTTTTCCTCAGTTTCCTCATCTATAAAATCAAAAATTATTCTAGCTTAAAATATACAAATTTATGAGTATTTTTCAAAATTGTCTTTTGTTTTTGGCTGCAAGTCTTTAATTCTATTAATATTCTGGGTTCTGGAACCACTATTCTACCCAAAAGAAGTCCTACAAGAAATGCTGGAGTTGATAGCTTAAATTGCTTTTGCATATTTTACTGCATAAGTGTTTGTAATTTACTTGACCAACAATAAATAAATTGCTTGAGATAATTTTTGAAAACATTCAACATAACACAGAAAAATCCTTCTTTTCTTAAGGATAGGGGCAGAAGACTTAATTGGTAACAGTAAAAGAATAAGACTAGTTCTAAGATTTGCCCCACTGCAGAGAAAGTCTAAAATACAAAGATAAATATTGTCGCATAAATGTTGTATTTTCTCAAAATTAACAATCTGTTGATTTTCTGCTATAACATTTGGAGATAGATGAGAATAGGAATGTATTATGTAGTATCTGCCATTCAGAAGTGGAGAGATGAAAGAAAGTTTATGATTAATCAGATATTGTTCCATTCCAAGTCCCCCAATCCATTCATCCTTTCAAATATATTAATTAATTCTTTAAGTGATGATATATTGACAATTGTATACAAAACAACATTTAACAATGTCAAGACTAACACAATAGGCATTATGACATTCTATATGAAAAACTGAGTTTGAGAGAAATATATATATATCTTATTCATTGAACTTCACTCTTGTTTCACCTTATACTCTATTTCAGGTTTATACATAGTCATCTTACTCTCATTTTAGGAACTTATTCTCAGATTACAGTCATCTCTAAATTTAATCCTGTTTCTTTTCACCAACTAAATACTTTAAGCCTTATTTACAAATACAAAATTATTAATTAATAATTAATTATCAATTACAATAAATTATCAATTAAAATAAATACATAATTAATAATAATTAATACAAATTTTAAAATTTCTACCCTAAATTATTTATAGAACAATAATGTGATTAGCAAAATGCCTGAACTGTTCCTAGTGTATCTTGATTGAATGACTGAAAGTCTTTATTTAATATAATAAAATGAAGGATCCTGGGAAGTTGCAAATCATAATGTGATTGTGATAACTGTTTTTGGAAAACAATTTTTATGATCATTTCCATAATAAACTTAAATTGAGGATTAAATTTTCATTTCATAATTTTTAAACTTTAAAAAATATTTTATAATAAAAATACATGGGTAATAAAATATGAAATGTTGTTATTGAGAGATGTCTGTCTAATTTAACAAATGGGTGCATGTAATAATGTTTATTGAACTAAATTAAGCATGTATTTAACAAAATTGCATGCTTTTCATTAACTATGTGTGAATAATCCATAAGTCACTTGAATTAAATTCATTAATATTCAAATTGATTCAACTCCAGAAACATATATTAGATACCTGCTACATGTTATGTAAAAAGAAGACAGAAATCAAACTCAGCACTATCTTCAAGGGGCTTACATTTTAATGGTTATTGGCTAATGTCATTTAGTTGCTTAAGATACTTTCATTTTTGTTTCTTCTTAACAACATGGTGAAAAAACAGACAGGAACATATTTACTTATGGAATCAAGGGTCTATAATTTCATAATCATAATGAGCTCTTCTGGAAGAAAATTCTTTCTACTTATTAAAAATAGCAAATGGTCTACAACTTTCAGTCTTAGAGAATTACTGGCCTCTCTGAAATCTTCCTTGTATCCAGGGTTACATATTTATGAGAAATGAAATTTTATCTTAGATTTTCTTATTTCTAAAGTCAGCTCATTCTGTCCTATAGTATACTGTGTCATAAGCCAAATCCTATGATCCTCCTTCTATTTATTAGGAACCTGGGGTACAGTTAATATTAAAAATTATATATTTTAACAACGTAGTCTCCTTGGAAAACTGCAGGAAATAAGAGATAGAGAGTTAACATAGAAGGCTTGGATTCAATTCCTACTTCCAATACTCATTTGCTAGAGTGATTATATGCATTTACCTTCTTAGTGTCCTTCTTGTAATGAGCCTAGTCTCCCACCTTGTAAATTAAAAAAAAAAAAAAAAAAAACTAGGAACCAATTCTTCAAAAGTCATTTCTCCTTTCTTTTCTTTTTTTAAATAATAGTTTCTTATTTTCCCAAATACATGAAAATATATTTTCAAAATTCTTCTTTGTAAAACCTTGTTTCAAATCTTTCTCCCTCCTCTCCCTTCCCCTGCCCCTAGACAGCAAACAATCCAATATAAATTAAATTTGCAGTTCTTCACAACATATTTTCACATATATCATGTTGAACAAGAAAAATAAGATCAAAAGAGAAAAATACAGGAGAAAGAAAAACAAACAGTAAACAACAACAAAAAAGTGAAAATACTATCCTCTGTTACAGATTTAGTCTCCACAGTTCTCTCTCTCTGGATGCAGATGGCTCTGTGTATCACAAGTCTATTTGAATTGCATTAGATCACTTCGTGGGTGAAAAAAGCCAAGACCATCATGGTTGATCACAATATAATCTTGTTGCTATGTACAATGTTCTCTTAGTTCTACTCATTTTACTTAGTGTCATTTCATGTAAGTCTTTTCAGGCTTTTCTGAAATCAGTCTTCTTATCATTTCTTATAGAACAAAATTCCATCATATTTATATATCATAACTTATTTATTCATTCTCCAAATAATGAGCATCTATTCGTTTTCTAGTTCCTTGCCACTAAAAAAGGACTGCAACAAAATATCTTTGCATATTTTTCCTTTTTTATGATTGAGATACAGACCCAGAAGAGATACTGCTGGATCAAAGGGTATACACATTTTGATAGCCCTTTGGGCATAGTTTGAAATTGCTCTCCAGAATGATTGGATCTGTTAACAACTCCAACAACAATTGTATTAGTGTCCCAGTTTTCCCACATGCTCTCCAACATTCATCATTGTCTTTTCCTGTTATCCTAGCCAATCTGATAGGTGTGTGGTAGTACCTAAGGGCTGTCTTAATTTGCATGTCTCTAATCTAAAGTGATTTAGAACATTTTGTCATATGACCAGAAATAGCTTTAAATTCTTTATCTGAAAAATGTCTGTTCATATCCTTTGACTATTTATTAACTGGGAAATGACTTTTATCCTTTCACTAGCATGAACTAGCATTTTCCAAAATGCTCCCCCATTATTTGGTTTGATAGATATATGCAAAAAGCCCATGAAAAGTCAATTAGACTATTTCTTTGAGGACAGGTCCCCAATCTTTAAGGCCAATAGCTGGGTGTAGTAGGTAGATTGTTAGGTTCTGGAGTCAGAACTCTTCATCTTCCTGATTTCAAATTCAATCTCAGACATACATTAACTGTGTTATCCTGGGCAAGTCACTAAACCCTTCTTGTCTTAGTTTCCTCATATATAAAAATAGCTGGTGAAGGATATGAAAATCCACTTCAGCAACTTTTCTAAGAAAAGTCTAAATAGAGACACATAGAATTGGACATAAATGACATAGCTGAATAACAATAACCACAACAGCATCAACTCTTTGGGTCCCAGCACAATTTCTAACTTTCACCAGGGTCATGCTGAATCACTCTGTATTGATCCAACAACCTCTCTGACTCTCTTGTGAGTACCTATCCTCAATAAAATTGACTATTTTCTTATGTGTTCTAGGTTTCTTTATATGGAATTTTGATATTCCAAATCTTCTTTAGTCTGCTTAAAATTACTATTAAGTTTAAAATTGCTTAATTGCACTAGCAGAGACTTTTCATACCAACAATTTTCTACGGCAATGAAATCAGAGGTTCAAAACAAACATGCTTTCTTTACATTAATACTTAGTACTTTGAAAATTAAGTTATGTTAAGAATTAATTTAATTAATAGTTCAAAGAATAAAATTGATGACTACGTTCTGTGATAAAAAGTGAAATCTTAAATATATTTTATTAAATTTATCATTCATTTTTTTCAACAAGCAAACAGGCCCATTATTTTCATAGTTCATAGTCATTATGTCTCACATACTCTGCCAGGTGCTGAAGATCCAAAAATAAAATTTAACACTGTTAATCTGCAAAGAGTGTACCTTACCTTTTAGGCAGATAGTGGGAAGAGTGGTATCACAAAGATAGAAAAGTACAAATGTATGCAAAGAAAATGCAAATCAGTTTGGAAAGAGTGAAGTTGACTAACAAATGAAAGGACTAAAGAAGCCATATATAGGGACTTTTACTTGATCTGAATCATGAAGGAAAGTAAGAATTCTATGAAATAAAAGCAAATTGGCATATTTCTGGCCCTTTATAAAGCTGAAATATTGTGTTTTGGAAATAGAAAATATGTCTACTTGACTGGAATGTTAGGATACCCCAAGGAAAATAATGGCCATCACATCTGAAAAGAAAGCAGAAGGCAAATCTAAATGAATTAAAGACTAAACAAATTTATATTTTATCCTGCAGAAAATTGGGAGCTGCTGAAGTTTATGAAGATACTTTGCTCTTTTATAATCAAAGTCTATAAGGTCCATCGTGCCTTCTTTCAATTAATGTTCTAATCACACTAGCAGCATCACAGAGGAGCCAATTTCCTCTAAAAAAAAAGTACAATTACCTGGTGAGTTAGTCAAGTAGAAATATAATGATTCAGCAAAAAGTATAAAGGGTTGAATAATTCACCATTAGTGCAGAGTACCTTCAATTGCCTTTGGATATACTTCTTGAGAAATTCACCAAAAAAACTATTAACATTGTCAGAAAACCACACAAAATTTTATTCTTAGGATTAGAAAGGACCTCAAAATGCATCAAATTCAAGCCCTTGATTTTATAGATGAATAAATAGATTCCAGAGGCAAGAAGTCACTTGATAAATTTATTCAGATACTGAATGTTACAGCAAAGATTTTCTTCAGTGTCTTCTGTTAGCAACACTAGCAATCATTTCACTGAAACATGATTTGTGTATGCTCACTTATGCATATATACATGCATCAATACACATGGACATATGTATTCATATATTTGCACATGCATATGCATATGATTTTATTCTATCTACTTTTTATTATTAATACTCTGGTTACAATATTAATAGAAACAAAAAGTTGCTTAGCTATATACATACATACATGCACACATTCACACACACACACAAATGCACATCTGTCACTGTAAACAGTTCTCAGTATCTTATATGTGCTTAACAAAGTATTTCTGCTCAAAGGAACTGAAGAGTATAAGATTTTTCTCTGACAGACATGACGGAAAGGAAACAAAATACATAATTTAAGAGAACCAGAATTATGATTTATTAAAGGGCCATCAATGGGCACCTAATCCAATTTATACATGAAAAGGCATACTCATAAACTGTAGATTTAGACTTTGTGTAATGTTCTCCACTCTGAAGAGAACCCTCTGGAGTATTTTGCTACCTGCAAAAAGATTCTATCTGATTTTGAAGAAAATCTTATTGTTCCAAACATTTTAATCATATACAAGCCAAATTTGTATTTTCTTAAAACTTTCAAAGTATTGTTTTATCTCAACTCTTATCTCTTGAACTGATGAAAACACATAAAATTCATCATCAATATAATCATTGTGTATGTATGCATATGTGTGTATATATGTATATTATTATATTTGTAATGTATGTATATGTATTATGGGGGGTGAGAAAGAAACAGAGAGAGAGAGAGAGAGAGAGAAAGAGAGAGAGATCACATTTTCTTATGTCCAATTTTTTTCACCTCCAGAAAAAAATTACCTCAATAATTTTAAGCAATTTTTCCTTTCTTATGTATTTTGATCCTTCTTTACAAGTCACTCTAAATCTGGATCTTCTCCAGTTTGTCTATGGATTTCTTAGGCAATATATATATTCGCTGCCCTCTTAATATTTTCAATATATTGTTATAAAAATAATCAATATAAAATTTTAATCAAGAATTAATAACAGCTCCAATTCAAAATGAAGTAAATAGTTCTATTGACTAGGGAAGAGTAAGCTTCAGGAAGTTAGCTTTAGATTATTTCAGACTTGATTTTTAAAGGAAATACCAATAAATACTATTTTTTCTAAATAGTCTTCTAAAATTAGAATTCACTAATGCTTCTGTCTTCCAAGTTATACATGCATAGCTATGAGCATATTAGTTTGAATTTTGTGCAATTTCAGAAAATCTTTTCCTGTTCTGTAGTGTGCTTTCTAGAGACCCCACGCTTGGATGCCAAAATATACCATCTGGACCAGCTCGAATCCTTGATCTTAGTGGAAGAGTGAAGAAGGCAGGAGACCCAGGAGGATAGTCAAAGATGGAGCTCTTTATTTCAAGTCCTTTCAGCCCTTAAACACCTTAGTATGATTACATCATTATAGCACACTAGGCATGTGCAACTAGAGAATCATTATATTACCACATCACACTGAGCAAGACTAACTATGGTAGTATTACATCACCACAGCACACTGTGCATGGGTCAACTATAAGTACCCTGCTATTGATAGCTAAATGCTTCTCTTTACTGTAAGTATCCCTTGCTTCAAATAGAACACAGGTGGTCATGCCCTCCTTGACTTCTCAGAAAGGGTGAGACCTCTTAGGAGAGATGGGGAGCCAAACCAGACATTGTCAACAGGTTCCCGATGGGCTGAAGGGCATTATACCTTATCCAGAGCTCCCCCACTATCTGTGGCTCTCTACACTGTTCTAATCAAATTTAACTGAAAAACAATGCCTTAGAATTCCATAAAGTTTGCCTAGCCTGATTCAGTAAAAAAAAAATTGGATCCTTTGCCTCTCCCCTTCATAAGGAACATTTTTTGCTTGACTTTATGCTCCTTTGTATCAAAAGTATTCTTGATGCCAGCAACCTTCTGGCTACAAAGAATCTGCTGACTTTCTAGTGGGGAAGACCTTTAGGCTTTATCTTTATTAATTTAAACATAGTGCATAATAATTAACTCCAAAAGATTATATTCTGAGCATGCTTTTGGAGACACACAATAAAAGATTTCCACCCAGCAGAAGATATAAAACTCTTATCCTTGAATCAAAATTAGTCAGCATAAGACAGTTCCAAATATCAAAACAACCATCAAAATCAGCACCTAAATCACAGTTATTTAAATCAGTTCAATTACATTTAATCCCTAAATTGAATAGTTATTATTGAATAGTATTATAAAATACCATGTAGTATATGAAAAGACAGAATATTATCTACCACTAAGTAAGAAAGATAACTTACTAGTTATCCTGGCTCTTTTAATATTTCAAGGTTATGAATACAACATTCAAATTGAACAACTTTTATTTTGCTACATGACCAGACCATTTTCTCTTTGGGTCAAATATATACACATTATCTTTCTGATAATTTCTTCTGTGCATTAGGACCTTATTTGGAAAGACCCTTTGTGTCTTTCCATTGTCCTTTGGATTCACATGAAAATTTGCTGTTTTCAAAAACTATGATTTCCCTGATTCACAATTTATACTTTCACTTGAAAAGTATTACTTTACTACATGAACTTTTGTGATAATGCACAAAGGAGGATCAAAATATAAAACCAAAAGAAAAATAACAAGAAAAAAACTATATAATTTCCCTAATATGTACTGAACTAATTACAGTAAATTGATTGATTGGAATAGAGATAGATAAATAGAAAGGCACATAAATGGTAGATATGTGGATAGATAGAGAATTGAATTTTCCAAGAATATAGGTGCATACTTAATTATTTTAGAGATTACTTGTATGTGTGTGTTTCTGTATATATATATATATATGTATATATATATATATGCATGTGTGTGTTTGTGTGTGTAGTATGTTTGTATGTATATGGAGAGAGAGAGGCAGAAAGAGGAAGAGAGAAAATCTCTTCATACTCTGAAAATGAGTTTCATTTATATTTAAGCAAGACTACTTGAGGAATCAGCTACTGAAATTGAAGTCACCATGATATTGTTCCAGATTTCTAAACCATTACTATACACGGGAAGTTGGGCCAGCCATAACTTCTTTTCAACTAAAATTCTTCACATATAAAATGAGCACATAGGGATCAGTGAATATTCAAGTTAGAGTCAACAAAAAATATTTGTATTTAATCCATATTCTGAAGGTAATTTTCTAACACTACTGTTACTAAAAAGTCTGGGTCCCCAGTGTATTGCTGCTAAATCCCTCCAAAGAATTCTAAGAATATTCTTTAAATGTTGGGGGTAAGTTTCTAATGATGTGGCTCTAAAGCCTGTTTCCTAAAATGATATTTTATTTATTGATTACATATGTATATGTTTTATTTATTAATATAATTAAATTAATAATAATCTAAATATTATGTATTTAATTTATGCCAGTCAGCCTTAATTAACTTAAATAAAGGGATATTTACTAAGGTGATAAAGTAATATCTTCTTGTTTCTGCTGCATTTTTGAAGAGAACCTATGATATCACAGGGTGGTCTTGATTCTCAGGTGAATTGGATTTAAATGAGAGACTTTCACTACCTTTTCCCTGAGTTTTGGCAAGTCAGAAGTCGAGATGACTGGAGATGAATTGGAATGCATTAGACGACCTTGGAATCTTTGATGTCCTCTAAGCATCCACTATCATTGTTTCAATAGCTTTCATGGCCATAGGAACAAATTGTTCTTATCTGTTCACTCTTCTGGGGAATTGTTCAACTACTTGGGATAGACACTTTAACTCACCTACTGGTTTGAGGCTGATTGGTTACTCTCAGTCTCCTTTAGCCTATCTGCTGATATGATTTTATCATATTATGTCTGTTGCACATATTTACAGCTTCTTGGAGAAACCCTGTCATTCCCAAAAACGTCTGTGACATAGGCTTCCACAAATACATAAAAACAAGCCAGAAAAGACGGTACTAATAAGATGGAAGTTTTCTCTCCCACTTATGGAATGCTCATGATGTTTAGGCATTGTATAGCCTTCTATCATACTCGTAGCATCTTACACCTGGCTTAGTCATTATTTACCGTTTGCTGATGACTTCCAATGTAGACAATGTCACTGGCTGCTGTTGCTATAGGCATATAATCAAAATACCGATAACAAACAAAATCTTCCTATTTTTCTGAGAGTCAACAGGTTTTTCTTCTCAAATGCCTTCTCTCTCCCAAAAGTCTTTCTTCTGATAAGCTTGGTTGGAAGTATCTCTTTTCATTGCTTCCATATCTTGCATACCTGGGATCCAAACCAATTTACTTTTTAATAAAAGCTTTTTAGAGTGAGCCTGAGTTCTATCAATACATCTCCTATAAAGAACTGATTCATTTTATTCAATAACTTTTAAGATATTCTTGCACATGATCTAATGGTCTTGATTGGTTAATTGATTCAGTAGAGATATTTTGACCTTGTTAATTAATGGCCTTAAGTGGAAATATAATGTTTCAACTCATCCCTATCTTTTTACTTTTAGTAATTAATCTAGCAGCAAGCTTTTGTTAAAACCTGATACATTTGAAGAATTGGATAAATCATATTGTTGCTTATGGGTAAAATCCATACAATCTAAGTATGAAGAATTATTGAGGATGTGAGAAACACAGCCCTATTACATCCTTTGCTCAAATGGCCACTAAAACGTAGTCTCTAATATTTGAATATTTAATTAGTTATTAAGGATGTATTAAATAGTCATTATCTCATAGATACTGGGATATAAATACAGTGACTAAAATTATCTGTACTCTCAAGGAGATAAATTTGTGATTTATTTGGCCTATGTTTCCCTTCCAATGACAAAAGTTGTAGGCAATACATAATTGCCTGGTTTGTATGAATTTAACAAATTTTTTGGCAAAAATTTGCTAAAAATTTCTCATATTTACTTGAAAGGATTTATACAACATGCTAATGTTATGGGTTATTATGTATGCATATATTGTATGCAGATAATTTCCCTCAAATATCAATACTCTATAGATAGCATTGGGGGCTGAAATAATCTCTTTCAATATGTGACTAGATCATTTTCACCCCAATGATATATATTCCTGATGACACCAAATGTATATAAAAGAAAGTTATAAAAAGTCAATGAACTACAAATATATGTATATGAAACCTGTCTTTAAAAGTTATTTCTCTAGAGAAAACTTGAAGGAAAAAAAAAAGCCTTCCCTCAAACACACTATTTTTTTTGAGTGTTTTAAGAAGATACTGTCACCAGCCTTTCAAGAAGAGGTTTGTGAGAGATTATAGACACTTCTCGATTGGAATTGCAAGAGAAATGTTACTGTGTGAATGGCCTTTGTGTGGCATTTCAGGACTTCAGTATCTAATCCCACCTACAACTCAGAGACATGAAAATGAAGTGCTAAAGTATTTTATGTAATTCTCTGAAAACAGATGGCAGATGTCTTTAGAACTCTCTCTCTTTCTCTGAAAAGTAAAACCTAGACTCTGAAAATTAAAGTGAATGAATTGAGAAAGATAGACCTTTTTTTTCTAAATTGTAGTACTTGAAAGTAATATGGTAATACAAAGTTTGATGGATCTCAATTAAACACACATTATTTGTGTACCTAGACTATATGATCTTTGTAGCTATCATATTCAAATATAATGCATGTAAAAATGAGGCGATTCACTCTTCATAAATGCTCTCAGCAATATAGATATCATGTAGTGAAGAAAAGTCTGGGCTTGTGTTAGAAGGCATGGGTTCAATTATTGTCTCTGCAATTCATTAGGTAGGTGACCCCAAGCAAAACTTTATGTGCTTCAGTTTCCTCATCTTCTAAAAAATGTTTTTGGAGCAAAGTTTTGGAGCAAAAGAGGGGATAATGAACTGGCCATAAATACATAAATACTTATATCCATCTCTGATATACACTGGTTGTGTGACATTTGGCAGATCATTAAATGTCTCTGTGTTTTAGACAACTTTAAGACTGTAAGTTGTAGAAAAGGTATTATCCTTCTTCAGTAGAGAGAGATTTCCGAACTGAGATTTTGAAATGTCAATTGAAATTACAACTCTATTCCATTTCTTACCTAATTTAGAAGGGATGAGAACATCCAATGAATTATCCACATGCATCACATTTTGTAAAACACGAAATTCAATAGAAGATGAGTAGATTGGTAGTTAGATAGAACAATTACATGTTTATTATGTTTCAGGCATTGCTCTAAGCTCTTTGATGACAAATACATGGGAAAAATAGTTCCTACCTTCAAGGAGTTTACATTTGATTGATTAAAATGTCATACATCAAAGGGTGGGGAAATTCAGAGAAAGGGGAGAAGAATGGAGATTTGCTGCAAGTGGATCTGAGAAAGAAATGAATGAGTAGGTGTGACAATTTGGGGCACTTTTTCAAATGGAGATTATGTAGACAAATTTATTTATTTATTTAATTTTTTTTTGTTATTATTTTTTTTTATTTAATAGCCTTTTATTTACAGGTTATATGTATGGGTAACTTTACAGCATTAACAATTGCCGAACCTCTTGTTCCAATTTTTCACCTCTTAACCCCTACCCTCTCCCCCAGATGGCAGGATGACCAGTAGATGTTACATATATTAAAATATAAATTAGATACACAATAAGTATACATGACCAAACTGCTATTTTGCTGTACAAAAAGAATCAGATTCTGAAATATTGTACCATTAGCTTGCGAAGGAAATAAAAAATGCAGGTGGGCAAAAATATAGGGATTGGGAATTCAATGTAATGGTTTTTAGTCATCTCTCAGAGTTCTTTCTCTGGGCGTAGCTGGTTCAGTTCATTACTGCTCCATTGGAGATGATTTGGTTCATCTCATTGCTGAGGATGGCTAGGGCCATCAGAGCTGGTGTAGACAAATTTATTAACTAGAGAAGGGATCTTTGGTTGTGAAGGAATCTACCAGAATGAGAAGACTGTTGGGTTTATTAAAGTGTTAGACATTAACATAGGAGCAAATTGAAGAAGAAAGCATGTTGGACTTGGGGACTTTCACAAATGAAAATTCCAAGGAGGAATTTTTCCATTTGAAGAGGGAGGGACAGGAACAAAAGCATTATGCTTTTGAGTTAGAGTTAGAATTGAGTGGAGAGTTAGAATTATGTTGGAGTATGGGGAGAACAACAACAAAAGTCTATCAAAAATAATGATACCTGAGTTTTAATTTGAAGGAAGTTAATGCTTTTTTGAAATAGAATGATATATATTGTGTCTAGGATACACTATAACATATTTAACTTGTATATGACTGCTTGCCATCTAGGGAAGGGGGTGGAGGGAGGGCAAGGAAAAGTCAGAAGACAAGTTACTGAAAGGGATAATTGTGTAAAAAAAAATTACTCATGCATATTTACTGTCAATAAAAAATTATAAAAAAAAAATAAATAGAATGATGAAGGGTGAGGAGTAGCTAGGTGACACAGTAGATAAAACACCAGACCTGTAGTCTCGGATACCTACTAACTATGTAACCCCAGGCAAATCAAATAACATGATTTGCCTCATTTTTTCCTATCTCTGAAATGAGCTGGAAAAGGAAATGGAAAACTACTTCAGTATTTCCCAAGAAAACCTCAAATAGGGTCACAAAGAGATGTTCATGCCAGAAACAACTGAATATCAACAAAAAGGAAGGAGGATTTCTGAGATTGGAGACAGGCTGTGCAAACACACACAAGCTAGAATTACAATTTCTTATACTGTGAATATAGAACTTGAAATAATATTGTCATGAAGAAGTGTGTTATATAAGGTTGAAGTAATGGTTTCTATCAATAACAAAGACATAGAGCAGACTGAACTGTTACCCATGATTCCAACTAGATCTGGTCAAGTGTTCTGACTTAATGTTTCAATTTCACATTACTAATAGGTAAACAAACTGTCTTATGATCCAACTAGATCTGGTCAAGTGTTCTGATTTAGTGTTTCAATTTCACATTACTAATAGGTAAACAAACTGTCTTATGACATAAATATTACTATTGAAGTTTAAAGTAGGTAGCTCCACCTCTCCCAACCATAGAATAAAAAGATACTGTCTTTTAGAATGATCTAGGTTTCTTTCCCTTTCCTTTTCTCTCCCCAACGATTAATCTAAGACATTTAGGTTTATCTCAAAACCTTGCTTTTGATCTAATAGAAACTTAGAGGATAATGGCTCATTGCAATATTTTTTTTACTCCAGGGAAGTTGGCCCCTGCAGTATTTAGTGCTTCAGACTTCCATCTTGTGGTTTATGAATTTTGTGTTCCTTGGTCTTAGAAGGGAATAGCAGTTATTGACTGTAGAAAAGTATTTCTTATCTACTCTATGCCCTGGAGAATAGGGCTTTCTCACCGGGTATATTGATCTGTATTTGAGGTTGTTGATGAGAAAGCAGCAAACCTAGCTTGAGGTTAGTTAAATTACAAATAGTTTGGATGCCTAGATCAAAAGTTGGCTCAAAATGATGTTAGGCTTACTTTTAAGGTATCATATTTTAAGGCTATAATAGAAGGGGGATTCTTGGGTTAATAGTCCCATAATGATCATCACATGTGACACTACAAAATCAATAAAACAAGGAAAGTAATATTGAGCAGATGTGTTTTGAAGTCAAAACTGAGAAATATCCTGTTTCAATAGAAAGAACAATAGATTTTGATATTAGAAAAAATGGGTTCAATTTATTTTTCCCTCCCATACACATCATCATGTATCTGTGTACCTCATTTTCTTTATTTGCAAAGTAAAAGGTTTGGAACAAATTGTCTCCAAGATCTCTTACATCGCTAAATTATGATCCAACCACTATCTTCTTTAAATTACAGATGGTGACCTCAAAATTCAAGGACAAAATAACAGACATCTAAACGGTAACAAGGATGATAAAATGGATTTAGTAGTAGTTTTTAGTCCACACTCAAGGTCAGTGAAAATTGTACATTTTCTTAGGAAGGAACCTGTAGTGTTCTCTTCTTTAAAATATAAAATCATTCTCTGTGGAGCAGGTTTCTTGGGGAGGTTTTCTGGAGGCAGCCTTAGTTTCCATTCAAAGTAATAATCATTCCAAATACAGCCAGCTGATAAAATCCAAACATTTATTTCTCCAAGAGCTCTTGCAGCTTTGTCCTTTGCTTCTGCCTCTGCTTTCTTCAGCCTCCAGCCAGTACAAAGGTGGAAGATGGAATGAATCTAACTCTACCTCCAAGAGTGGGCTTGTGGGCTTCCTCCCAGAGTGCTCTGTCAGCTTCAGCTTCTCTTCTTCCAAATATCTCCAGCCAGCACCAAGGTGAAAGTTGGAATGAATCTGTCTTGCCTCCAAGAGAGGGCTTCTGGCTTTCCCAGAGTGCCTCTGTGTCTGTCCCAGCGGGCCCTTTGGCCCTAGGAGCTTCTTGCTTATATGAACTCTCTAAAGATGTGAACACAAGCATTGTTTCTATCAGTTCCACTTAGTACCTTGTTTCAAGTTCTGGTCCATAACATCTCCTTGTAAGATCAAATCAATCATACTGAACCATGCTAAATTAGATAATTATTGCATCTATCAACTCTAACGAGTTAACACTTTGTAAGGATTCCAACAGGAGCCAAAATACAAGGCTTTTACATATCATTAAAGTATATTATTAGCCAAAAGTTTATGACAATCATGTCTGTAAAGCCATGTTGCATCAGTGATGCTATGAAGAGACACCTTACAAATTTGTATTGATTTATTTTGACTTAGATGTACTTAGAAAACTGATATTGAAAATTATAACTAGAAAAATTCATTTCTCATTTGATTACATTCATACCTTCCCCCCTCCAAAACCCCAAAAAACAAATAGACAAACAAAAAATTTCTTAACATTGTACATATCAAGTTTTCCTCCAATTGTTGCTTCAGAATCTCCAGAAAGTCAGGACTACTAATTTCCTTTTTAACCCATTAGAATTTTGGTTAGTTCTAATCAATAGGAAACTGCTTGATTAGAACAATTAACATTTTTGCAATTTCTAATTATTGTTCCTGTGGATTTTGAAACTAATAATGTTTCTAACTCACTAGGAATTCCTAATGTTCTTTCTGCATGAATTAGAGCATTTTTCCTTGTAGCAAAGAAGACTTTAAGGATTAGTGTGTTACTATGATACCTAAATAATTTTTGAAATGCTGTAGGATATTGAGTTCATACAGAAATAGCAACTATATACAGCCAAAGTTGGCAGGCCCATTGCTATGATAAGCCTGGCCTAAGATAAGCTGAATCACTTTATCAATAAAGATTAGAATAATGGAGGCTCCATTAAACACAAGTAAAAATATCTATTATAGGAAATTTTGCCAATAAGAGGATTTTCATGCTTTCTAAATGTTTCAGTGACTAGCTTCAATATTCTCAAATAACTATTTGAATGATGATCTATATGACTATGAAAAGACTATCACTTACCATCCTAGTATTATTTCCTACTTTTCTCCTTCTCACATTGTCAATGCCCCAAACACAAATAAACAAACAACAAAAAAAAATACTATATGATTTTATAAATTGATCCTGATACATTTTTCTATAAAATAGAACATTCAAGAAATAGATATAAATGTTTATATTTACCCATTTTCAATAATAAGGACCTTCATGTTTTCAAAAATATTACACATAAGAAATTTTTTTTCTTTCTATAGAAGGATAAAAACAAACCAATCAAACAAATAAATAACAACAACAAAAAGTCCTGTAATTCATAGAAAATCACTATCTCCTGAAGAATCAATGCCCCTCAAATTTCAAGTTTTTGCCACAACAGAAAGAGCTGCTATGAATATTTATTTTGTACATGTGAGTCTTTTACCTTTTTTATGAACTATTACAAACAGACATTTCAATGAAGCAAAATAACTTTTCAAAGCTATTTTGTGCATATGAGAAGTTTTAATTTGTATTGGCCAATAGATTACTCATTTAAGTTTGAAGACCTCAGGCGCAAAGCACCTTCAAAAGTAAATGTTTCTGAAGAATAGTTAAATGAGTTTTTCATACGTGTTTGTAATGGAACATTATTAAACTATAAGAAATGCTGAAACATCTACTTTCAGAAAAACTTTGAAAGACTTAAATGAATTGATGCAAACTAAAGTGAGCAGAAGCATG